>NC_047661.1:36385614-36725444 GCF_011762505.2 Arvicanthis niloticus | reverse complement strand
AAAGTGAATACACCGTGAATTGAAAGATATATTTTTTTAAAGGGAACATGATTTCCTGAGTTGACTGCTTGCTCTGCACCTCTGTCCCCACCCACGCTTTAAGCAAACATCTGCAGCAGGAGGCACCCATGGAAGCTCTGGTTTCTCTAAACACAGCTCAAAGAGGTGGGCCCATCTTCAAATGCCACACAGTGGTGTAAATCTCCTTACCACCAGGTCAAAGATGGAGGGTCGGGCTGCCGGCGATGTTCACCTTGACAAGCTGGAGGCGGCATAATTTACACGTGAGACACGGCTAACCATGCATGCCTGACTGCGAGATGGAAACTGGGCAGTCATAATTTATATTTAAATGGCTCTTTTCTCCAAAGAGCTTCAAGAAATTTACAGACTTTTACTTAATTAATCCCTGCAAGCCATCCATGGCGAAGTGGAAGTAAGGTCATCCATCCCTCTTGCTGCTGGCACCTCAAGGTTTGGCCACTGGCTGCATTCCTCTTTATTCTTGTGTTCACGATCGTTGAGGTTCTCCTTTCTCGGTACACATCTACATTTGTGATGTTGGTACTCACATTTCCATTGAGCTCTTTCTGGGAGCTCCTCGCTGATAGAAGAAATTGTCTCCATCGATTCCTCTTGAGGACATTGGGGGGTCTCCTCAGAAAGGCCCTGGTTACTTTGAAATGTCATAAAAATGTTTTTAAAGATAGAGGAGGTTTCTCAGTATCTCAGCAGACAGTCCATATTTATGTATGTATGTATATATATATATATATATATATATATATCATATGTATAATATAATATGTAATATATAGAACATTCTATATATGTTCTCTATATAGTATATGTTCTATATCATATATTATATATTTATATATTATATATTTATGTATTATATTTATATATAATACATATGTAATATATATTATATTATATATATTACATATGTATATATTTTATATACATATACTTATACATATACTTATGAAGGCAGGTGTATATCCTACCTTCAGATCATGTCTCAATGGTTTGCCCTCTGCCCTCTGAGAACTGTGTTAATGGAACCAGAAGTAAAGAAGTGGAAGAGATGACACTGGTTCCAACCAGTGATGCTGGGAAATTAGCACTCTGGATCTGAGTCTGGAGCTCTTTCCTTGCATTTATTGAACAACAAGGACTGTTACCAGCTGGGTGCTTCTGCATACCTCAGGCTTAGGGCTCTTCTGCCACAAGCAGAACAAGAAGAAATTTGCCTTTGAGATGACTATGGCTGACACATCTCACCAGGCTTGGAAACCTTGATAGCACTGGTTCACCCTCCTAAGTACTTTTCAGTGATTGACTTTACCAAGAGCTACTACCTCCTAATATAGGAAAACACTTTTTATTTGTTGTTGTGGTGGTGGTTGTGGTGGTGGTGGTGGTGGTGGTGGCGGCGGCGGTGGCGGCGGCGGCGGCGGCACTGGGGATCAAGCCAAGGACCTCAGACATGCTAGGGAAGTTCTCTCCCACTGATTGGTACCATCACAAAGCTGAAGTGTGAATTCTAGAATGAATGGCAGTGCAAATAAGTGGCACTTGCTTCCAGCCCTGTCATTTTTAGAGCTATGCACTGTGTCTGTGGCCAGCCTCCTCTCCCTAGATCCAACAGTGGGTGCCAGAATGCGCAAACATTTAAAAGTAACATTGTGGTTACTCAGAAACTATAAGAATTTCAGCAATGGCCTTTCAAAATTTCAACACAAAGAAGTTTTTGTAAGCCAAAAGAATTTAACACTCAGCCTGGTTTATTCTGCTATTTACATTCACATCTGCAACTAACCATTTTATGTATAATTTGTAGCCAGCCTGTTGAGATAGACATTACAGAAATAATCTAAATACTTTCTATAAATGCATACATACATGCATATAGACATACATCTATGTATGTATACATTTACTTATCTTCAAAATGACCTGAAGGGACCAGGGGAGAATTAAATTTAATTTCTTTGGTTAAGCATTAGGCTTGCTAACAACAAGAATAATGACTTAATCAGCACTTACTACAAGAAGAAAGTGGTTATTAGTAAAAAGACGAAGCTGGGAGGGGTCAAAAAGTCATTGTAAACTGTTATCAAAAACTCATGCAGGTAGCTGGAATTTTGGAAAGTTCCCTTCCCCTACTTTAAATTTATATCATTTGCTTGGGCTTTTGGCTCTGTGCAGCCAGCCTGCAGAACTGCTTTACCTGAGCCTCTCACACATACAACAAGAGTGGAGGCTAGACAGGAAGAAAGCCAGCACCACTTGTTCGCCCGGCCCTTCACGCTACAGTTCACACCCCAGTTTCTCGATGGTACAAATGAGGGAGTCAGCAGAGATCAAGATGACTTCACTGTTCCTTGAGGTTGGATTGAATAACAAATAATGTGTGGAGGGGCCTGGGTTCTATTCACATCCGCTCCCTTTGGCAGGTGTGAGCAGATTGGTGCTGAAGCAGGAAGTTAACTACGTGAAGATCTGTGAGCTTCAGTCAGTCATCCGCTGAGCCCTGTCCAGGCCTGTGAGCTTTGGTGCGTTATATACAGAGCCTTCTCCTTGGGCTATCCTGAGCTTCACTGTTTGGCTGTTCTTGCATCTTCCTGGCTCGCTGAGATGGCCACCATGAGAAGCCACTGGTCTACTTTTCATTTTTATATCATTTTAGTTAGTTGAACAATTAACCCTAATAGTGAGAGTATGAAATTTAAGACGTTAGAGTTATATGCTTTATATCTACCAAAGCCAATCTGTTACTGTTATTTTGAATAATACTACCATTTAGTATGGAAGGAGATACAGACAAAGAATGTAAAATACCAACTTAATCTTTTAAATATTAATTATAGGTTAAAATGACATTTTTAATATCTTGGGTTGCCAAATGTTATTAAACTTACCATCATTTTCCTCTTAAAATAGAGCAACTAGAGAATTTTAAATGTCATGTGTCGCTCACAAGATTCTATTGACAAAATTGATAGGCACCAGGATTAGCCTGTCTGCAATGCAAAGGAACTTGAAAATGCTGACTCACGAAAAAATAACCTCAAAACTGATCCTGCAAGAAGGCAAAAAGATCCTTTGGCAACAAAAACAGAGGCCTACTTGGAACCAGAGAAGGCATGGTAAAATATCTCTGCTACCTGGAGCTCTGTATAGGTGTGCCCAGTACCTAAAGCTGCAATATCAAAAAGAAATAAAACACAGATCTCAAAAATCCCTGCCTTGTCTTTTGAACCGGCTGAGAGAAAGCAGCTCACAGCCTGCAGAGGTGAGAACCACGATTCCCACAGCAAGCAAATCCCCCTTTTGATTTTCTTCTGATCAAAGATGGGACCTGGGTAATGAAAACCAGTGAGCCAAAGGCCCCAGGAAGGAATTTCCCAGCAAGATATACAAAGGCCCAGAGACATGGTGAGATAATTTAATAACCACATCAAGAATTTTCAGACCAGCATTTAAATCTCCAGATATTGGACAATAAGGGAAACTAGCAATCAACACATTGTGTGAGAAACAGCAGACGCAGCTCTTCTCAGATGGCAATGTGAGTCACCAGAGAGCTAGACAATGAAGGTATTGGCCAGGCTTGCCAAGGAACAGCCAAGCAGTCCCTCCCTCTCCTCCCCCATGTCCTTATATAGACAGGAAGGAAGTCTACCTCCATCACCCAAGAATGTTATCCTTGTCTCCTTTCAAATCTTTTTAAGCTCAGAGATACCCAAAGTCTGGTATTTAAATACCATCAGAATAACCTAAGTGATACTGTTCATGGACCAGTTGGTACTCGAGCTATCACGCTATGAAGGATGCCAGGCCAGGGTATGAAGATCACAGCCCAAAACACACCTAGAGCAGCTACAGCAAGCTCTTCTCTGTCTACATATCAATCAAGAACAGAAACTTGGCCAATAGCAAATAAACACCAACAGGAGGTTTTGTGGGTGACAGTCACATTTTGTTAAATAGCATGATAATTCGCAAAGCCAGGATCTCTCTGGGGGGCATTTAGGATATGCAAAATATACGCATGAATAAAGTTTTAGACATACCCCTCTATTGTCTGAGGGTGTAAAAAGCCAGCAAGGCCTGTGTCCTGTATACATCTTAAGAGAAAACGGTGTTTGTGCTTGATCCCCAGTTGGATCTGGGCCCAGCCACCTACGGGTTTGGGATGATTTCTGGTTTTTATTGGCAAATAGAAGACTTGGACTCCTGCCTGGTGAATTCTGCTGCTTTTGCCTCAACTGAACCTCTTATAAGGAAAGGTTGCCATACCTACGTGTACAGACAGCCGAAGCCTTTACATAACTAGATAGACAGACTGCAAGGACTGGTCTGTGTGTGTTTTGGTACAGGCTGCTATTAAATAAGCATGTGATAGAATTTGTTTGAAATGTGAATGTTTTGTGACCTGGTGGCCAGCTGATCATAGGGTGGATTTCTCTTAACTCCTTTACATTTCTTACGGTTGGTCTCCAGTGTTGTGCATGGCCCCAGAATTTGGCTTAGGCCAGTGGGGTACAGCTGCAATTTCTATTTTGATGCAATGGAACCTTCCTTCATCCTGGGTATAATCATCTCATCTTCCTGGGTACTGCCACGTTTCCTCTGAATCCCTGAGTTTCTGAAACTCTCATCGCCCACGGTGTGTTCCACACAAGTTCCCTTAGAACATCCAGAGATGGGAGTCAAGCATTGAGGGTTGTTGTTTTTTTTTCCCCAGTGATTTCCTAGAGGGCCAATAAAATGTCTCAGTGGGTAAAGATGATTGCTAACAGGACTGACAACTCTAGTTTGATCCCTTGGGGGGGGGGGGGAGGTAGAAGAGAACTGACTCTTGTAAATTGTCTCTGACTTCCACACATGTGCAGTGAGAGGGGGTACATTATGTGTGTGGATCACACACACACACACACACACACACACACACAGGAATGAGTGAATAAATGTAAAAAATGTAAAAGATGTTTTGATTCTATTGTACAAGAAAGCCCAGGAGCACCAATTTCATTGCGATTTTTGCAGTAAAGACTTCACAAATCACTCTTGGTAACTTCGGTTTCTCTGCACACACAGGAGCCAGAAGAAGGTATCATTTGGAATTGGAATAAAGGATGGCTATGAGCTGCCATGTAGATACAGGGAAAAGGAACTCTGGTCCTATGCAAGAGTAGCCAGCATTCTTGACTGAATCAACAACCTCATGTCTCTCAAAATTTAATTTCCCTCTCAGTAAATCTTCCTGAACTTTATGCAGTATTTGCTTCCCGGAGTCAGCAAAGCCGATTCACCTACACACGTAAAGACATAGCTCCAGTTCTAAGCTGCCATCTTTGGCGTCTATCAAGCACTTGAGATGCCGTTTAAACGATCGGCCCGTTGAATCACAGCACTGCTTAGAGAGGCAGATTCAGGAACTTGAAAATATTTACTCTCTTCCCAAGCTTACCTTCCACTCAAATCCCTCCCACGAAAACATTTTCTGGGCTGTTTGTCCTATCAGCTACACCTGCATCTGGCATGGACAGAAAGCTTCGGGCACGAACCCAGATTGAGGGCAAGGGCTGGTAAACGTAGCTGCCAATGTTAAGAGGCACACAACACACACCAAGAACAGCCCAAAAGGAGACTCTCGGGCTCAGCTGTCTCCTAACACAAACAGGTGCAGCAAATTAAGGCAACGTTCCCAGGCCACATCAGAGGAAGGATGAATAAATTCTAGGGAGCTCCAGGGTGAACGAAGGCATGTGGGAATAGAACTAAAGAAGAACCTGCAAGATTAGTCTGAGTTGCCGGAGGGCAGTTACAGCCCCTTTCTTTAGGAGAAATTCGACTTAATGGCTGGGCTCATACTATTAAAGCAAAGAAAAAAAAAATTTTGTTCGTCTGATTTTTGCCAATGGGTGACATTAAAGTAGCCTTGTGGGTGTGACTGACATGGATTTATTACTCTGTGTGGTCACTGGGTGAATGGAACTACAATAAGTGATTCACACTGCATTTTCTCCACTTGATCCAGCTCAGCCCTATGCCTTCGAAAGCATGAGGGCCTTTCCCAGCCAGGGCTGTCTGGTTGGATGCCTTTTCTTTTCACTCAACAAAGCACCATCTGAGGGAGAATTGTACCAGAGAAGAATGGAGAGACGGGGTTTGGTGCACAGTAAAAACTTTTTAAGAGTTGTTTGCAAACGAAGTTTCACATTCTTATATAACTTATAACTTATAAAATCTTTTTTTTTTTTTCAATGTAGCAAGTATTAACAATTCCCGTTTAGTGATCTTTGTTCAACAGCTGGCTATATTTTGAAATGTTACTCGATTCCTTAAACATTTTAAACTGTATTACACTTAGGGTTTAATTTCCTAATTAGGGTTTAATCTCCTCAGTAGCTCCAATTCAAACAAACCCTATTATAAAAATAAGTGATTTGTATAAATAAAACAAATTAAAGTTTAAAAATAATCCTGGGTTCTCAAATGCCTCCATATTGTTTATAAATTTATTAAGATTTCAACTTCTAACGCAGAATGCAAATGATCAAAGTATATTATATACACATAAGGAAATGAAATGTAAGAAGGAAATTATTTTGTATACTTAACAAATGATAAAAAAAAAAAAAACCTTTTCAATAAGGTCATTTAAATTTTAAAAACCTGTATTTTATTGAGAAGGCTGGGATTTAGCAGTACCCCTGGTAAGGGCAGGTGTTTAAATGAGGATCAGATCAGTCCTCACATCAAAATAAGCAAGTATCTTTTTAATTCAACTAAAAAAATTTGTGTCTGAATAAAAGCACCAGACACCCTTAAAATTTAATCACAACACTCAGTGGAGATACTCAAAACTTAGGATGTCATGGAGATTAATTTATATAAAAGTATTTGACCAGATAGGATACTTTTTCTTTGTGACTTTACTCTTCTATTGTTATGGAGGTAAATGAATCACCTTAAAAATAAATGTGATCATGCAGACCAGTGCCTGAGCTTGTTGTCTTCTGGGGATACTGGACACAAGCTGTGGGTATCAGCATAGAGGTAAATTCAGAGACTAGATGTGTCTCTCACTATTGCCACCAGTGCCTTGTGACCCTTACCTGAGTCACTGGGCCAGCACAGCCCGTGTTTCCACATGGGGAGGTCTTGATGCACAAGCTGCCTGACTAACTTGCTACCGTAATAGAGTTTTGCAGCCCACATGAGGCTCTGAACTAGTTTTCTTCACTGCTTCAGTTGCATTTATTTGCATATATTTGGGGTACACACATATTACAGTTGGGTCTCACAGATTTCCCCCCTCTCCCTTTTCTTCTGCTGTATACCAACCAAGTGGTTAAGGACTTTCCTGACCCCTCAATGCCTGAGAAAGGATTCCTGAAGGCTCTAAGGCTTCCTGACCATGACCCTCCACTGACTCCTTGTTCTGGCCACATCCCTGCGTGAATTCCGCCCCCCCCCCCCCCGATTCTGGCTGAGGCATTTGCCAACAGCAAGCAATTTTCCATTCTGCAGATTTTTAGCTACAAATAGCATCACTAACTTTTCTTAACCTCCAGGTAAAAACAAACAAACAAAAAAAAACAAACGCTAATGAACCAAACAGCACACAGCTCTGAAACTGAAAAACTAGACCATGGCATCAAAACTCGGTAATGGCTAAGGAAAATGACCTTAGGAAGGATGTACCTGTAACTGAGAAAAAGACCCAAGATGCAAAGAGGAGGCAGATGTAATGAACTCTCAAAAGCGAGCTCCACCACATCATTCCTGGTTCTTTAAAAGCTGCTTCCCTTTAACCTGCACCAAGGAGCCACACACACAGTATGTAGTGCATTTAGGCCCACGGTTAGTAATGAAACCTAATGCACGGCTGATTAAGTGTTTCGTTAGGAACTTGTTACCAAGTTGATTTATTTATTGAACAATTAATGGCTGTTTAATTAAAAAGAAATGATTCTAAGCATCAGATAAACTGAGTAAGTTCCCTGGGGAAGAAATAAGGAGTCTCTTCTGAGAACTACAGGCAGCCAGAACCCGTCTGGGCCACACAGCCCTGCACCGCCCTCTTCCTCGACAGCACACTAACCTAAGCGGACTGCAGTAGCTACTCACTGATCTTAAGTATAAACAATAAACACATATCCATAAGAACACCACAAACATTCGGATAAAGAATTCAATGATGTCAAGAAGTAGCCACGCGTTTGATGAATATATATATATATATATATATATATATATATATATATATATATATACACAGCCTGAGTACGTAAATTACAATATCTTGGTGGTCCAACTTATTCGGCATTAGCTAAAGGTGCTAAAGCAGACAGAAGCCTTGCCCTAGAATGTGGAGCTAGAAGGCAGGAATTATGCTATAGTAATGAAGATATCCTTTCACTTTCAAATGAAAAACAATGTCACAAAGTTCCTGGTATAATCACTTTAATTAAGCACAATTCATTCCATTCTTACACAGACCTTCCAAGATTGCTGCGTGCACACAGCCAATTATAAATATCCAGAGACATCCCTGCTCTCATTACAGGAAACTAAAACACTAATCAATAATTCATCTCCTCACAGTCTGGACATTCTATTTTGGGTATGGTGCTTTCCTTTATTTTTATCAAACATACAATATACTTTTTTTTCCCCTTTCTCAGAAAGGGGGGAGGGGAAGCTGGAGAGATGGCTTAATGGCTAAACGCATTTGCTGCTCTTGCAGGGGGCCCAAGTCAATTTCCAGCACCCACTACCCAGTTGTAAACTACCATGTAGGTGCTGGGAACCGAACCTGGAAGAACATGAAATGCTGTAACCATGGAGCCACCTCTCCAGCCCCCATTTAGAAAAACTTTTAATATAATTGGAATGGTCAAGAGGTTTGTATTAGCACTTTAAACTGGCTAGGTTGGTGACCTACAAGAAAAAGAAATTTCCCCTTGTTTTTCTATATTCTATTTAAGGCAAGCAGAACAGATGGAAGAGCATGCTGGTCATTGTACATGGTGGGAAAGTAGCTACTTTTGCATTCAAATTGAAATGCACTATGACATGACGAAGGTGTCGTGTCCCTAGGGACTCATGCACATCCCTGGGCCAAGCTGAACTTGACTCCCGTGCTGTCATCATATTCTCTGTTTCCTACGATAACCATTGAGTTATTTAGATAAAACTTATTGGGATATCTTCAAGTAACAGGATAACAGTATTTAAAATTGCTACTTGGCTATTAAAAAAGAGATAGTATAGGTAAAGGGGTAGAAAAATTAATTCGAAATAATTTGTTCTAGAATAGACTCCATTTTACCCTGCTCCAGAAAAAGAATAATTCAAGAGCACCTAGAGACATTCAACTAGGTTCCAGAGGGCTTAATATTTCTGTTCCAGGCACAATAATTCTGTGCTAGATCTTTCTTAGCAGGAAATGCCTGGGATGTTCTTAAAAAGAAAGTTTTAACTTAAGCTAAAAATTCTTAAAAAGAGTGGCTAGCCCCTAACAAGTACTGCTTAGGTAGTAAGTTATATGAATAACATTTATGTGCTAGAATTTTCTGTCTGGGTTACACGTCACATTTTGGATAACAAGGACATCATATCTGAAGAAAGAAAATAAGTGTTCTAACTGTGATTTGAGGGCTGGCGGGGGTGTAAAAGAATCAAGAACAAAACCTCTTTCACAACAGCTCAAAAATCCAGAGGCCAAATTTATTCATTCATTTGGCTTTCAGGAGGCAATGGCTTTGTCCTTGCAGTATTGTGCAAGCTCACTTAAAAAAAGGAGCGGAACACAGAGGACTGAAAATTCTGTTCCTATTGCCATGGTGAACACTGGGCGGCTAAGAAAGCAAGCCCTCCACCCACTCCCCACACAAGTGGGGTGGTCTTCCGTATTCTTTTCTATCCTCACCACTGAACTTGAAAACAATATTAGAAGTTAGACAGGAGCCCTCTGTCTAGACTCTAAAAAGATACTTGATACTTCAAATATCAATTCAGGAATGAGAAGGAGATCATAAGAGGAGAGAAGAGATCTTAAGGCCTTTGTGTGTGTGTGTGTGTGTGTGTGTGTGTGTGTGTGTGTGTGTGTGTGTGATGAAACACGTGCATTTGACATGAAAGCAGAGGAGGGCATATTAGGGGAGAAGGGAACAGGCCAAAGGCGAATGAAAGGGGCATGGGAGAGGGCAGTGGGTGAGGGGAGCCGAGTCAGACCAAAGGATGAAAAACAAAATGGTGCAGTCCATCAGTCTATATGATAACTTTAACAAGAAATCCGTTTACATCCAATATTATTTCATGGAAATAGCACCACTTTCTCTCCATCCAATCAACGAGGACACAAAGCTAACAAAAGGTCATCTAGACAGATGGATTCTCCAGGACCCGACCCCCACCAGACACATTAGTCGGGCTTACAATATCTTTCCCACGTCTTAGAAAGGGTCTGCTCCTTGCAGCAGAATCTAGCCAAGATACTTCTCTGCAAATCCACCCAAAGGAACCCCCACTGACATGATCAATCAGTCTCCTGTAGCTTCAACAGGCTTTCCACAGCAAAGTCTATGGAAAAACGTTAACATCTCAACACTTCCTTTTCTGAGTGCTGTTAAAAATCAGGAAATCACTGTGACTCATCAATCTTTACAAGGAAAGGAACACAATGACATATATCTACAACCTCCTGATGGCTTGGGTCAATGGCTGCTTTTCAGCCAACATTCTACACTATGGGAAATTACATATTAAGCCACCATAGTGAGAACCATCCCAGGAAGTGCCTCTGTCACGAGACTTAAATGAAGGCTTGAATTTGCTGCCTGTGATATGGCAGAAGGATACATATGTGTGAGTAGACTGATTATCATCTGTGTGAGTTTTTTTATAATAGTTTTTTTTAACTAAAACACAATTTCAACTGCAACTAGGAAGAATTCTATCAGAAACTCACAGCCTAAGTGGCTACTGCAGATTCACTGTAGTTATTTTAACTTATTTGTTACCCTGCAGTTTTATAATTGTAAAAATGGAATTTGAAGTATGAGGTCTTGCAAGATAATTTTTTAAAGCTCAATATATGTGCATTAACTAGAATCTGAAGATGTTCTGTGTTCTTCCACAGTACATGCAAGAAATCTAGAAGCATCCTAGTGAACTATGTCGGGCATACCCTTGGAAACAATTCCTGAAATGGCATTCAGGCATGAATCATGGGACTTCAGTCCCCAGATGGCATCTCTAAGGTTCAGTGACATCCTACACCCACTGTGCAACTCAGAGTGAGTACAGAACAAACTACTTAGATGCCTGCCCACAGGTCTCAGTGAAGATACTGTGACCACCAGGGCTGGGACTTAGTACATGGTCCAAGTGCATGTCTGCGTTTCAATGGCTCTCGTTTTACTCAAAAAAAAAAAAAAAAAAAAAAAAAAAAAAAAAAAAAAAAATAGCAGACACAAAATTCAATTTAGTCTTCAAAGGTACATACTGAATCTATGCTTCCCAGCTGTTCTCTAGTCTGATGTGGGTGGTGACTGAAGTTCAGCCCAAGGAGACCAGAGGAACTGCCATTTAAATGGTGACAGATACACCACTTGAGCCATCTCATTTGCTCAATTCTGTTTTGTGCACTGCTTTGGATTGATGGCTACTCCTGGGTCCACTATGTTATTGCCTTTTTGTTGTTGTTGTTTTTGTTTTTGTTTTTTTGTCTTTTGGGAATCCCAACAACACCCAAATGAGGATTAAAAATAGAAATTGTTGAACATTTACTCTGTGTGCCAAGACCTGTTCTCAGAGCTTGACACCTTAATTTGTTTTACCTTTTAAACAACTCTGAGGCTGATCCCACACTATCCCCATTGAAAGAGAAAAGATAACTTAAGAACAAAGTTAAATGTTTACCCAAAGTTATACAAATTATAAGATGCCGCATAAGGGGAGTCGGAAGCCAGGCAGTGTAGCATCTGTACACACTGTCTCAGCTGCATCCTTGTGTGGAACACCCTGCCACACAGGGGCCAGTGGTGAAGAGACTTGACCTTGCCTCATTAAGTTTACAAAATTACATGTAATACAAAGTGATACTGTATGTACCATTAAGTGAAACAAAATCCCATGGACTCTGGAAAAAAAGGAAGAAATGCTAACTAGCAAAAGATGAGTAATAGCTTCTGCAGACAAAAGCAACCCAGCATTTGTTAAACATTCTACTTGAATTGAGCATTCTTCTATTGAGAACCGCTTTATGCCAAGTCTTTAGAAACCCTGTAGCCAAATAACTACAAAATGTAACCACAGAGCCACATCCTCAGGAAAATATCTTGGCTTTAATGTAGGAAAATAAATGGGAATATTCAGAAGTGATGAAACTTCAAACAAGAGCTATAGTTTTCAAATGAGTTTTTCTGCTGTCGCTCTGGTTAGTAAGTGAGCATGCATTTGTATTTGTATTAGTGATTTCAATCTAGCATGCATGCTGACATGTGTACCCATAAGGGCAGGGCTCAGGCTGTTCATAAGTCAGATGTACGTGTGAACTCCACTCAGATTTAAAAAAAATAATGTGACCAATGCCCAGCATCCATCCTTCTGTTCTGTTTGATTCGGGACGCCTTCCCCAGGGTAACTCTTACTCTTTGTTCTTACAGAAGCTGAGCAGAAATCTCCCACTCTTCTGTTCTTCTGTTGTGGTTTATTTCACTTACTTGTGTGTGTGCTGGTGACCCACAGTGCCAAGCACGGTTATTATTGGCTTATTTTCATGGTTTCACAGCATTCTTTTGAGGGAATATGCCAGGATCTGTCAGATTTTAGCCACATCAGTGGCAGCTTAACCTAGGGACTGATCTTGTCGTTTTCCACAAAGCCGTTTTTAAAACACCACTGAGCTTCATCTGAAGGAATCCTCATGGTGGATTTTGGCTGGAAGAAGAGCTGGTTAACTAGGCTCTCCCTCTGCGAATGGCTAGATGAGTATTCCAGTAACTTCTTTAGGGTCACGTATTCATCCTATTTCTCATTCACACTAATGAGTGTTAGATATAAGACTCAAGTTCCTATCGCTCTGGGCTCCTTCTGACTACTTATGTTAAAACACTCTGTGAACGTCTGGCATAGGAAACTTTGGTAGAAGGGATAATTCCGCCAATTATCAGTTTTATCTCTGCCTAACAACTTAAATGCATATTAGTGGTTAAGGTCTCCTTATCCATTGGCATTTAGACTCTTGAGAGTATTGGAAAGATTGAAGGTAATTAAACCGAGAGAAAATTAGCATGTTAACTTATTTAAAAACATAAATAATTCACCGGAATGAGGCCAAATCAACGTCTTTGTGAAGCTACAGGGGCTTCTTGTGAAGCTACGTGGTCCTCTTTTTTAAGAACAGAATTCAAAGCATCCCTTGGATGAGTCTTGTGGCTCCTTTCCCTAACCTGGATGTAGCAGATGGCCAGTGCATTTGGTGGAGACCACATTCCTTATCCACAAGGGCAGGCCAACTTGGCCTGCTTTAACTTGCACTGGGCTTTTTTTTTGTAATAGTAACGGATGGTGGAAACATCTGGAAAAAATAACATGACTGAGTTGGTGGGATGAAAAACCTAAGTGAAAGAACTGATTTTGAGATTTTAGAGACCGACAGAGGATAGACCGATGGAAACGGATGGGTACACATCTCTCCAGGTTAAGGAGTACTTGTCCATCACAATATTGCTTCACCAGACAGTGGAGGGAAAAGAGACCACAACATTGAGGAAAAAAAAAAAAATTTGTGTATCCACGTATCTGCACACACCTGGAACCTTAAATGTGCTTTCAACATGTTAACAGTGTGAGCTTCTCAGAGCAAAGGCAATTTGCCCATCAGAGGTCCCCACTGTGTCACATGGTAGCATTTATAGGGACAGAAAGGATTCAGGTGGAAGAAAATGTTTTGGGGTAACAAACAAAGGCAGAGTACTGAGCACAGAGAAACTGCAGCAAGGCCAGTAAATTGAGTGTGAACTGAAGCTCTGCACTGGGAGTTGGGGAGCTGGGAGTGTCTGGGGGAGATAATCAGAGAAGGCTCTAGGATTCAGATAAAGGTCACACCCTCAAATAACACCCAGGAGAGCTGGTATATTCCTGATGTTCATTGATGTATCCTAAGGTCTAGGACAATACTTGACATAGTGTAGATGACTGGAGAAAACCACATGATACTAAGGGCCTTATTTACCTAGTTTATGGAGTGTCACAGTGGTACTTAGAATTTACTTTTAAAAGGTAGAGAATAAAAAGACCTCCTCTTTTCCCATGCAGACCCTTAGATATTTAGGCAATAAAAATCACATGCGTGCAGCTGGAGAAAAACAGAATCAGATTTACCTACTCGATGCATGAATGCATTATTTAGTTCTCAGAGAAAAGATAAAATGCTGGCTTCGTTTTACAGTTTACACGAACATAAATCAAACACAGGGAAGTTATAAAGTCACTGCGCAGTTTTTTAAAACTTTCCTAGCTCTGCTATAAGAGGGGGAAGAAACAATTTATACACAGCTTGCAACTCAGGTTCCCCTCCTAAGCACTTTGCTAGCCCCAATACTTACCATCTTCTTGTCTCTGACAGGCATATGGATTTGTCACCAGGCATTTCATGATGACTATGTTTTGTATGCTCTCACAAGGTTGCTTGTGAATGCTGCTTTGTTTTCAAGTATCCTGCTGCTACATAAAGCAAGTTTAGAAATGCCCACAGGCAGATAGAGATGTCGAATGAACAAAGATAGAAGAAGCCAACATGCCTTTGTTACATGTCTCATAGTGTCCTCTCCAGCGAGCCAGCCATGCTGCCACACGTTCCTCTCAAGACAGCTCTCCACATACTAACTAACTGATCAGGCTTCTGGCCCCAGGCGCCGTTGGCAGACGTGGTGCAAAATTCTTGGGAAGCTGTCAGTGGCTGACCAGGCTGAACATGGTCATCACCGCTCTTAAATGAGGCCATGGCTGCCCAAACCAATCGGCCAGACAACTCTCCACTACTCAAAGCTGGAAGGAAGAGCCAAAGTGGGAGTTTCTGTTTTTCCCTTTGAAGATGCAGTTTTGCATCTATCTTCCTCTTCCATGTAACACAGAGTTCCTAACTCCCTTCTTGTTCAAATGGGCGAAGAAGAGGGGGAAGAAGTCATATCCAACTACCAGTCTCCCTTCAGCAAAGTGCTCCCTCGTTACCCAAATGCAAAAGTTCATTAGCCAAATAAACCATTGTCCTCAGACCTCATCTTTATCCCTTCTTCTCTGCCCTTCCCCCGCTCCTTTCTTTTTAACCTTTCGGGGCAGAATCAAGTCTTTGTGATATTCAACACACTAAGGAATTCTCATGCAGTCAGGCCTGGCGCTTGGGCCCCTGGCAGGGCTGACTTTGTGGGCTGTGTTCCAATTAGTGAATTGATGAGAAGGAGAGCCTCCAAACTGGCCCTGTGTCTGCATGCCATTCACACCCCAAACACGCCCAGGAAATGAAGAGAAGAGCAGAGAGGCGTGAGATTGGGAGTGATGAAATCAGGATCTGGGCATTCTGGGGAGACAGACACTCATCTGTGGCCCAGCAGCCTCTCTGTAAAGCAGAGCTGTAGCAAGAGAATGTACCAGAAGAACGACACTTCTCGGCATCATGAGATGCTCCCAGACTCAAATAAAGCAGACCCAAACCCTCAGCTCCTCCGTCTCTCTCCTAGCCTGACCTAGCAGAACAAAAGCATGCACGGATGAATGAGTGAATGAGCGAGAGGAAAAAAAGGACCAACCCTTCTGTGACTATAGCCAATTGTGTATAGACTTTTATGGGATTTGAAGAAATACTCAATATTTATGTTTAAATACTCACGTAAAAGTTTATTTTAGAGTCCTCATTTATATAGGGAAGTGTCCACATAGAGTACAGTAGATTCAGAGCTAAAATCCTGGTCAGCTGGTAATACACTCTGATATGCACAAGCATATTTTAAGGAAAAGAGGAAAAAATGATTTATTTTCTTAGGGTGCAACAGATCTGTCCGAAGAGTAACAGGTCACTTTTCTAAGAACCCCAGCCCCACACCTGTTTTAAGAGAACTGCTTTCATTTTACATTTTATCTAAAACTGGCTTATAACTCATGTGGCAGGCAGGAAAGTAGAAATCATTGAAGCAAGGAAGAGGCCTTCTCCAGTGTATGTGGAGGTGATGTCATCACATGTTCTGGGAGAAACACCTGCAAGGCCCCTTCTTAAGCTGACTGCTCACAGCTCCAAGCAGTGCTGTGCCCTTCACAGTTGTACTGTTTTGATTTGGTGACAGCAAGATCTCCATGTTGCCTTACCTTTGGCATTTTAGCCTTAGAGCTGGAGAGATGGCTCAGTGGTTAAAGGCACTGGCTGTTCTTGCAGGGGACCCAGGTTTGGTTCTGAGCACCTACATGCTCACAACCAACCAACACAGAACTCAAATAAATAAGCAAATAGCCTTTAAAGTCCAGAAATGTCTACTCACTCTGTTGAGCAAGAAGAGTGTGTTCATCTTCTGAAATTAACTAAAATACTTCAACTTCTGTTAAAGCCTATTTTACTCTTAATTATGGAAAATAGCTCCTAAATTCTTCTAAATAGCATTCTTTAATCAATTTTTAAATTACTACAATTTCTACACATGCTCATTCCCAACAAAAACACGTTGTCCATAAAATATTTTTTCCCTTGAAAGGGTCTTTTCCTAAAGTAAGTCTTAGTGATATGTTAGTACTTAGCATTTGTTTTCTAGAAATACTTAAAATATCCAAGTAAAAACATAGAGAGTGATACTTTTCAGTAATGTGACCAAAGACACTGGGGGATTTTAGAGATGACGCAGCTTAGGAGCCTCGTGTTCCAGGAAGATGTGACTCACCAGCACCCGGCCTGCTCCGCCTGGTCTCAGAGTACTGGGAGTCAGCCTCCCTCACTGGACCCAATATGTGGGATAATTAGCCTATGAGGGAAAGGTTGTTAAGGTGGAATCCATGATCTTGGCTTCATTGCTGGAGGCAAGGCTTATCATGGAGTGAACAAAAGAGAGGCTGGCATTGCACCTCAGCCTGGAGCTAAAGAAAGACAAAAAAGCAGAGTCTCCCTTTCGAGAGCTCCCTAATTATCTGTAGACCACATATATCCCCTCCCCCCTCTCCCAGTGATATCAGTCTGGGAACAAGCCTTTTATACATAGGCCGGTGGAGCTAATAGAGACCCAGTTATAATAGATGTCCTTGAACTTTGGTCCTCTGGCGTCAGCAGCCACCATTCTCCCACGACTGGTTTTCTAGCTGGAGCCCACAGCAGCCATTGAAATGACGTTTATTTTCCAAGAACTTTAGAGTTTCAGTCATCATGTAATCCTCAACATATGGAGTATAACCTTGGACATTCAAGTAATCTACACTTCAGTTTGAACTTCTTCAACAGGTTTGATTGAGAAAACACAGACCCTTTGCGTCTTAACTCTGTCAATTGCAATCAATATTGCCAGTATTCTGAGAAAAACATAAAACACGCATTTAAAATGACTACGGGACAGAATGGTGGCCACTAGACACCAGGCTTGTCATTAATGAAGATACATAGGGTTGGATGAGGGGTTAATGAAAAACAGTCAAAAATGAGGAATTCCTCTGGCTTCTTGTATCAGAGCTAAGTATTGGTTGTAAAAACCTACAATACATTTTATAATCACTACAAGAATATGACGATACTGTGTGCTGGGGCACACAGGAAAAATTACTGTCATAGGAGATGGTAGTAATTTTTACCTTGATTTGACCAATGTAAATTGAACATTTATATTCTATTATTGTATCATATCTGATGCACATGTAAATATAAAAAAACAAGCCAAAGGATTGTTCAGTAAGAAATTCCTTCTCACCTGCAAGAAACCACCCAGGAGCTAGAATAACAAAACCACGAGTTAATCCAGCCATGCTTCTCAGGATGGGTTTGTGAATATCAAGGTTGAGGAGCTGGGAGACACTCCAATCCAAAATTAACAAACACTTCAAGACTCTAAGTAGAGAAGGGGCTTCTTTTCAGAAAGCTTTCAGAAGAACATTTCAGAAGCTTGAACAGATTGCATTTTTTCTCTGAATGTGAGAGACCCTTGGGAGAGATGAGCATGCCAGGCAAGAGAGAGGATGTTCTGCAGAAGATGTTGCAGACCACAGAGAAGACGCACACTGCTGCAAATTCTCTTGTCTGTGTTTGCCCCACACATTCTCAGCTTGTTTTCTTAGCCAGGAAATTATTTCTCCTGGGAAAAATTTTTCTTTCTTCTTGGAGTTGGATTTCACAAACAGCAATATCATGTGACATTTTTTTATTTTTCTCCCAATCTAGGAAACAGTTTTGTGATGTCATTGAAAAGGCTCAGTGCTCCATTGTTTCTGTCTTGCCGAGGGGGGCATTTTTATTTCTGCTGGTCTATCTAATAACTCTCTATCAGATCAGACAGACAGAGATGGACAAAGTATGGAATCATAAGTGTGTTTGCCCAGTGTTCTGTTTGTCCCCTAAGGACAGGCTGCCAATCATAGAGAAAGATAAAAAAAAAAAAAAAACCCTAAAATTAAAATTTTAGCTGCCAAAATTTCTCAGTCGAGCAATTTTGCTCAGTTTGAGGAGTATGCATGTGAGAAGTAAATTTCAAGACACAACAGTGATTCTTAGATCATGATATTCATTTAGTTTGAATTCCTCAGTCATAAACATGCTTCCTTTAAAATACTTTACAAAATACAAACAACAGTTTAATTTTTTAGGAAGACCACCAAATACTGAATTCCATACCATTATAGCATGGGTTCACAGTACTCTAATGAAACACATACTGTGATGAACTAGACTGTGGCATTATGACCGTGCCCACATATTGAAATAATTTAAAAACCATTTCAATATCATTTAGATTTCATTGACAGTGTGTTGTTTTACAAAGTACAAAATCAGACATCTCACTCTGAAAAAGGTCATCATTTCTAAATGAAGAGAGTCACTTGGCATGCTTCCCTGGAAACAGAATGGAAGTTTGACCCCATTGTAAACACTGCGGTTATTAATGGAAACCTTCAGCTGTCAATTCACTCAGTCCTACAGAAGGAGCCTTTCCAAAGAACAGGGCAAGGTGGAAGATGGTTTCGGATTAACATGATCTGAAGGCTGACTGCACATAAACCCTCTTCTATAACATATTTGAATTCCTGCAACCTGGTAAAATACACACATGCAAAAATGACCAGAGGAAGAGTCTAACAGACTAAGTGCCACACTGGTGCCGTAAAGCAAAGTCTGGACTGAGTCCCAGTGACTGGCTTAGGGGGTTATTGCTACCACTTTATTACGATTGTTGCTTGAATCCCTGTGCTGGAACCCCCAGTTCGTGCTACTTCTAGCTGATATTTTCAGGAATAACTAGGGTTTGGTAATTGATAGGCAAGTACCTGGTTAAGTTTTAAAAGAAGCCGTGCTCCTCTGATAGTTTAAAGTATAAGTCGCAGTGAACGGTGTGCCACGTTTCCATGTAAACCATGCCAGATTCTGAAGAATTAACGTGGCACACAGTCCGAACCAGGAAGGAAACAGAGGAAGAAGCAGCCACAAGTTCTGCACTAAAATACATTCTCTCGGCTCAGAGATTTTCCCTCAGCAGTTTATTTGGGGTCAAGTATGTTCATTGCAGGTGAACCATGGCAGTAGCTTGAGCTGAAACAGGGGAAACTAAGGCAGTAAACCTCTTCCGTACTGGCTGCTTATAAACCAGTATCTGTAAATAAATACAACATATAACAAATTCTAAAAGACCACATACTAGGGGCACTTACCAAAATTGTAGTTTCCCCTGAAATAGCTCATGTATTCAGATGAAAATACAACTGCAATTATGAGAGAAATGACTCAATAAAATGAAAAGTTTTTAAAAATAGTTTAACCTTCAATGAACATTAGAAAAATTAGATTTTCCTTTTACAATCAGCATCACTATTTATGAGAATAAAGGGTTTTTCTTTTGTTGTTGTTGTTTCTGATGGTATGTGGGGTCTCTCTCTCTCTCTCTCTCTCTCTGTGTGTGTGTGTGTGTGTGTGTGTGTATGTGTGTGTGTGTATTTCTATGTGGAGGTTGGAGATCACCCAGGGTCTTTCCTTGATCACTCTCCATCTTTATTTTCTGAGGCAGGCTATTTTACCGACCCACTTGCCAATGAGCTTCAGAGCCCCACCCGTCTCTACTCCTCAGAACTAAAGTTGCAGATACCCACTGCCATGGCGGGCTTTTATATGGGTGCTGGGAATCCGAACTCAGGTCTTCATGCTTGCATGCGAATACTTTATTGACTGAGCAAAGCCTTGTTTGCTTTTGAAAGACAGGGTCTTGCTATCCAGTTCTGTCTGATCTGCAACTATATAGCCCAGTTTCACACAGACTCCTGTTTCTGTCTCTCAAGTCCTGCTATACAGGCATGGCCAGGAATAAAATTTTAAGAAAGCACAAATAAATGAAAGTTGTAAAAACCAATAAACACTGAGGATGAAAAATAAATAATCAGCAAACTACCTTGACTTGGGTCTCACACTGATGATTATACTAAGTAAGGGCAGTGAGATCCCATCCCCCCTGCATGAGTGTGGCACACAAGGCAGATGAGTAAGGCACTCTGCAAAGTGCGAATGGAAAATTTATCACCTGGTATGTATTACTTTACATCCTCATAAATAAACAGCAAGATAATGTCCGATCGAATATCATGGAGATTTTTTACAAAGCTGGAATGTGTTGCTTCAATTTTCCAGGCTAATGGAAATAGCTGGATATAATTTCAGAGGCCTAGAACCTGTGTGACGATCATGTCTTAAAGGGCATTATACATTCCCAGATAACTTCTGAGGACTCAGAAGTCATAGAGGATAATCTCTCAGCTGATTTGCATACTGGAACCACAGTTTAATTTTGCACTCCTAAACTGTGTTCGAAAGATTTACTAGGGTAGGAGTGACACACAGCCAAGCACACAGCTTTACCACATGTAATCTGGTAACTCAGGCAGATACACACTCGTGAAACCAAGGCTACAGTCAGGATAATGAGCACGTCTGTCAGCTCTCAAAATGTCTTTGTGCCAACCTGCAACTCATCTCCCTCCTTGCCAGCATCCCTTCCTCTGCCTCCCCCTGCCCTCCCCCACCTATACCTCTGCCTTATCCAGGGATGAACACTGATTGGTTTCTAGAGAGTGTAAAGGAAACAATGCAGTGCATAATCCTGGCCCTGTGTCATGGGGCGTAAATATCCTGAGCGTCCCCCATATTGCATCTACGAGTACTTCTTCCAGTCATTGTTTGGTAACAGTTCAAGATACGAAGATGCCAAAATTGACTCATGCATTCACCTGCTGACAACATCTGTTTCTAGAGCTTAGCTATTACGAACAAGGTTGCAATAAATATTTGTATATAAATCTACATATGGACACATGTTTTCTTTATTATAGGAATATGTCTAGGAGTAATTGCATGCTACTTAACTTCTGAAGGTAGTCCCAAATTGTTTTCAAAGGGCTTTTACCACTTGTAAGAATAGACTTCCAGAAGATCTTCTAAACTCACTAAAAATGCACCTTTCCCAAAAAAGACAGGGGAAGGAATTAGATGTGAAATTTCAATTAAATACTGTGGCTTTCAGAGTGAGGTCTGGGAGAAGCTTACTTTAGAGATTGCTATTTTCATTCACCACACTGATATAGTTGAGTAGCTAGGCCCCTTGCTCGTTATAAAGTGACAGGCACATGATGCTCTCCCCCATGCCCTTAGAACCAAAGGAAATGCCAGTGTCTCTTAAAAAAAAAAAACAACCTATACCTATTAGTGTCAACCCTGAAATGTGTACTCTTTAAATGTTCTGATCAGACAGGAGCTTCATATTATTCCTTTTTAGATGCGGCACTGGGGCCTGGGCTGGCCTTTGGTTATCTTTTTACTTTCTTCCTGTTTGTTTTCTCCCTCACAAAAAAAATCTTGTTCACTTGAAGAACAAGTATCAGTGTGGTGTTTATCAGACCTGAGTATTTGATAAATGCTTTCTCTTTGGTGAGCACAGGGCTGACCATTGTTTATTGCCAAAAATAAAATATGAACTTTCAAGCAATAATAATAATAATAATAATAATAATAATAATAATAATAATATTTGTCTGTAGTGTGCTTGGCCACTAATCTGTAGCAAGAGACTGATAAGAAAAGGTTATTAGTGGTGTTAGTAGATATAATTTTTTTTTTTTTTTGCCACAAAGTGATACGTATAAATATTGGGAAACTCCATACCAGTCAGTACGTCAGCATTTTCCCAAGTGGCTAATACATGGCATTATATACCACAGATGGGTAAAGATTCCTCCTGATGGTAAGCTGGAGTGGTGGATTTGACTCGTGCCCCGTGTATCACCACAGACAGAGGAGATCAGCCGTTCACGAACTCATCAATCAAACTTTAAGAGACAACCACTTGTCAAATTGTCCAGTGGAATCATAAAAGAGTTTAACTGTTTGAAAATGTATTAAAATACTGCTTAGGGTTTTTTTTTTTTTTTTTTTTTTTTTTTTTTTTTTTTTTTTTTTTGCAACTGCAGATATGTGTAAGCTCATAGTTCTGTCATATGTGTAGTCAAAGCAACGTTTTGCAATAAACTGAATGTACAGACAGATATGGCAATCTAAATCTCCTTTTTTAAACTAGACAGATATCAAGAAAATGATGATTACAAAAATTATAGAATAATTCTGCTCTTAACTCTCGGTGGAAGAGTATATTTATAAAATATATTAATTTTGATATTATTAAATTAATATTTTTGGACTTGCCATAATATATTTGATCTATTTTAACCAGAATACTATGCAACACATAACTGTGCAGTCTGGTCAGTTAGTCAAAATACAGATCAATTCAAAGTGTTAATTTTGTATAAAACTATCTTTACAGAAATATCCAGAATAATAGTTGAGTAGATATCTGAGTTCAAGCCTAGACAAACTGACACAGATGATGACTTAAGGTTGTGGTGCAGGAATTTCTAACAGGAGTGTATGCACACAGAGGTAGGGAAGTGGACACAATACATACAGACTTTGTGTCATATCAATATATCCAAGAAAATAATGATGTCTTACAAATATATCAAAAATAGGAGACAGTGGCACAGCGAGATGGTTTAGTGGGTAAAAGTATTTGCCACACAAGCCTGATGACCTACAATTGATCCTCAGAACCACTGTACAGATGGAAGGAAACAACTGACTTTAATAATGTTGTCTTGGACTTCCACACACATGTCATGGTATGTGTACACATGCACATGTGCACACGCACACACACATACAGATACGCAAGGGATATTTTTTAAGAGGCAAGGAAACAGTACACTCTGTCCTTTGGATACTAGCCAGCTCCTCATCGCAACAACCTAAGGCAAAAGAAGACCAAGAAGACACAATGCTAAAGGTGGAAAGTCAGTGGGAATCAAACATGGATGCCTTCTGACTCTCAAGACTTTTCTAGTTGTTGTGGTTGCTATGAAATCCCACCCTGCCAAGGCCAGAGACAGATGCAGAGCCTCTAAGATGTCCAATTTGGGAAGACCTGCCAGCCAGCTGGTGGCAAGTCATTATATTAGATCCCATCCACTTCAGAGAGCAGAGACCTGTACTGACCTGTGGTCCTTCCCTACACAGTGACTCTGTCAGTGTCACCAGCTAGAGACCCACAAGAGGCCTGATGTACTATCATGTTTAAATGGCATTTCCTCAGAAGAAAGGACCCACTGCATGATAAAGGGAATGCAAGAATAAATAAGACATAGAGCTTGCTAGTTTAAAAGTGTATTTCTATCATCCTAAAGTAACCTTCAGGAAGGAGCTAAGATGCCAGGAAAAGTTCATTACCTATCAGGTGAGCAGGGTACCACCCTTCACAGTGTGATGGGAGAGAAAACTGAGATATTAGATAGATAGATGAAGATAGATAGATAGATAGATAGACAGATAGACAGATAGATAGATGGATGGTAGGTAGATAAGAGATAAACAAAAATAATATCAAACTTTTGTCAGTTTTTATTTAAAGTAAGGAGGCAGTAGCATACATAAACCGGAGTTCTTTAAGAAATCTTCAACAATTTCCAATAATACAAAAACAGTTTTGAACACAAACTATTTGGGAACCAGTAATACACAAGAGCCTTATGTAGCTAAATATTCTGAGAAATACTTCCAGAAATATCTCAAAAAAAAAAAAAAAAAAAAAAACCTCATAGATTATAAGAAAAAAGACTGAAGAGAGATGTCTAATGTTCACAGGATCTGCAAAGTTGTGAAATTGTAAGTAATTTTATTCTTGGCATTTTGTTATAGTTTTATAAAATGAGCACAGATTGTTTAAATCAACAAACGAACCTCAGAAGTGAGTCAGTCAAATGTGGTAGCTGCTTTGGTGGAGAGAAGTGCTATTTACTGTCCACTTCCTCATTGGCTTTTCTTTCCTGCTTTTCTTTCCTCCCTGACAGAGCTTCTCAACGTGCTGATCTCCACTCCACAATGCCTGCCTCCAGGTCACGGGTTCAAGGGTTCCGAACCTCATCTGAAACAAGGCATTGGCGCTCTGCAATACTTAACAGTTATTTATTAGAGCACAGCGATGTCCTGCTTTAAGAAACCACATCTGTAGCTGGTTACACATCAAATTAAGTATATTGCTGCCTTTTCCTGAGGGAATCTGGGATTTTAGCATTCCCAATGCACAGCCAGCAGTAGTTGGGAAGTGCTGCCACATAGATAGTGTGAGATTAGAATAACTTGTATTCTGGGTGCACACACACCCTGACTGCCCAGTGTGTAAGCCATCAGAGCTCAACAGACCTGGAGTGAAATCCATAGCCTACGTGCCTGCGTATGCTATTAGAACATCCATAAATCACTGCTTCCTCAAGCTGGCATAATTGGGACTTGTCTTTCAAATGCCACCTTTGACTCAACATTTCATTTAAGAACCACAGGACTCATTGTACCTAACATCTGTAATGGTTGGCTCAGTTCTGAAGATAAATAGCACCCTGCCGCTTCCTGTGATCACACCCAGATCTGCATCCTCACCCTGCCCCAAGTTCACACCTAGACCTGAATCCTCAGCATCCCCCGCATGTTCACACCCAGGCCTGCACCTTTAGTCCCCATGATCACACCCAGGCCTGCCTCCCCAGCCCCCTGTTTCTCTCCTTTTAGATTACTGGCAGCTTTTAGTATCTTCATCTCTCCCCTTGCAGTGATAGTTTTACAAATCTGTATTCAGTAGACTGCACGATGGATGTCAGAACTCAACAAGGAGAAGATTATGTATTCGAGCATTAGTGATACGTAGAGAAGACTTCTAGGCAGGCATTAATGAGGACTGATTGGAAAATAACCAATATTACAAACCTAAACATTTGGGGTAAGTTCCTGACTCAAGACTAAATTTGACCTGAACAGAATTACTGGGTCATTGCGGAGCACATTGTCAATAAGCTTTTGTTAATAAATATCTTATAGAACAAGATTTCAAATGCCAAACATTTTGAATAAGTACGTAGGAACTTGTGGGCACTGAGTACCTGCTGTTTATAATTTATTTAACAGCCCCTTTCAAGTAATTATTCAAGTGTCCATTAAGCAAATATTGGGTGCGGCCCACATACATGCTGCAGAATCTATCAAACCAAAAAACGGGAGTGAGAGAACAACCTTCTGCGAATGGCAACGCAGAACTTCCAGGCAGACGTGCCACCTTAGAGGTCATCAAAGTTTGCTTGAAATGGAAATAAAAATACATCTTCAAAGATGGCAAAGAACTGCAGAAAAGCCTTCAATTTAGCGCTCCCCTCCCATGGTTCTTTAAGTGTAACAGATGGATCTTCATAATTAGCACCACATTTGCATTTTTCTCTCCACAAGATGAGCTAATAATTTTAGAAGGAGAATTTAAAAGCATCATTCCATCATATTTTTATTGATCTTACTTATAATTTGTATGCCGGGGCCTTTTTTATTACAGTGCCGATTACTCCCACGCCTTTCTGAGGAGCGGAACAAACTTTTAAGTGAAGAGAGAGTCGGCAGTGTTACTCACGGAAACCAGTGTGAAAGTGACTTTAGGACAAGAACCAGCTGGGCAGCCCCCATAACACAGAAGATATATGGACACTCAGATACACCTCAAGGCCCACCGAGGCAATAGCCTCTAATCTAATAAGTCCATTTAATTTCTGTGCACATATCCGGAAGGTTCTCATTTTCTCCTAGTGCCAGGTGATTCCCATTCCTCAGAACCATCAAGTTTAAGTGTGTCCTTAAGTAAATGAAATGATTCACCAAACTGCCCTCTCCAGCTGCATGGCTGGAGAAAGCAACCACAATACACAGAGCTCAGAGACGGCCAAGCAGAGAGCATTGCCAGGGCACAGAGGGGTAAGGACACTAGCATGCTGAACACGAGGACCAGCCCCGAGCTGGTCAGGTAGACAGACACAAGGATCCCTCCATCCTGGTTAGACAAGTATCTACATCTCCTTTTTAGCCCATACAACATTCTCGGTGAGCTGATAACATCGTCGTGACAGAGAGGCACTAAGACTTAGCAAGTGAAATGCTTTGCTTAGAGTATTCTAATAAAGTGGTAAAGCTAGACTTCTCAGGTACCATTGAAACGCCCCTAACCTTAGAAGCGCGCCATTTTGACCAATTACACGCAGTGATTTTGCTCTGGTGATGGCCTTTGCTTTAATTCCCACCCACATTCTGTTCTCCATCATCAATAACATAACAAGTCACCTGAATTGGGATGAGGTGCCTATCAATGACTGTCAACAGAGAAAGCTAACTCTTGACCTTGGGCTCTCTGCTGCTGCTTTCTAAATGCTTGTTAATTAACTATAGACTAATCAGCCCTTTAAGACACAAGTCTGCATTGGCCCTTTCACAATGCACAGTTAATGTGCATTGGTTTGAACGTGCCCTGCTTAGAGCGGCAAAGATGCAGCTTCTCTGAATTATAACCTACAGCTACATACATATGGGATCTCTTTCTCTCTCCTTTTCTTTGTTTCTTCTTTTGTGTCCATTTTAAAATTATCAGTTTACAGAGGATGGGAGGAGCAATGACTAAAATACCATCCACAAATTGTTTTCATAGTAATAAGGCTTATTACTATGTTACCTTGTTACATTTTTTGAGGGGGATATGGAATTAACTTATTGTACCTAGTGAGATTTAAAAAAAAATATGGACTTAAAAGAAAACCTCAGACAAACAACCAACTTTGCATCAGACTTATTTAGCTCCTGGAATTATTGAGACAGTCTACCATGAGTGATAATGAGTGTCCTGAGTGGGAAGCAACACGCCCCATGTGTGGAACTGGTACAGTCAAACCCGTAGCCCTTATCTGGGGTCTGGACTTAAACACCACATGGAGCATATTCTCCACACCAGGCTCAGGATAATCCACCTGCTTCTCACCCCAAATGAGTAATTCAAGGTCTAGGTCTTGAAGTCAGAAGAATCGAGAAAAGGGAATCATTCACATAGAATGGGGTTTGGGTCATTGCCCTCTTGCCCTGAATGAACTACTAATAATTTTCAACAGGATAGAAAATGAGAAACATAAAGAAAAGGGTAAAATGAGGAGAGGGGTATTTCCTCTGAGATGAAACAATCCACCTCCGAGGGAAGCTATTTTAAGACACAGGATGCTTCATCATGCAGGGAAGCTCCTTAAGTTCAGGAGGTAAACAACTCAAAAGTGTCAGGAAGTCCACGAAACTGATAAGATTCACTAGCTCCATTCCTCCACAAGCTTATATGAGCAGTGAGGACAGCCTGCTGACACTCTTAGACAAGCCAAGTTGCCTAAAAGAGTTACAGACCAGTTTAGCTGCCAAGAAGGGGCAAAGAGATCACCTGAGCTGCCTGAAAGATACTCTCTAACTTGGCTCCAGGGTTCCAGATTTCATGAGCTGTCATCCAGTCTTGGGTTGGATTTGGTGAAGCATCTGTCTTGGAGTCATTTCTGCTCCTGTAAAGGATCCCTTACCCATGTTCCTATAAGTAACCTCAATAGAGCTCATTGGTTCACCAAACCAGACACCAGTGGGATCCTTACTTTGGTCTGTTATAGGTTTCCTAACTGGGGTGAGTAGATGTTTGTTCACATAAGAAAGCAGTCACATAACAGGAAGAGGGGGCAGAGATTACAGAAGCTATAACAAGAGTTAGGGCAAGAGAGTGCAGAAGCTATAACAAGCAGTAGGGGGAAGCGTACAGAAGCTATTCTTTCATTCCTTCTCCCTCAGATGGCACCACCTCACTTCATTTTCTATAGTCATTCTAATTTCTTAAATCAAGATACTCAGACCACCTTATTCCAAATCCCTCATCTTCATGGTAGCCAGATGCTAAAGTACAGCAGTCACATGATTAGAATTGGGATGGTTGCCTCTACTTCTCCAGCAAAGTGGAGGGCATAGATCTCACAGCTACAGAATTTCAGCAAATACATATTTTGTGAGTATTTAATTTAGAAGCTTGACTCTTTATGGAAATAACATTCTCCAAATTACACAGCTACACAGAACTGTTATTCAGGGCACGTCTTGAGTTGAACGGGTTGACCTGTGGATATCCCATCCTGAATACCATACAGTATCATCATTAGTTCCAAGTAAACACATTGTGAAGCTCCACCCACTCTTTTTTTGTGGAAGCATTGTTGTACTGGGTCACGTGCATTTACTCAGGCTTAGAAGTGTGAAAACCAGAAGCCCATACTTTGAGAAGGGAGGGATGATGCTATTTAAAGAATCTGGCTCATTGGATGTTTTCTGTAATTATGAAAAGCGAGACCATGTATTAGACAGAGTTGAAATTATTGTTATTCTCAGTATCTCTGCTTTCATTTTCTATAAACAAACTACAATAGAATGTATAAAATTACTATGATTATGTCTGGTAGCTAAGATTTAAGATATGTGAGCTGGGGCTGGGTGTGTTGGTATGGCATCTGCAGTCCCAGCTGCTTGGGAGACTAAGTGGAGGATTTCTGAATTTGAGGTCAGTGTGGACAATGTGGAAAGAACCCACTCCACAAAAATAAATAAATAAATAAACATGGGCAAGTCTCACTAAGACACTGTGACAGTTATATTTATTAGAATTTATAAATTGTTTATGAGAGAAGACTAAATCCAGAAAGGTAAAATATTTTGTTTCCAGATATTAATCCAACAATATCTTTAAAGATATTTCAAATGCCTATAAGAGAAATGACTTACACAAAAAGCATAATGAATTCTTCAATGTGTTTTTTGCAAGGTAAAAAAAGGATTTTTTGTTGTTGTTGTTGTCATTGTTAATGGGTATCTTAGTCAGGGTTTGTATTCCTGCACAGAACATCATGACCAAGAAGCAAGTTGGGGAGGAAAGGGTTTATTCAGCTTGCACTTCCACATTGCTGTTCATCACCGAAGGAAGTCAGGACTGAAACTCACACAGAGCAGGAACTTGGAGGCAGGAGCTGATGTAGAGGCCATGGAGGGGTGCTACTTACTGGATTGCTTCTCCTGGCTTGCTCAGCTTGCTTTCTTATAGAACCCGTGACTACCAGCCCAGAGATGACACCACCTACAATGGTCCCTCACACCCTTGATCACTAATTGAGAAAATGCCTTACATCTGGATCTCATGGAGGCATTTCCTCAAGGGAGGCTCCTTTCTCTGTGATAATTCCAGCTTGTGTCAAGTTGACACACAAAACCAGCCAGTACAATGGGGAAAGAACTAATAGGATTAGATTTCCAGAGAAAGGATGGGAGTGGGGGGACAAGAAGCTGGCAACACATGGGGACAGATATATTATGTGGGAAATAGATCCCAATGGGGCATAGCTCCTTAACTGACTGAATCAAGTCTATATATAAATGGACTCATGTTCCTAGTCTTCAATTTTATAGAATCAAGGAAAGTCTGCACACCCTACCGTGGAACACAGCTTTCAAGCACACTTCATATCTGTCTTTCACATGCACAGAACTAGAAGCCAGCTAGACTGGGTGGCCAGCAGTGTTACCTCACTATATTTTATGACGGTATCAATGAAACAACTACTAAATTCAAATGTGATTGAAGTGCCCTTAAAGTGGAAGGCCAAAAATCCATTCAATTCTAAGTCATGGAAATTATACATTTTAGTTATAGAATTATAAAGATTTAAAGCTATAATCCTTTTATTAATGTGAAATGGGCCAGAGTATAAATGGTTATATTATTAATAATTACTGGAAAGTGGTATTGAAAGGAAAAAATATTGAGGCCCAAGTCACTTTTCTATAATTACAAACCAATGTTGATTTACAACTTTCCTTTTCAAATATTTTGACATAAAATAATTGTTAACATTCACCTCAAAATCTGTCTACAGATGAGCCTAGATTTATGCAGCACACTGCCCTGCCTTTGATTTATACAATGGCATTTTCAAAGGATAGAGAATTAGATATATAATGAACCAACTCATCTAAGCAGTGAATATTTTATTAAGAAAGGCAACAATGGATCCTACATAGGAAATTAAGTGGAATTATGTTCCCCTAGAATTGCTAACACTGACTCAATCACCAAGTGACCCAAGGTCAATGGTTAAAGTGCTTCTGACATGAAAAAAGAACTACAAGGAATCTCAAACTAAAATAGAATAATTTGGTTTGGACAACCAGCTTTGTATCAGACCTGCCACTTTGAGTTCTGTATTGTGAGGTCTCAGTTACAAATACCTGTCCATGAGTCTCATACATTTGGGACACAGAATCAGTAGCTAGTGACACTGAAGTCAAGCCATACAAGTCTTTACTACGTCTTGGAGGAGAGATCCTTACCACCAAGGCCAGATAGTATTTTCTTTTATGTTTTATCTAAAAAGCTTGCTGTCTTGTTTGCTGAGTCCAAGGAATACTGGAACCCATGAGGAAAGGGATTAGGGGTTGGCATAGATCCTATGAGAAAAAAAAAAGATGGCCAAAAATAGTAGAGAAAACTGAAAATCCACTAAAAGAAGAAATTAAAGGGGGCAGTGCTCAGAGGAGACAGCATTAGGACTCAAGCAGTGCAAAAGCTAGCAGGAGAACAAGGAGCTCAGATGGTGGGGAGAACTGATATCTATTCTTAAAAAATAAATGATTACATTTTGTGTGTGTGTGTGTGTGTGTGTGTGTGTGTGTGTGTGCGCGCACACACACACGTGCACATGCACGCATGTGTGTCTGTGGTGTCTGTGTGAGCAACCTCTCTATATAGATGCATGGAAACACCCTAACATGTCTACATCTCTAGCTACAGAGTAAAAGAAATTAATGGTCATTTTGCCTGCACTCGAGATTGATGCTACTGCATTTAGTGGGATTCACTGGTGGCTTCTGGATCTCTACCAAGATGAGCTGGATTTTGTTAGGTTTAAGCTAAGTGGATATCATTTCTATTGTCCCAACCCATCAAACAGTAGCCTTTATATGTAGCTAATCTTATATACTTCAAAACATCATGGCCTATCTTATGACTTATTTATTTTGCTATGTTATGTTTTACTGTGCCCAAATTATAAAAATTAGATTAGAGAGGGCTGGAGAGAGGGCTGGAGAGATGGTTCAGTGGTTAAGAGCACCAGCTGTTCTTCCAGAGGTCCTGAGTTCCATTCCCAGCAACCATATGTAATGAATTATGATGTCCCCTTTAGGCATATAGGTATACATGCAGATAGAGCACTCACACATATAAAATGTGTAATAAAAAATTAGATTGGGCTATAAGCCTATAATAACCATATAGCAGGGACTTGGACTTGGCATGAAAATTATAATTAGTGTTCTAATGGAAATGAGAGTGAGAACAAAAATGCTGACACTTGAAAGGGAACATACTGAGATTCTCAACCCTATGAAGTCACTATGGAATGCTTGTCCCCAATCCACACAGACACTGTGCAGTGGTCTACTTCTGTGTTTCAGGAGACAGCAGGACACTGAAGCTAGTTGCTGGCTCCTGGGTCTCCCAGGAAGCATGCAGCAAGGCTGAAGTGGGAACCGAATGTTTTCTTGTGGGCATGAGATCCACTTAGTTCAGCAAGGGGCAAGAGGTAGCTAAATAAGTTTCTGAGTCAATGGAAGAAATTGTTAAATCTGTTTGTATTTTTTGTAAAACAAAGCTTAATCTGTTGCCCCTCTGTGACTGATACTGGAAGATTAGCAAGAACAACATCAACAACAAAACCCACCAATTAGCATGATGACTTCATTGTAAAGACGTTTCTTCCATAGACAACTGTGTGGTTTGGTTTAAGAAGATCAGGATTTGTTATTGATAATCTTTTCCAGGAAACAAGGGGCCAGTATGGAGCCTTTAAGATGACCTCACCAAAAGGAAAAAACAGCTTGCAAAAAGTTTGCCAGATGCACACAGTATCCTGTGCATATTGAAGGAAATTGCTTGCTTGTCTTTGTGCGCCAGTCAGAAGATAAAAGAGGTAAACTTTAGAGCACACACAGGCTGTTTATTCCCTACTCTTATATTGGAACCATTTTTAGTTTGAGTTCTATTAGCATATGCCTTGACTGTTAATGGTTTTTTTCCAGTAAACTCTTACCCAGTAAGGAAAAGCCAAGTGGTGTTCATTTTCCTCTTTGATCAGCTAACACCCTTCACTAACATTCCAAAAGACTAAAATATATTCAAACACATTCTGCTAATTATTGGGAGAAAGATCTTATCTCAGCATAGTAATAAAACTATAGGAAACAGAAATTTAAATAAACTACAGAAGATGCCAGTAGATTTGTGTAGTGCTGTCTGAAGAATCAGTGTGCTTAAAAAAATGTTTTTGACAAGGGCCGTGAACCGAGTAGACATGGACCTCATGGAGCCCTGAGAGGATCCTGGCTCATTAAGAGAACAAAATGTTTCTATGGAAGGCATATTATATACAGCTCTATCAAGTTGAAAAGAAAAGAACATCAGACAGCTTAAAAGAGGTCAGCAGACTGATACCAGCTGATGCCATCCTTACTGGGATACAGAAGGACTGGAGGTAACTCAGAGGATACCTGAGGTTTAATTCACATAAGCCTCACAGGAAAAGAAAAACAGCACAGAAATCTGCTTTAAAAGCCACCATCAGCTCTTCCAGATTGTGGAGTACTCACAGAGCTTAACAAATAAAGCTTGCCCATCAAAGTGAAACTCTTGTATAGGAAGCCAGCTAAGCCCGATCGTGACAGGATAGCCCAATTCTAAAATGCATCCTTTGACATAGTCAAGAAAAAGGAAGTCACACACTTTTTGACAAGTGTCATTCTCACAACAATGTTCTTAGACTCTGAAGAGAAGCAATGGGACAATGAGCCTGTACTTCTCTGCCAGTGGGCTCTCCTTTCTGATACAGTGTGGGGTGACAGAGGACTGTGTGCAGACTCTCATATGGACCTAATGACAGTAACACCAGATGACAGTCATCTCACACACATCTGCCCTCTGTACTTCTGTAAAATCTCTCCTTCAGACACCGGGGGATTAGATATCATAGTTCAAACTCAAGGAAGCCGAGTAGGACTAGTAGCCAATGGGCAAATACAGAGTTCAAAGCAGATAAATGCATGAAGTGGGCTGGCTTGGACCACCCCTCAATCACATCCACTCTGTCTAGTTTCAGATGCTCATGCTTTGCCTGGATGACCCATTCTCCAGCCTACTGGTCAACCCTTGGCTTTCTCCAACCACTTCCTTTCTCCAGAGAGGATGACATCATTGCTATTCCACAAAAAGGTAATACAGGTGTGTCACAGAGATAGCCTGCAGAAAAACCGAGATGCCAGGAACAAAGAGCCTCCCTGGAATCCTGAACTTTGCAGGCATTTTATGCAGTGCAGACTGCTAACTTCACTTAGACACATAGACCAGGCAGAGAAACATACAGGGCTGTTCTTATCTTCACCTTACCCTGGGAATTGAGTCTTTGTTTTTTCAATGAAAAGAATCCATTTTCACAGACTTTCCTTGAAAAACATCATCCAAGTGGGCATGGTGACTCTAGCTTTAGCAAGACTAACTTGGTTCAAATAAGATACCCAAGCAGCTTATCACTGAATATGCATGCAGAAAAAAACATAGGCAAATTAAGGAAGATTAATTAGGCCACATCAATTTTAGGTTTATGCAGTGTTTATAGTTTTCTTGTAAATAAGCCTGAAGTCTATCATGAGTCACATTTAAATTCATGCCTTTGATCTTAAAAAGCAAACAAATTTTATGTACCATTTTATAGTGCTCATTTTTTTTTTTTAGAAAAATCCTATGGTAATATTTGATTTTCATTAAACTATTTGAAATTGGGAAGACAAGTTAAGTTACCTCTGCTTCAGCCTAGAAACTGATATCTGAAGAAGTGAAAATTGGGGCAACACACTGAGTAACGGAATAGTCTCTAACTCACTGGGAAGCACCTTGTTTAAGGTGAGCGCCTTCTCTCAGCTAGGGCAGCTGTGCTTTCATTCATTTGATCTCCAACACCCAGAAACTGTAGAACACAGACTACTGAAACACATTTACCAAAACAAGATAAAGACCCAGGAAATGACTAAAGAAAAAACAATATCCAACTTCCAATTTAATGCACCAGCCCATCAGCTGTGAGATAACTGGAGGGGAGCCAGCTCAAGGTCAGGCCTACGAGTTTTGAGAGTCGATATGTGTTGCGTGGATGTAGTGCACTCAGGTTCTTCTTCTTCAATCCCCAAGCAAATGCAATTGATTTTATAATTATGTGCTTGTCGAATGGTGCGGCCACTTTGCTTACGTCCTTGGTTTTTTAAAAAAAAGAATGTTTAAATTGAGAGACTAAGGAACATTTGCTCTCAAGCCACCATTACAACTTTAAAATTCATTATTATTGTTTATGTGCATCTGTGTGCGGTATACGAATGCTGGTATGAGGATGCTCACACCCATGCGTGCGGGTGGAGGCCAGAGGATTTTGAGTGTCCTGCTCCATCATTGTCTACCTTCTTCTTTTGAGTCTTGGTCCCTTTGATGAACCTGGAGCCAAACTGGCAGCCAGCAAGCCTCAGTGAACCTCTGCCCCTCACAGTGCTGGAGCTACAGGCATGTGCACAGCCATGCACGGCATTTTCTGTGGGTGGGGAACTGACCTCAGCTCTTCCTGCTCACGTGGCCAGTGTCTTACCCACAAAGCCCTCTTCCCTTTCTTCATTATAACTTTCCAGTGTGTCTTAGTTATACTTATTCTATCTCTGTAGGTCAGTCTAAGAACCTAGCAAGATGAAACTAGGATTATATCAAAGTGCAACATCATCTGATCTAGGCAGGAACAGTCACCGTCTTTTCTCAGCAACATATCCTTAAGGATGGTAAAGAGACTGCAGAGATGGCTCGATGGTTACAAGCACTTGTTGCTCTTGTAGAAGACCCAAGTTCAGTCCCCATCACCTCCATGGTGGGGCACACTGCCTATAACTCCAGTTCTAGAGTGTCCCATGACCTCTTCTTGCTCTCAGCTGAGGGCACGGCATGCACATGTTGTATATACGTATATACATACAGGCAAAACATTCACATACATAAAATAAATCTTTTAAAAGTAGAAGAAACCGCAATCAAAGGCTATCCAAGTAAGAGTTGGTTTTACTTAAAGTATAGTACTCAAATCCTTTCTGAAATTTCATTTTAATATTACTGAAGAATATTCCATTAACTGGCCTTTGTAGACAGAATGGATGTATAATCATATGTGTTTATTGCTCTTGGTTTTCTAGTGATACTTGTGGAGAGCTCTGGAGGCTGCTTAGTAGGAATCTGACATTGGGCCATGACAAGAAAGGAATTTCAGGCAGGAATCTAAATCTTAGGCTAGAACAAAAGATATAGGTTTCAGGCATGAATATGACTTTGGGCTAGAACAAAGAAGTAGGCTCAGATATTTTGGTCATCCTGAGAAGCCCTTAGAAACAGTGATCACAGGAATGATCATGGAAGTGATCACGGGACTTTGTTTATTGCCTTGCTTGGTCTTTGACTATTTGTGTTTATTGTCTTCCTTGTTCCTTGACTATTTGCATCTATTGTATTACTAGTTCCTCAACCTAGAACTGACCTTAATACTTGCATGCAATTAAAATGGTACAAAAGTAGATTGAGGAAAAATAAAACCGCCTCAGCCTCAGAACTGGCTGGGGTCATGCTACAAAGTTGTCTAATTGTCTTTTTTTCTTTTTAATCCTCACTCCTGCCCAGGAGAACCTGTTGACTGACTTAGCTGGCCTGGTCAGACACTATTTTAAAAGACAGAATGTTTTCACCCAACAGATCACAATATATGTAGTTGCTGGTGTTTTAAGTCATTTGGGGAAATTAAAGTTCTAGTGTTTTTATACAGTGTCCGTTGCTTCCCCCACCTCTTTATTTTCCTTTGAAGAATTTGCTAATAAGAGTCAAGAGTTTTTCAGTTGTTTCATGTCTAAACCATTTAACAAAATTTACTGAGTACCCAGTTCAGGCCCGCTGGAATAGCTGTAAATGTTAGAAGCAGCTGTCTCAGCTTCCCAGACTGCAATCTGGGTTAGTCATTGTAGAACACAGGACATGGGAGAACTCACAGCATACTCTGAGCTAACTCAACATATGCTTTTTCCAGATCAAAAGAAAAGAAAAAAGAAAAAAAAAAGGGGGGGGTGTGGCTTTAGTTCCATAGACCGTCAATGCTTATAAGATAAAAATACTTATATTGTTTTTAAAAAATTGTCTTCAAGGGTTTGTTTTGTTTTTGCCAAAAAGAATGACCCAAATCCCAGGTTTCCAGAAGTTTCATTATTTCTAGAGAAAGTAGACATTAGTTAACCCAGCAGCTAGGAGGCTGGTCCAGAAGCCAGGGGGAAACAATGGTTTATGGAAACAATAATCTGGTTTTATTTCACTGGGGAAAAGCTTTGAAGTCTTCTGTTAGTTTTTGAGGTTGCTGGTAATATATTTATTATATGTTAGAAAGCAGTTACTTCATTGTCTGTAATCATCAGTGACTGTCTGAGAGACAAGAAAAAGAACAGCTTTCTGGAATACATTCAGAGCATTCCATAAATGACAGAATACATCCAGAAAGCAAAGAAATTGTAGAAATGTCATTACATTTCTGGTGAGCGCTATCATATGGAGAAATACTCCCACTTGGCCCTGAAACTCACGTCTCTATTCCCTAAATGCTCAAGACAAGAAGACATAAACACATTGATTCTTAGAGTTGCCCTCAAGGTTGAAGGTTCAGAAAGCTACAGTGTTTTGCAGACATGAACAATGCAAGAAGAGGCCAGTGGCAAGCAAAGGATGGATATACACACTTCTTGAAAGCAAACACTCTAGGTAACATATCTGGAGTCACATATAGGCAAGTGGCAACTTCCTAAAAGGACTTACTAACCAACCTCAGCAAACCTTCCTGGGTGACTTACAGAGTGAGAATGGAGGTCCTTGGGGAGAACTGAGTCTGCTTGTCCAGATTTCAGGCTATGAATCAGATGCCTACTTACATAATTCACTCCACTGCTGCCTCTGCAGAAGGTCAGCATCACAAAGCAGAAGCCCATGCTCGTTTTGATAAGGGGCGGGGGGGGGGGGGAAATGAAGGTGTCAATAGGTATTCCCTTTCCTGAACACATCTGTACTGGCTAATTTTGTGTCAACTTAACACAAGCTGGAGTTATCACAGAGAAAGGAGCTTCAGTTGAGAAAATGCCTCCATGAGATCCAGCTGTAACATATTTTCTCAATTAGTGATCAAGGTGGGAGGGTCCATTGTGGGTGGTGCCATCGCTGGGCTGGTAGTCTTGGGTTCTATAAGAAAGCAAGCTAAGCAAGCCAGGGGAAGCAAGCTAGTATGTACCATCCCTCCATGGCCTCTGTGTCAGCTCCTGCTTTCTGACCTGCTTGAGTTCCAGTCCTGACCTCCTTTGGTGATGAACAGTAACATGGAAGTATAAGCTGAATAAACCCTTTCTTCCCCAACTTGCTTCTTGGTCATGATGTTAGTGCAGGAATAGATTCTCTAAGATAACATCTCAATACATTAGTGTATTCATGAAACCAGCAGCCCCAGGATCTTGGACAAGTCCAGGTGTCTTAGTGTGGTGGTTTGAATATGCTTGGTCCAGGGAGTGACACTGTTAGGAGGTGTGGCCTTGTTGGAGGAAGTGTGTCACTGTTTGAAGAGGGGGTGAGAGACCCTTCTCCTAGCTGCCTGGAAGATAGTAGTTTGCTCCTGGCTTTCTTTGGATGAAGATGTAGACCTCTCAGCTATTCTAGATGCTGCCATGCTCCCACCTTGATGATAATGGACTGAACTTCTGAACCTGTAAGCCATTCCCAATTAAATGTCCTTCATAAGAGTTGCCTTGGTCATGGTGTCTCTTCACAGCAATGAAACTAAGACAGTGACGGTTTCACTGCTATAAAGTGACACCATGACCAAAGCAACTGTTATGAAGGACAACATTTAATTGGGGCTGGCTCACAGGTTCAGAGACTTAGTCCATCATCATTATGGTGGGAAGCATGGCAGCAAACAGGCTGGTGTGGTGCTAGAGAAGGGGCTAAGAGTTCTACATCTTGAACGGAAGGCAGCAGCAGGAGACTCATCTGCAGGCAGCCAGGAGTGAACTTAGATTCCACACTGGGCAGAGCTTGAGCATAGGAGATCTCAAAGCCCACCTACATAGTGACACACTTCCTCCAACAAGACCACACCCCCTAATAGTGCCACTCTCTATGGGCCAAGCTTTCAAACACCTGAGTCTTTGGGGGCCATAGCTATTCATACCAGCACACCAGGGGTGGAAAATCCTGGTGTTTTTACTGAGTTTTATCTCTGTCTCTCAAAAGCAAATTAGGAAATAACAAACCTAAGAGCTTCCTTCAGAGACAGAGAGATATAGAACATATACAGCTTATGGTCTGGGGATATTACAGAGAACAGACTCAAAGGTCAGAGGCCTCAGGCATCAATAAAAACAAAAAATTTAAAATAAAACCTTAACAAGTTAAACTCTGCACTATATACTTGGGACAATGTATGACTTAGTGGGTTTATTCCATGGGCACACAACAGATCAGTACTTTGCTCTTACATGTTTCTGATAAAATGTCAAGATAATCCAATGAAAGCAAGACCAGACATTTCAATAAATGGGGCTGGATCAACTACATAGAAAACAAACAAAATTACCTCACATATGTTTGAAATGTATACTACATTTTCTAAGACTCTAAGTAATTCTAAGATTATGGCTATCCATGTAAGAATAAAACTATAATAAAATATCCATGCTGTTTGGTTAGATATGGATTGCTTGAAGTCAAACTATAAAAGAAAGAATTGCTAAAATAGGCTTAATCCAAATGAAAAAAAAATGTTATTTGAAAGACAGCTGGGAAAACAGAAGCGTAAGCAACAGACTTGAGAAAATATTTGCAGTGCTCTGTTCCATATATTGCTTAAATCCCCCAAATGTATACAGAAGTCTTATTGTTCAGGGAAAGACCACATTTAAGAAGGAGAAAAATGTCTGAACAGGGCCATCACTAAAGAAGGCCCCCAAATGGGCCCTGGGTACATAGAAAGAAGTTCTACCCTACCAGTTAGGAGGGAGGTGACAAAGCCAATATAACACAGCTGTAAGCAGATTATATTTAAAAAGACATACAATGTTAGGTTATGTGTACATGGGCCATGTGGCACTCTCAGACACTTCTGGTGCAGATACAAAATTACAACATATTTTAGAAACTGGAATGATAAATTCTTATACAATTATAGGTATGACCCAGAGAGTCTATCCTTAGGAATTTATTCAAGGAAAGTAAAAGCTTACTTACATTTGCATAACAGAAAAACCACAAGACGAAATGAACACCAAAGAGAAAAGAACACAGGGAAACCTTCTAAGGTGAGAGAGGTGCTTTCTGTATCAAGCAATTGCACACAGTAGCAGATCTCACCGAATCTCACCATAGCTTGGGTGCATTGCATTGCATCAAGTAATACTTCACAATTCCAAGTTCAAATTCGGTAAAGACCCCACTTCATTTGCTGCTCGTGGGCACAGAAAACAATAGGAAAGTAGTGCAAATAACAGCTGAGACCAAGGATAATGATCGGAAGCTGAGACCCCAAAATACAAAATGTAGATCAGACTACCTTCCGATGAAGATCATCCAGGGGCTTTTATTTTGTAGAAAAAATGTTCTCAGAGAGAAAAACTAAAACCAGCAGCCTAGCTGCTGCTGCACACACTCAACTGAATAACGGAGAAACAGCTGAGTCCTGTCACAGAGTACTCGTGACAGTCCACATCCGTAATCCTTGCAGACAGGGAAAGGGCAGGAAGGGACAGGATGGAAGAAAGACATCAACAGAAGAACAGGAAAGAGGAGCGACAACTAAAAAAACACAGACTCTGTAATCTGTAGAAACTGCCTGGCAGGGAAAGATGTCACAAAGCCTGAACTGTGTGAGGAGAAATGGCAGAAGAAAAGGCGGAGGTGTGAGGAAAGTCACCAGGGCCAGGGATAAAGCAAGCAAGGAGACTCAAAGCCAAGATGAGCCAACAGAGGAAGAAGAAACAAAGAGAGAGAGACAGACTGAAATTAAAGAGGGTGAAGAGGTCTACATTTGGATGCAAATGTGAGCTATGGAAATGCCCGCAGATTATTTTCCCATAAAAATAAAATAAGGAAATACCAAAGAAATGATGAGAGGAATTTCTTCTCAGATATTTTCAGCACAATCTTGTTCCATCTATGAAATGCAGCCTTTGGGGAATTTTTTAAACTCAGCTTAAATCAAACTTTTGGTCCAATGATTTTTACATTTTAATGATTTTTTTTTTTTCAAGAATTTTTAAAATGTTCAGAAATGATGCTGTCCGGAAACGCAGAGGACCAGCAAGAGGGAGCAGGATGGTGGAACCAATCTGTGCTTGAGTCCTGGTTCCGTCAGGACTGTCAGACGGGCGCACACTTGGGCATCTTCAGTAACAAAATACATCTTGCCAACTTAAATTATTCCACTTAGCTCTTTTCCTCTCATACCTTCCTATTTATCTTCCTTCCCTTACTCCTCTTCTCACTGACTTCCTTCTTCCCGTTTTCCTCCCCCCATGCTCTGTTTCTTCGTTCCATCAAATGATACTTTGGGCCAGGCTGAACGCTCAGTTGCTGCCAAGGACACAGAACCACAAGCCATTCAGTGCTGCTGAGCACTGGAACTTGCTGGACGCCAGCTAGAGCTTCCACTGCTTTGACGTCAGAGGGAAGCAAGTATCAGACTTGCTGTCCTAAATATTAATCCTTTCAGGGATAAACACGTTTTTCTTTCCTGTGGTTCCCACAGGAAAAAGGTTCAGCCTTTTGTATACAACATTTTTCTAGTTACAAGCTCTTATTTATCTCTACGTTTCCTCAATGTCATGTCTTCCATTTCAGCCTGGAATTTTAAGATACATCCTGACAAGAAAGCCTGGGGGTGCTTTTGTACTTGAGGCTGTCAACACAATCATGGGAATCTAAGGGCAATCGTTCCTGACATCATCAAAAGCCACACTAACCTAACTACAGACACCTTCAGAAAAGTAAGCTTTGCTCTGCCAACAATGTGATGTGCTAGAAATCACTTAAACCAGGTTTGAAAATATCCTAACTGGTGTTGGCATCACAGTCCTCCTTTCAACTCTCCTACATTTCTATCATCAGAAGGAACATGGAATAAGGTTGTTTTTACATAACAAATACTATTCCTTTATATATATATTAATCCCTTCTCTTAACTCGGTGCCATTCAACTCATCCCTGGAGTATCTGTGGAAATTTCTGTTTTTACCCTATGACCAATGGATCTCTGCCAATTAGCAGGTGTTCAGTGAAAACTTCCAAAGAGATGTGTGGGGAGTCACGTGATATACCTACAGAGGCTGCCAAGCTTCTGGAATAGCAAAGCTCTTTGTGCGTCTCAAAGTTCATAGACTCAAGGTTGCTTAGGTAAATTGAGATCGTGAAAAGTCTTCTGATAGCATGAAAAAGAAAGGCAACATAGCAAGTTCCTGTTTCTGTCTCAAAGCAACAAGATAACAAAGTCACTCTGTCTTATGAAACTTTTTTCTTAGGCTGTGACATCGTCGGGGACAGTTTCCATTCCATTCAGAGACAGCCTGCCTACTGGGATGCAGTCATAGTAGGGAGAAGAGACCCAGAACAGTCTTTATCAAGGAAAAGATATATCTGACTCCAACTGACTCTAAGAGAATGGGACAGAGAAGGGAGTAGGCAGAGGTATAAGGATTTAGAAGCACCTTGGCAGGTTGGAGCCAAGGTGTACCACAAAGAGATTATACCACTCAACAGATCTCACACAAGAGATTTACTAGGAGAGGGGGAAGTGGTGTAGGGACATGAGAGGTAGCATAGAGAGAATATCTTGTGTATTGTGAGGATACATCTCTTGTCAATTAAAAAGCCACTATGTACTGTGGCTCTGGCAGGAAATAGAAGGTGTGACATCAGGGAGGCAGAAGAATTCTGCCCTAGAGCCAGGTGCAGGACGATCCACTCTGGAAGATGTGAGGAGAAAAATGCAAGGTACCTGAACATAGGTAGCCAGCTATGTAGCAGAATGTAGATTAAAATAAATGGGTTATCTTAAGTTATGATCTAGTCAGAGGAGAGCCTAGCTATATAGCCAAGGTATTTGTAAATATATTTTGAGTCTGAGTCTTATTTCTGGGAGCATGGGACTGACAGGCAGAACTAGGACTAACTTCTACAAGGTAGAGGCAGACAGACAGAAAGACAGACTGGAAGATAGAGAGAATGAGAGAAAGCTGTGATATCGGGAGGGACCTATTAAAGGGTTTGAGTGTCACAACTCACAGGGACTGTGGAAATGTGCTGTACCTGGCAGTGCCAGGTGATGATATGTCTGGTCCCTGAAGGGCACACTGGTGGAGTGCCTGATTTCTAAGAAGAAGGATGTGGCTGTCTCCTGAGTGTTTTTATGTTGGAGGTGTAGTCCCAATACATTATACTAAGTGATGATAATTTATTTTAATTAATTTATTTTTTGGGTTTTCAAGATGGAGTTTCTCGGTGTAGCCCTGGTTGGCCTGGAACTCACTCTGTAGACCAGGCTGGCCTCAAACTCAGAGATCAGAGCCTTTGCCACCTAAGTGCTAGGATTGAAGGTATTACAGCAACCTGGGAGAAAACCAAACCAAACCCAACCCAACCCAACCCAACCCAACCCAACCCAACCCAACCCAACCCAACCCTAACAGCTTGAGAAGCCAAAATAAAATCAACTTAGAACCTGCTGCTAGAACATTTTCCCCTATGTAGTCTCAGCCCTTCATACAACAGTACAAGGTCTTTCCTAAGCTTACTACAAGCATTTGCCAGGAGTTCATTATTACCTTTTAGAGTTAGACACTTCACAATAGCCAGATTTGCAGTGGGAAACGAAGACACATGACTTTCTCCTAGGAGTCTAAGTCAGCAGCACCCATCTCAGCACCCAGCTTAACAGAGGTGGCTCTGACTACAGCAGTCTCCTGCCTCAGTTAAATGTATCATGGGAGGCATGGGAGGTCTGTTATCCAGTCCTCTGTGAATGAGCCTGGAACCTCAGCAGTTCATCCCTTCTCCCTTTTTGTCTTTCTTTTCAGAAAGACTGGGAATTGGGGGTGGCAGTCTTAACACCATCTTTGCAGGGAGAAGAGGTGGCCCAACCTTCAGATACATGTCCCCAAAAGCTTATTTATCTACACTAACTGTTAAGCTAGATCCTGACCCTCCAAAGCACCATTCCCTTACCAGGGTTGCTTTTAGACTCTGCTACAATCCCTATGCTTTGATGACTGGCTGCTGTTTAATGTGTGTGCTACTGCATGTCCCATATCGAATCTCTGGGAATGTTTAGCGAATTCCAAATGTTTGGCTTTTGCTCTCAGCCACATAGTTGTCAAATGTTTGAATGTCACAATCCTCTCTGTAAATAACATTCCTGAATTCTGTCATCCTAAGACTTTCAGGGAAAGTGAACATGCATTTATTAGGCAACAAATAAATATAACATACTCTGCTATGGACTTTCTGTTTATGGCCTTTATGAAATGGAGAGTAAATATTGCTGTCAATAGTTTATATATAAAGACACAAATTCAGATGAGCCACAGGGTAGCTCTATGGATGCAGTCTTTCTTCACATCACCCACAAGGCAGTGGGTGAAAAAAAAAAACCAATAGATTCCATCATTATTATCAGTTCAGAGCAATAGACTATCAAGAATAATGGGCTGTAATGATTCTGGTTATAACAACAGCACATAGTCCGTCAGCACACGCTCACTCAGTTCATCCACTGATGCGCCCGGTATAAATCTGACCAAGAAATTAGAACCTTGCATGACCCCTGTCTTCTCTAGCATCATGCCTATAACCATCTCCCAACTATAAAAGCCCCCTTTTCACTGTGAATTTACATAATTTTACACTGGGTTGGAAGCAGGCACAGCCGAGCTAAGGGATAAAATTCATAGAACGTGATCAGTGGTAAGCTTGGTACAGGACTTTCAGAAATAAGAGTAGTCATCATGGCAGAAACATAGCCTGTATATGATGCTCTAATCTCTCCAAATTTCCATACTAGCATACATTGCATACCCACATTTATTGGGTAGAGCTAAAGGTCATCCTTCATGTTACCCTAACCTCTGTGTAGTGGCTGTGGTATTCCATGAATCAAGTCCCTATGTGGTATAGAGACTCCCTGCTGTTGGATAAATGTCTGAATATTTCTGTTAGGAATTGTTGACCAAGCAAGTCAGGATAGAGAAGGGCAAGGAGGTGTGGATTCTCACAGTTCTTTCCTGTGGGGATTCTCTTGCAGCAATTGGTGTGGTTAGGGTCTGTTGTACTAAACCCAGACTATATGTAAATTAACAAATCCTGGTATGGATTGTAGATATATGACACTTTGTGTCTCATCTGATTCTCCTAACGAGTAAGCTACATGATCTCCAGATATGCAAACTGAGACAGCATTATCTGCTGATGCCAATTAAAAGCAAAGGCCTTCATTTTGACGAGGAAACTCTGTTGGTGTTGGCAAGGCTCTGCCAGAAATGGTGCTCGTAGTTCACCCACTCTCAGAGTAAAACCCGCCAGGAACCGAGAGAGCCATGAGCTAGGCAGATGCTCAGAAAGGCAAGGTTTCTGGTGGGTGTGGGACATGCACTTCTTTTTATAAGTTCAAAGATGAAACAGATCACAAATTTGGACTCAAAGGAATGAACAGAGTTAAAAAGTCTCCAGTTTCAACACAGACACACTAGTGAGAAAAGGCTATGGCAAGCAAGAGGGGCTATTTTAGTATCAGTTAGCTCTGTCCAGTGATAACCCTGATATATATATATATATATATCAGCGAATTGACAGGTTGATGCTGGGAAATGGATTCATATAAACTCAAAGGTTAATCACCATTCCGCATTTGCCCTACCTACACCCATGAGATAAAAATAGCTATCTGGAGATGGAAGCTAAATGAAACTGAAGGTAAACCCATAATCATAATGATTGCTAAGGCCTACAAATATTGAATTTAGAGTGATCTATAGACATTGATTCTATGTGAGAGAATGTCTGAAGAAATGCGGATTAAGACTAAGCTGCTCTCTACTATATAATATATACAATATACATAATTTATACATGCGCAATCTGAATTTCTTTTTTCCGTGAAGCCTATTTAACTAACGAAGGTGCCACTAGATATGATTCTTATTATTATAACATTTGACAAGCCCAATAATTCAATAAATAATTTCAACTACCAGAAAAAATACATATCTTCTGTCAGACCTCAGGTCTTTTTTTTTTAATTTATTTTTATGAACATAGATGTTTTGCCTGCATAGATATCTGTGTATATGGATGTATGTGCATGCCTGGCATCCCTGGAGGCCAGAAGGAGGAGGCAGATACCTGGAACTGGAGTTACAGACAGTTGTAATCTGCCATGGTGGTGCTGAGACTTGAACCCAGTACCTTTGAAAGAGCAGCCAGTGATCTTAACCACTGAACAATCTCTCCAGTCCCCAGACTTCGTGTCTTAATTTGGGGTTTGAATATCTGGATAGTATGGAAATAAAGCATATGATCTATCTCAGAAAATTTGTCTCTGTCCTTAATCAATGACATACACACGGAGAAATGCATCCTTTGCTGGTATTTCAGCTAATTAGCCTGCTCTGAGGTCTCAGACTAACACTCCAAAGGAGTCCTTCAGGCTGTTCAGTGTTTATTTTCCTTGGGAATTGCTGTCTCGAAACAGGAGCACTTATTAGCTAATGAGGAACAAAGAGCCAATGATCTTCAGGGAAGCTGCTGTCAAACATCATAAATCAAAGACCACTATTGACTAACTAATTCGAGCAGTAAAACAGACTTTGTTGCTGTGGCAATAACGGGAAGGTTGAGAATGTGATCCCCCACGAGAGTTCTTATTCTCACAGGATTTCACAGAAACCAGAAACACAGAGGAAAAAATCCCCACTGTAGTACTAACTTTAGCTATAAAATAATAATTCTCTGCAAAATTATTCTCCTAAAAAAAACCCTTTTAACCGATCCAGTTTTTAAGGTGACCTGAGAGAAACAGTCACATTCCTACCTGTAATTAACAAGAAGTAGAACAGGACAACTTCCGCACAGAACGTGGGGTAGGCCTCAGAAGCCCTACTCCTGTCTATGCCTGTGGAGTCCAACTGACTCCCTCACTTAGCAGCTCCTTGACATTTTCAAAGCGTCACAGCCCCACCACCTCATTAGTTAGAGGAACTGTCTTACTATTCTTACATCACACCCACCAAACTGCTGATTGCAGCCCTGGCCTGGGGGGACTGCTACAAACATACACCTCAGTGGGTCATGGTTGCCTTCTGCTAGTGAAAGGAATTCAATTCCAGGAAGAAAAGTGGAAGAGGGGACATATAATGTCACTGGACAGAGTCACTGGGAAAGGACAAACTGCAAAATGACTTAATGCTTCTCTAGAAATACCTGGAGTTTCCATCTGTAGGGATCAACAACAATAAAACATAGCAGGTCTGTCCCACACTGGCTTCCAGGTGTGGAATGTCCATGTGGCCTCAGAGGGCACATCTGGCTCATTGAATCAACTGTAAGGAGAAAAGGAGGTAGCTGCCCGGTCTGAATTCCTTTCACTAGCAGATGGCAACCACGACCCACTGAGGTATATGTTTGTCGAATTCCTCCCAGGACTCAGAAGATCCTGTTGACATGTCACAGGACCCCATGAACTCGTCCTTAGTGTCTTGACACTGGGTTGAGTGCTCATGATCTTTCCTGGAGCACTGCTCTCTTGGCCTTTTAGAGAAGTGCTCCCTTTTGAAGGTCATCCATTGAGCAGGGATAGCTGTGCTTGACCGGGAAAGTCCACTTCTTTACATTCTTCAGCTCCGTGTCAGTAATGAGGAGAAGAGACGTGGAGACACAGTTTAGGAACCTTTAAAATGTGCTGCTGATTTTCTAAAATTCTCTTACTATTTGACCATCAAGCAGCCCCAGGAAGTGAGAAGTGCAACTCTTAGGCTTTGCATTGCGGGCCGGGGAGCCTTCCCCTCAGCCACATCTCTGTTTGATATCAGCCTAAGTTACATTGAAAACATACTGGTTGTTTGCTGGACAGGGGCAAAGAACTGCTGGGTATGTGATAAAACAATAAATGTTCCTGTCACGCTTTGGTAATTTTCTTCCCAAGAGTGAGCTGAATGAGAACAGAGGGATTGGTCTTATCTTGCTCCAGGGACGTGGTGGATCATCTGATGCTGAACAGTTTCTTGAGTGGAGAGAGAGGGAAGGGGAGGGGGAGAAGAAGAAGGAGAGGAAAGGGGAGGGGGAGAGGGAAGGAGGGGAAGAAAGAGGAGGAGAGGAAAAGGGGGAGGGGAAGAGGGAGGGAGAGGGGAAAAGGGAGAGGGAGGCTGAATTCTTTGACTGAGTCAAGTACCATGCAATTCCTTGACATTTTGGTCAAGGGTAACACACTTCCATGATGCTCTTCATCCTTGGCCGTGTTCCAAAACTAACATCATGATCTGTGCTCCAAAGTCCATTAGGGCTGCTCGTCATCAGAAGGAAATTATCTGAAAATAGTTTCCTGATCAGAACCATCCAACTTCCTTTACACTGTCATTACCAATCGCTTACGACTTCCCTATCCGGGATAAAAATTCTCAGAGTAAACTGAACTGAGTTGTTTTTCCCTCATCAAAAATTCAGCCCTGGTTCCACAAGGGAAGCAAGGGAACATAGACTGTATGTTTCCTATTCATATGGCTGCAAAGGTGCTAAGGTATACGAAAAAGCCTATAATGGGTCTCAGATACCAACATTCCATCAAGAAAAGGCCTATGCGTGCATTGTTTCCCAGACAAGGAATATTTTAGCCAACTTTATACACCTCAGGGTCATCCTTCCTCTTGATATCCTGGGAGGAAAAACTCTCCTCATGAGATTTTAACTTTAAGTTTCTGTTAATGTCTGAACAGTAAGACATTTCTTTCTTTCTTTTTTTTTTTTTTTTACATAATTCATTTATTTTATGTGTATGTTTGTGTCTGCTAGTCTATAAATGCATTAATTGCTCTTAGAAGCCAGAAGAAGGCATTGGATCCCCTGGATCTGGAGTTGCAGGTAGTTGTGAGCCTCCATGGGGGTGCTGAGAACCAAATCTAGGTCCTCTGGAGGGAGGCCAGGACGTCTAACTGCCCAGCCAGCTGTGACACATTGCTTAACTTGTGGCAGGAGATTTATCCTCAGAGTTTTCCCATTTGGACTGGCTTCCCTAGCACCATCTTGCTCATTCCTCCCACTCCACACATGCCCTCCACTTTACAACACATTCTCTTGATGAACAGCTTGGAAGGCAGTGTTTCAAATACACCTGAGATTTTGGTCCCTTGTGGAAATGTAGTTCATGGCTTCTTTGTCACAGGGCACTACTGATTATTGCTCTTTCCCTGGAATCATCCAGTTCAGGGTCCTTTGGTACCATCCCCCTTTCTTCATTGGTTTTCACTACTATCAAGTATGGAACATAAGAGATTCCCAGATAATCTCTTCCCAGGAGTGAGGTCCACATCTCTGCCCTACTCATAAGACAAAGTTTTGCTTCCTCGCTGTCCCTGAGCCAAGCAAGTGGATGACATAATCAAGGCCAAAATTAAACAATGAAAATCATCAGAAATATATTAAGTCCTATCTAAAGTAGATTAAGTAGGGTAGTAAAATAAATTCCTAATGAAGATTGGTGGAGTTTGACTGAGTAGGCTCCATCTATCTCCTTGCCAATGTAAAGTATAATATTAAAGGGTAATTAAGAAATTTCAGAGTATTCAATGAATGTCTTTTTGAGGCCAGCCCTGACTCCATAGTGAATTCTAGGTCAGCTTGAGTACATAGTGAGACCTTGTCTCAAAACATAAATGAAGAATGCATACGTAAATAAGATATACAGAGTCAAAATAGATTTGCTAGAATGAAAACATTTGTTAGACTAAGTAAGATACCTCTCTTTAGTACCCTTCCCTTAACAGCTATAATACTGTACACTGGCTGTGGAGATGGCTCAGTTGATAAAGTGCTTGCTGCATAGTCTAAGGACCCAAGTTCCATCCCTGGTATCTGTGTGAACAGCAAGGCACAGCACATGCATCTGTAATCTCAACGCCAGGGAAGAAGAGTGTCGAGAACCACACTAGTCCATGTTTGGGGGCCAAAATGTCTCAGACCGCTCTATCAATGTTTGAACCCACACTGCCAAAAGCCTTGGGGGATAAACTGTTAGAGCCCACACTGCCCCAGGCTGCTCCGGTCCGCTGAGTGAGGATGGATGCGAAGAATGGAGACTAGACAGAGTGTGATTCAATCCTGTTTATTCTTCAGTCTCTCTTCTTAGTCCAAGTCCCAAGTTCCTAGTCCCTAATTCCTAGTCCCTAGTGCCTCCAAGTTCCAAGTTCCAAGTTCCAAGTTCCAAGTTCCAAGTTCCAAGTTCCAAGTTCTAGTCTTGAGTCTCATCCAAGTACAAGTGTCTAATCCTAGTTGCCTGTCTCAAGTCTCAAGTGCCTACTCCAAGTGCCTAATACTTAATAATTATTTCTTCTGTCTGCCTCTGCCTTTTATATGTCTCACTTCTAAGCCACGCCTCTAAGTCACACCCTTAAGTCATGCCCTTAGGTCTCGTCTCTAAATCTGATCTCTAAGTCACGTCCTTAAGTCACACGCCTCACACACCCAAGGGAAGATCCTGGGTATCTAAAACAAGATGTTATCAGAGTGTGCTCAGCTGTTGTAGGCTATTGTAATCAAGTCTCTTGTCAGGGTATATGGCTCAAGATGGCTGCAAGGATGATAGCCGCCTTCTGTCAGCTCCCCACAGAAGAGACAGAAGGATTCACCCACAGATTACTGAAAAACTGATAATCTTCCAGTTCCATGGGAGATCCTGTTCCTAAACACTAATATAGGCAGCCATTGAGGAAGATACTCAAAATTAGCCTCTGTGTACACAACCCCCGACACACACAAGTTCACATATACAAACTCTTATACATGTATCTACCTCAATACACAAAATAACAAAAAAAGATTAAAGATAAGCAAAGGAATACCATACACTATATTTAATTTGCTAAGAAAGTTCTTGTCGAAGTTAGAATAATGAGCTTCATTTCAATTTTAGTAATATTAACAATTTATCTTCAGTTCATATTCTGTTTTCCTGTAATGTATCGTTTTCCTATGTGGTAATTAAACATCAGCTGTAAAGATCTAAATTAAAAAGGAAACTTCTCAGTGACAAACACAGACTTTGAAAAAAAATCATAATCAATCAAAATGAAACTCTCCTTTCTTTTGGGATATAACAGATTACAATCTACCAGCATACACATGCTCCGAACCTAGCGAGCAGAGGAACTGACACTCCATAAACTGATTGTCCATGATATATGGATCCATTATTCACAATAAATTGCTAACCCTATGGATAAACATGTCAAGCTATGAAAGAGATTGTTTTTGCATCCACAAACTTGGTAAACTTGAAAGTCAACCTTAAGGGCATTTTGAATAAAAATAAGGGGACTTTAAAAGAAAAAAACAAAACTATGGCTTTCAAAACACGAGGAAATAGAGACCCAGATTTTAGGTGATGCTTTTAGCTAATGTGTTGCATTTTGCCCACTGTCACTTCAACAAGCAGAGCTCTGCTCTAGCTACATAGTTACATACAAGGGATACTTCTGAAGTGAGATAGGGACCAGTCAGAGAGAGTCAAGAGACTACTCCCACCATGCAGTTATGGCAGATGTAGAAGCCTGGTGCTGAAGGATTGCCCAAATCATCTGAAAAGGGACGTTTTCTGGAGGACATGATGCCTTGTAGTGAATTTTCAATGACTGAGGATGCAGAGAGTTTGGCCAGAAGGACATGAATTTCTATCATTTGCACCTTTTTGCCTTGAGCAGAGCCGAAGTCAGCCGTCCTCTCTATTTTGCCAGCCACTGCTCTGTTTCAGTCCCTCAGCATTCGTCCTGGAGGCCTCTAGGGACTGTGAAGTGTTGATACCTTTCGAAGGGACATTTGAGATGTTGGTTCCTATTTGATGAGACACACCCCCACAGCTGAACAGCCCTCTAACTAAACACATCTCATCCAGGAAGTCCTGAGAGACTGACAGCCATCTAGGTCCCCTGGTCTCAGATTCTCTCTTCAAGCCCCTGCCTCCCTACCTCACCTGTAACCCTTGCATAGAGGACGTTGAGATCCATGGGCTGCCCAGCTGGGCCTGGGCTATGTATTATCACTAATGTGTATACAGTTACTATGTGTGCTGAAACAGGAAGAGCCAGGACAGTAGGTTTGGAGAATACTAACAAAGGTACTTGAACTCATTTTGGGGGCACTCGACTTTATTCTGTAAGCACAAAACTTTCATCTAATCTAACCGTGATCGCCATTCCCATTCATTGGCAACCTTTTAAATCCAAAGTTAATTTCAATGCAAAAGGATCTGACTCTAGTTTTTTAACAGCTCACCGCCAAATCACTGTTGATCTTTCTTCACACAATGGTGGAGAGAAAGCACGCAGAATACATATACTCTAGGCAAGCTATCACAGGGAGAGGATAAAAACTCCACATAGGAGAACAGAGGCTCTAAAGGTGAAGCAGATGATGCAAGTCAGAGCATCACATGCCAAGAACCTGGTGGCCTTCTGGCTCTTGATTCATACTTCTTTCATCTTTTCTCACTGGGCTCGGGATTGTGGTTTATAAACACACTTTCCCCCTGTGTGTTTGTGTCCCCTTTCCTAGAGACTCGGTCATCGGTACAGAAGACAGGAGTCAAACGATAACAACTAAAAGCACTGATATCTTTTAAAAGCCTCTCTTTCCTCAGTGATTAGGATCTCTGCAATGTCCCCGTCACACTCTCAAACTATAATGAGTCTAGACACAGAGGATGTGCCCACTTCCTGCTCCCTTGGTATTTTCATTGTTACATGATCTGAGCTTTGAAGTCTGATAAACAGAACACAGCTTCTGTGGGGTTTACTTCCTAGGGACACACCATGGCTAAGCAGTAAGATCAGGGGTGTTTCTTTCCTCTCAGTGAACACAGAAGTGCTCTTCCCTTCTCCATCAACAGCAACCTAACACACCAGTATTAGCCACTCTGTCATAGTTCTGCACTGTGTGGGCAGCAACTGTGGGCTCACAGGGACAGCCTGAGCAAAGCCACAGTGCATCTGTAGAGTCAAGCTCTGAAACTGCAGGGACACAGATGTGTGTCCTGGGCTGGCAGGTAAGGGCAGAATTCCCACAGGGCCCTCCTCTTGAGGGAAGTTCTAAGATGGCCTAGGCTTTTTTGTGTAAATCTAACTTTTATTTGTCAGATGGAATTGTCATCTTGGAGTCTTACTACTGAATACATTCACCCTTTCTAGTTCTTTCTGAACTCTGGCTGGCTGGTTCAATCCAACTCTTCTGGCTCACACTCCTTTCCAAGCTGACTAATTCAAACTGGCTTCTCTTGACTTCTCAATGAATTGCTCTTCTTGGCCTCAAACTATGGCAATCTGTTCTAATCCGTGGCTCCTTCTCACTCTCTGGCTCGTTCTGTCTTCTGTCTTTGTAAAACTGTACCAGCAAAACTGCCTCCTCCTTGCTCTCTCTGCACTGCTTTTAAGTAGCCTTTCTTTCCTGTTCTTCTGAGAGTTGGGCATGTCCCATTTCTGACTCATTCTGCCAAATCTTTTTCTGATTCATCACATTGTCTGCCTTCAATTAGATATCACTGTCAAACATGACTGCTTCCTTCACAAAACTAACTTTACCTTCATTGTTACGGATCAAAGATGTATACTAGGAGTATGTCTGTATTCTAGCTAGAGGGATTAAAGGTGTGTCATTCCAGCCAGAACACATAGACCTAGAAGGTCTTTGGATATGATCCCTTGGCAGAGCAGCTATGTTTCAGGATTAAAATTCATCTACACCTTTATATCTGTGATTCATGATGCAAAGAGCTCAACGATCTCTCCTGCCCACTTAAATAGGTACACATTAAGAATATCAGGAAATGGCCACTTGTTATAAAATAAAAACAAGAAAATAAAGGTCTCTCTCAAACACATCACACACACACACACACACACACACACACACACACACACACACAATTATCCACCCAATATTCTAGGCTGAGGTATATGCTACAACCTTGTAGGTAATCACTGTGTTCATGAGGGACTCCAGAATGAGTAACTGGACATGCATATGTAATGCGTAGCACAGGCCAACTCAGCAGCCCAGAGATCTCAAAGTCCTGTATCCAGGGGTTTGAGGTGATGTTGGAAGGCAGGGGCTTAAAGACAGAATCTGACCAGGGGACCTAGATGGCTCTCAGTCTCTCAGGACTTCCTGGATGAGCTGTGTTCACTTGGAGGGCTGTTCAGCTATGGGGGTATCTCTTATCAAACAGGAACCAACCTCTCAAATCTCCCTTCCGAAGGCATCAATCCTCCATAGTTCCTAGAAGCCCTAGAGAATGAATGGCAACCACAGTGCAGGTGAAGAGTGGGCATCTCTGTTTGTCCACAAAGCTACTCAGATGTAGTTTAATTTCTCCCAAGATAAATATGACTGTATGGTTCCTCTTCATTAGCAACTTGACTGGATTTAGAATCTAAATTCTAAAACCAAAGAGGCATGTCTATTGTCATGTCTGTGAGGCTGTCTGGAGAGGTTTAACTGAGGAAGGACAACCCAACCTGAATCTAAGTGGCAGGAGTCCAAGACTGAAAACAAAGGAACAAAAAAAGAAACTGAGGCGCTGCTTGCTAATTGTGGGCACAGTTTAGCCAGCTGCCTCACACTCCAGCTACCTAGAGCTCTAAGCAGCCTTGTGCTCCAGCTGCCTACCCCAGCTGCCTCAGCTGCTTCTTGCTCCAGCTGCCCTTCTCCCCCCCCCCCCGCCCCCCCAGCTGCCTCACACTCCAGCTGCCTCCTGCTCCAGCTGCTCCCTCCAAGCAGCCTTGCACCCCAGCTGCTTCCTGCTCCAGCCGCCCCCCCCCCCCAAGTTTCCTCACACTCCAGCTGCCTTGTCTTTCCTTCCAGGATGGACTGTATCTTCTCAACTGTGAGTCAAAATTAACCCCTTTCGTCTTTGAGTTGCTTTTGCCAAGTATTTTGCCACAGCAACAAGAAAAAAAAAAAAAAAAGAAATAATTAATGCAATGCTCGATTTCAGTTATTTCATTAGATTACTGATCCAGACAATTTGTTTCAGATCCACTGACACAGTCTTTCCCTTGACTCTTATTTGCCAAGATCCCTGCTTGGGTCTTTTTTTTTTTTTTTTTTTAAAGAATCTGCAACAACAGACCCATATTCAACAATGAAGTAACTTTTCTGCAAGTGTGGGTAAAGAGTGCAAAGAAAAAAATGGGTGATTTAAAATGTATGCGTGTCAAACACTAGTCCAGTACCAGTGCAAGCGGTTTGCCAAAAGAACACTGCAAATGGCTGAGTGGCCCAGGTGGGGCCATTTCTAGACAGTGGCTCTGAACAAGAACCTTTACATGACTTGTAAATATCAGCAGGTAACCTCGTGGCTGGGGCTGAACTTACACAGACTCCCCTAGGGACTGATTTATAACCAACAGTCAGACACACAGGGTAGAATCTTGGCAAAGAGCAGATATTTAAATCAATTTAAAACTGAATTATCACCAATATGTTGGGGGCTACTTTTTGTTCTTTCTGTATGGCTACAGAAAACATGAAGTCTGACTACCTTTTGTTAATTCCTGCAGAAAAATAGACGCATAGCATAAGGTCTATCCCAGAACTAGATGGTCATTTAGTAAGTTTCTAGTTACGCAAAATGTCCTCAATATACCAGGGCTGAGACTGGAGAGTTGCCTATGCAGACACCCAGCCGTTGATTCCAGAGCAATGCTGGCACTTTTATCTCCTGAGTAAGACTGCAATTGGAACACCAGGAGGATTCTACCTTAAGGCTTTGGCTTAGAGGTATCTTGTGGCTACAGCTTCTTTGAAACACAGTAGGGAACATTCTATACCTTGTTGTCTGTGATAATGACATTCAAAAAGGTTTATACACTATTACTTTAGAAAGAAAGAAAGGAGTCATGGGCCTCTGGTGACAGCCCAGCTTCCCTATTTTGTGGGTCTGTTTAAATGGCAACACAACTTATTTTCCAGACTCATTAAGAACCTGTCTTCATCTTCTCATTGCCTTTTGATCTGACTCAATGTCACTTTCCACGGGAGAAGAGACTTGGTGTGGTGAATCAGTAGCAGCTTTTTATATCTGGATTTGGTTTCTAGCTCATAATTTGAAATGTGGTTTATCATTTTTCCTCCAATTGCTTAAGCTACTCTCTCTTTTTATATGGAAAACAATGCTTTCTTTCCTTCTTCCTTACCCTCCTAGACTCAAACCATTATGTCATTGTGACTTTTTAAGGTATTCTTTGGTTAATTTTAACACCACAAAGGCTAAGTTGGCCTGGAAAAAAAAAATCACCTATTGAGAGGTTTCACATGAGGCCTTGAGGTACATATTGGCCAGAGGAAGCAGCAAGGTGACTGCTTACAAGAAACTGTAAGGGGGGGGGTGCGGTGACGAGTTTGGGGGACAGGCACAGGCTACAAAGAGCAGCAATGTTGTAACAGCAGGTGGGAAGGAGAGATGGGACAGACTGAGGGGAGCAGATGAGTGCCTCCCTTGTGTTCATGGTAGATCTGGTTTTTCAAAGAAGGAATTTATTTTACAGCTCAGTACAGTTTACATTTTGCATTGAGCTTATTAAAAATAGAGCCCAATGTTGCTTTTTGGGAGTATATACCCTATTTTAGATGTGACCCAGAAATCTGGGCTTCCAACGTTCTTTCCATCTGATCTTGTTCCAAATGGCCCCAGGATTCTGCTCAGAGAGCTCCACAGCAGATGGGATGGGTAGTCGGGGTGGGGGTAATATGTCAGGCAGAAAGAACCATCTGGGAAAGAAGTAGGCCATGCAGGCATGGAATGTGTGGGAAACTAGAGTAAAGAAGTCCATGGCCTGGCCTGATCATGATTTCCTTACTTGCCACATGCAGAAGCTTAAATATGACCCTAAGCAATGTAATGGCAAACGAGAAATATGATTACATATGCCTAATAACCCCTTAACGCTTATTTTACCTGATCTACAAAGACGTGAAAATTGAACCAAGCATGATAGCATATGCCTATAATTCTAGCATTCAAGAGGCTGAGGCAGGTGGACCACAGTTTTCAGGCCAGTCTAGACTACATAGAAAAATAGCAAAATTCTGTATCAAAACAAAACAATAATAATTTTTAAAAACCCAAGCAATCAATATAAAATCAGAAAACACATAGAAAGTCAAACATCATAAAAATGTACATAACAACAGGGCCCCATATGATGGTTTGATATCTGTATGAATCCTTTACTGATTAGGTCAAGGTAAATATATGTATAGTCTTGGACTACTCTCACCTATGGTGAAAACGTTGAGGTATTTACTTCTAACCTTTGTAGATTATCTGTATTGCCCAGATGTGCAGATTCACACTATTACCCATCACTCCTGACTGAAGCTTGGTAGTCGTAGAGCAGCCTTTTCCCTTCCTCTGCTCTCCTCAGCCCTTGCTGACCGCCCCACTATGTTCCTACATTGAATAAAATCATGCTTTTTCAGATGCCAATACGAATGAGATCTAATCTTTCTGCAACTGGCTAGTGTTGCTTACCACAGTCTACAGGCGCACCCACACTGTCACATGACTGGCATTCATCCTTTTTAGCACTGAATAGTATTTCATGGTGTTCGTACAGAACATTTTCTTCATCCATGCATCTAGTGGTAGTTTCTCAGATGTTAAGTGTTGTCTTGGTTTGGTTCCTGTTACTGTGATAAAACCCTGACCAAAAGCAATTTAGAGGAGAAAAGAGGTTATTTCATCTTATACTTCCTAGTAACTGTCCATCTTTAAAGGAAGTCAGAGTAGAAACTCAAGGCAGGAACTTAGAGGCTAGAGTGGAATCCTAGTCATGGAGGAATGCTACTTACTGACTCGCTCACTCTAGCTTGCTCAGCCTGTTTTCCTATACAGTTCAGGCCTGCTTGCCCAGAGGTGGTGCCACTCACAGTGAACTGGGCCCTCCCACATTAATCGCCAGTCAAGAAAATCCCCCACATACATGTCCACAAGTCAATCTAAGGAAGCAATTCCCCAATTGAGGTTCTGTCTTCTCAGGTGATTCTAGTTGTGTCAAGTTGACAAACACCAATGAATAACTTTTAATGATAAGTGGAGGGTCAATCCTTATGAATTTGATTAAGTTTGTGGAATAAAGCCACAGAGAAATGATAATGTCTGCCGCATTGTTTCAAAAGTAAACATTACTATCAGGATACAGTGAGTTAAAAGGGTGCTGTGGAGGCAGCATGTCTGACCCCAGATAAAATCAGATGGCCCATGAATAATGCAGACGACATCTATAAGCCACATACAGGACTTTCCAATACAACCTCCATTTGCCATAGGCACCATGATGTGTTTACCAGCACAGTTGTGCAACCCGGAGGCATGGTACAGGAAGAGCTGAGAGTTCTACATCTTCATCTGAAGGCTGCTAGCAGAATATGGGCTTCCAGGAAGCTAGGATGAGGGTCTTATAGCCCACACCCACAGTGACACACGTACTCCAACAGGGCCACACCTTCTAATAGTGCCATTCTCTGGTCTGAACATACACAAACCACCACACTCTCCTAGTCCTCGGGCTCCTGAGAGGAGTAGACTTTTACTAGAACTATACTCATTCCCTAGGTCTCCAACTTGCACATAAGGTACCATGAGACTTCTCAGCTCTAAAGCTACATGAGATAGTTCATATATGTAATGGAGGCCCAGTAGATATTTCTATGTGCATTATTATGATAGGCAGATAGATGACAGATTTTATATGTTTGTATTATAAAAAAGAGTATAATCCCATATCTTGAATTAATTGCATTTTCATTTTATTGTTGTAACTTTTGTTTTCAAATGTTCATATTATGAACATGTATTCATATTTTTAAAATGCAGAGTTTACTGAATGAAACTTAAATCTGAAAAATAGTTATGTTACCCAAGAGAGTTATTTGAACATCCACTAAAAGGTGGAAGGATTTCTGTGGCACAGTCTCTGCCACGTCCCAGTTCTTAAGCTGGGAGCGGGCATCCCTGCTTTCGTGTTTCTCTCTTGGGACTGGGTTTGATGCAAAGAATTGAGAAACTGATCCAGGTGTTGTGACTTAGCAGCTCAACCAGAAAACAAAACCTTTCTGTGCCCCTAACTCCAGTCTAACATTAAAATGTTTTACACACACACACACACACACACACACACACACACACACACACACACTCCACATACACACATGGTCAACATTGCTCCAAAGCCCTGTCTTCCTGGTTACTTTGTAAAAAAAAAAAAAAAAACACACACACACACACATCATACAATTCTGCCTCTGCATTTGATGATATGGTATAGTCGTGGTATAGATCCAATTTCCTTTAATTTTTTTTTTAAAGATGGAATACTGGTGCAGTTTTCCTCTCTGGTTTCAGAATCCAAGTGGACCCAATTTAAGAGTTTACAGAAGCATCAAAAATCAATGAGCAGAGAAAGAAGATGGAGACGCCAATGTAAATAGCTATTGACCCAAAGATCTGGGAGCCAAAATATTCACCCAGCACATACTTGGATCCTGTGTTAGGAAGAGAGAGACACGAGACAGACTGTGTCTAGTTTTTCCTTTAGCATTATATGGCATATTTCAGGTGTTTAAGATAGCTTAATCCTTACCTTCCAGATTACTGACTGGGTCACAAGAAATATCACTGACAGTTTTAGTTAAATGATTAGTTTTTTTTTTTCCATTTAAAAACACCTATTAGGAGGAAAACCAATACAAAAATTGGTTCTTCTAGGATGCTGTTTTTCTATACTTATTAATTACAGGATTCTGTCTGAGACATGGTTTTAGTATCATCTTTATGTCCACAAGCCTCTTTCTTCTCACCAATCCAAGCCTCCCCAAGCTCCAGGTCCATATGTCGTTTCCTAAGCATTTCACATATAAAACAGCCCAGCCCGCAGGGACTCTCAACAGTTCACACATTCTTTGTGTGGACACAGCCTGTGCTCTCCTCTTAGCGGCCAACATATAGTCAGGCTCCACCATGGATGCACTGGCTTCAGCTCTTACTTACTTGGTATAAACTACAATTCCTATTGGATGTGTCTTGTTTTGCTGCAATTGTTAGAAAATTTAGTCAAAGGATATTTGTCTGGTCAGAAAAATAATTTTTTCACTGAATCCTTATTTATAACTAGTATAGATGCTACCATGGAAATCTAGTACAGATAGACAATAAAGACCCCCTGCATCCCTAACCTGTTTCTCTCTCCCCTCAAGGACAAGATGATGTATTTTTTCCTTTGAAATCCCTGTTTATCAATGCAGACTTTCTTTAACAGAAATAAGAATTCAAGCAGGAGATTAGACTCAATTGTGGGAGTTTTCAGCCCGGATCCAATCAACATTCACAACTAGCAGGGTTGTCTTTCATTCTATGCAGAGGGTCTCATTTGGGAAAGGTGTGCATACCAATCTGAGGAGGTTACAGCCTCTGTGGGCTCACACACGCCCTCCTGGAGGGAGTCACACATCTGACTGCCTTCTACTGCCATAACCTTCACAATGACTGATGGGCTTTCTCCCTTCCCTTGTTTAGCCAGAGGGACTTACTGATATTTACAGTGGCAAACAGATGACCAACCGTGGCCTCTCTCATCCACAGATGAGGCACAGTTATCCATTTAGAAACCTTTCGCCTTCCTCCTGGCCCTGTTTCCCATTCCAGAAACGTGTTCATACCTTGTGCGTGTGCTTCGGGCTCACTTTCCTCTCATTTGTCAGCAAGCGCCACAGGAATACAAACCACGTTTGATATCAGATTAAGCAAAATATGAAGGATGATAAATCATCGAGAAAGATTATGTCGCATACAAAACACAGACAGGGATGTTTTTAGCCGCACCCTACAATCTTCAACATCAACATCACTATTCTCCAACAATTCCTCTGGGGCTTTTTAATACCTTCCAGAAAGTTCATTTGTAAGTCAGATTCAATGAATAAGGTTTGGGTATTTTTAAAGGTATTCTACAGTTACTTAATTGCAAAAGGACTCAACAGGAATCTTTCCTTTTCCTATCTCACAGCCAACCTGGAGTCATTGCACAGGTTGCTGCTGGCACCACAAGTCAGTGGGGCGGAATAGAAAGAAGATTAAAAACAAGCTTACTTTGCTGCTTACTAGATTTCAGATAAATACAAGATTAGAGGAGAAAACAGATTAAGCGAGCTTTCTCGGTGCCTTTTCTATAAAGAACCTTGAAATGTCAAATGTTTACATGTCCCTTCGCTTCTACTGTGGCATAAACAAGAACTAGCCAATGAGGGGGTAGCTCTGAAAATAAGGACATTTTTAGGAGAAGCAGTCAAAAATGGAAATAAAAGAAATCATGAATGAATTTTTAAAATCTAGAAATTGCAATGACGGGAACAGATTTGACTGTTCATAGCACAGATTTGATGGTTCATAGCATTTATATTTAACACCAGGGCTGGCGATCAAAATTAACTTATTGTTAAAAGGATAGCCATTATGATGACACTGGTTGGTGTGGTGATGGTGTTGGTGGTGGTGTTAGTAGTCATAGTGATGGTAATGGTGATGGTAATAATGATGGTGACGTGGATGATGAGGATGACTGGCATTACTGATTCTTTGCTAAGTTCTAGGCTATGTGAAATACACTCCAATGCTGTCTAATCCTTGCAACAACCTAATGCTCTTCCTGTTTTGCTCAGAAGAAAACCTGCACTCAGGGATAAGGGACCAGCTCAAAGCTTCAAAGACAACTGAGTCACCCAGGGCTAGAACCAAGACTGGCCAACCCTACCCGACTCACATAATACTGTCAATGTCTGGTACAACCTCCCCAGGTCTTATTCTCTTAGTGAGACTGGAAGCACCTGCAGCCGGGTGGGGTAGGTTCCTCCCGAGTGTCAAGCACAAGACTTCCATGTCTTTACAGCACTCCCCTGTTTCTGGTGGAGCACTCAGTAAACATTATTGACAGTCTCCATTTGGGTAGAGAATTTCCACCTGCTGGAGTGCTTTCTGTTCCCACAGTGTGCCTACCTGAGGCAAAACAATTGCTCTAAAGAGAGAGTAGAGCTTTTACTGTCAACAGTATAGATCAAATCGGTTAAATGCATTTCAACCCTGTGCTGTTGTGTTTAAATGAGAGGTAGATATACAAGCCCATCACAGATAGCGTCAACAGACATCTCAGAGGCAGACAAAGGCTATTGCCAGCCACTGATGGGTTCTGGGATATTGGTATAAAACCGTATCATCCCAAGAGGTTTACTGAGTATTACTGCCAACTGCAGTCAGGGTATCTTGATTCTTTCCAGATACAGAGTTGCCAATAAGAGAGGCGCTGCAATCTGTCACTATAGAGAGAAGGCACAATCTCACCAGCATGAAAAGCAGGGGCCACCTTGAACCCCTTTGATAGAATAAAAGAAAGCGCTAGCATATCAAGGCAACTGATGTCAAGAGGGAACAGTGCTGATTCCTCCTGGATTACTCAGCCTCCATCATTCCAAATGAGGGCTGGCCCTAAATAAAAGCCAGAAGTCGCGCCTTTGTTCATTTTTAAAAGTCTACAAAAACTGTGGAATGTCCTTAATTCATTCGATTGTGCTTAATGAGCAGGTGACAGAGACTAGAGAACAATTCTGCTGTCTTTTTAGTCACTGATACTTGAGGCTGTGTCAAAGCTCAACTTCATGGGATAGAAATAAAGAGCTCGTTAGCATAGGAAATGTGAACTGCTTCTCAAAGAAGTCCAATATGGGAAGTTTGGAGACTGTCACGAACACAAGGGTCTGCTCCAGGAGGCGGCTTTTGCACACATTGTTAAAAGTGACAAACGGGACAACAGCCAACCAGGCAGTGCTCGGTTGCTCTCGCACGATTCAAAAGAGCACTGGAGAAGGACTATATTCTTCAATTCTCAAAATCTGTGAGATCATTCACCAGTGAAGAGCATTGGCTGCTCTTGCAGAGGACCTGGATTCAGTTCCCAGCCCCCACATGGAAGCTAACAAGCATCTGTAACTCCAGTCCCAGGGGATCCAATGCCCTTTTCTAACCTTTAAGTGCATAAGGCATGCATGTGGTGCATAATCATAAAAACAGAAACTCATACATATAAAAGAAAATAAATAAACTGAAAACAAAAAAGCACAAAAGGACAGTCTCCCATCTTGAGTGCACGGAACGGTGCTTCTGGCCCAGGGCGCCCCCAATTTTCTTTGACTGCACCATTGACTCCCTAAGGACCTTGAGTAAATCACTTCACCTTCCTGAATTTTTACATGTTCAACTGTGAAATAAGAAAGATAATGACAATAAGGTCTTACACCTACCAACCTCACTGAAGTGTTCTATGAGTGAATCATATAGTCTCTGAATATGCTTCTATGCTTTAAAGATTGTGATAACAGTTAGCAAATACCCACAGTGGTGTAGTCTCGACGGCCCATAGACTTACATCAGGGACTGTGCATGGTGAACTACATTCAGGTTACTTTGTGGGGAAGGCCTTAGGGGACATTAAAAGAAATACATTGCTTAATTGATTGTGCTATTTACTCTAGTGAAGAGGAGGGAAAATTCTAGTTAAACAGTCTTATCCAATAGTAATGGTGGAATGCACCCACTTCCTGGTTAATATATTAGAATCTCTCTCACAAAGGTAAGGTAACCTGACAGACAGTCAGTATAAGGTTTCTACAAGTGGGGACAGTAACCTGGGAAGCGAAGCTCAACGATGCTCGTTTTTCTTTCCAGTGCATAGCAATGCTACAAGAAGGCACAGTGCATGGGGACAGGGCTCCACCAGACTGTGCCCTCTATGGCTTAGATCTGGGGCTTCATAGACTCTAGAGCCATTAGAAATAAATATTTATAGTCATTTTACCTCAGAAGCCAGTTTCATGGGAACCATAACGTATCAAAGATCAACCCTCAGCGCTTCTGATGCCAACTCTGAAGATGGGATGGATAACTGGTAAGTTGATTTCTCTTCTCTGGCCTGGAAGTCTGTCCCTTTACCCGAACCATCCTCTACATGCCTTATTCTCTCTCTCTCTCTCTCTCTCTCTCTCTCTCTCTCTCTCTCTCTCTCTCTCTCTCTCTCTCTTTCTCTCTCCCCTCCCTCCCTCTCCAATCCTTTTCTTCCATCAGGCATGTTTGGGATAACCTTAGACTAGACCAACTCTCCTATCTATGAGGTGAATAGAATCTTAACTCCCAACTGAAGCCATGACTACGCCTTTTTAATCACACAGTACACAGCTGACTGCAACACACCTTATGTTGGCATCTGTCCCTTTAGATTCAGCTTCTAGAGCCAAACCACGGCTCTTATTACCTGAGGCAGAACAGGAAGCCGGTCTTCCCAGTTCCTGGCCACAGAGTGAATGGTGCTGGTTCATTTTTAGCATTCTTAGATAGTTATCACAGCTCTAGGTCCAAACAAGACTCCATGCCCACAGCTTGGATGCCATACCTGAGGGTTTGAAGGCGCAATTTACATTCTATGCTCCTTACCATGCAATTGGAAGGTATGGACAAAAAAGGTCCATAATAGAAATGTGTGGGTTTTCTATGCCTGTTTTCTTCCTGTGTTTGACCCACTTTTACATGGTAGCAAAGGCTTGCATCTTAAGGCTCCTGTTACAACAGACCTTCTTGCAATTAGTCAGTTCTGTTGGACTCTTTGTTGCACAGTGCTCTGTGGTATCTCATTAAGTGGTTGTTTAATGCCCACATCAAAACTGGTACACAAAGATTATTATTAAAACCTGGCCATGGGTAGTTAGGTCTATAATTTTTTAGGTAAAGCTCCTGGGGGAATTCCTTTGCAAAGCTGACAGCTTCCTCCCTTTATAGAACTTAAGAAGTCTTTTTAATACAGCACTAGCCTGGAGGTCAGGTGACCCTAGGGCAAGCAAGACACTTAAAAGTTTGTGAAGCAGTATTTTTTTCAGAAACAGTTTTCTTTTCTTTTTTTTTTTCCCCCACAAGACGAGGGAAGCGGGAGAGCTGGATTTGAACGCACGCGCCAAGAGACGGCGCACCCTCTGCGGGAGGGCGCCTTAAGGGCTGAGCCACTGGCAGTTCGCTTCAAAAACAGCTTTCATGATCTGTCAATATACACATACAGCTTTCATAAAGATCAAAGCAATGAAGAACTACGCAGCAGCTTTCGGAATGACCAATTCCAAGTTTCCTGTACAACTTTCAGACACGGAGGAGAAGTTTACAGACCCACAACAGCAATCTTTCCCTGAGACAAGGAAATCCAAAGATCAACTCTTTGATGGGGTTAGCTGCCCACTTGACAGAGCCTAGACTCACCGTGAGAGATGGGTCTCTGGCTTGCCTGTAATGGGTCATCTTGATGTTAATTGATGCAGGAAGACATGCTCTTACTCTACTCTGCTTGCTGATTGCAGATGCAATGGGACCAGCTGCATCCAGCCCCTGTAGTCTTGCCCTCCTCAATACAATGGACTGTACCTGAAAATGTGAACTAAAATAAATCCTTCTTCCCAAAGCTGTCTACATCAGAATAGTTCATCACAGCAACAGGAAGAGAACAGGGACAGTCTATCTCCACTCTGGGAAGCAATCGTGCTCAGTACAATGGGTGTCAATTGCTGGAGTGTCCTGGGAACAAGTCTGCAGTTATGGCTACATCTGTGGCCATGTAATTAGCTGTGCAGCTAAGCAGCTACCATAAAACCACAACTTCAATCACTATGTGAGAGCTGCTAATATGAACAACTAAGACAGTAACATCACAACGTCTCAAAGAAGCTGTGATTATTTATTTAATCTGAAAAGCAAAGCCAAAGAAGACAGATGCTAAGGATACATCTTTTCTTTATCTACCATTTCTTAGCTTCCTCATTTGGCTTAGGGCTTTTCTCTTGTTACTGTTAATTCTCTTCCATATTTAATGAACTCTGCTTTTCCTGGAAGTCTTCCTAAGAGATCAGTATTATATTCTGGTACTTCCAATCACACTAAGCAGGTGGGCAGAGTAACAGCCTCTAAAATGGACAGTCAGCTCCTCCCCCACTGGAATGAGGATGATTCTGCTATGTAGTACACTCAAGCTGTGCAATAAAAATAACGATAATGACCACAGCATGCCTCCAGATTTAGTCAGCAATGACTTGTGAGTCCTATCATTACATGTATATTCTATGCCAGGATGTTACAGCATAGGAAGGAAATAGGATATGCAAGCTAGATACAACACACACGTTAGCCAATGATGCTTTGTCATTGTTACAACTTTGGAGTCATCAGCAGAAATGAAGAGGCGACTTCTGACAGGAAATCAAAGATGGCTGGCCACATAGGTGGCATTAGAAGTGATTTCTAGTATGGCACAGTTCTGGGGGGTTTTTTTGTTTTTGTTTTTGTTTGTTTGTTTGTTGTTGTTGTTGTTGTTAATTTGACACAAGCTAGAGCTATCTGTGAAGGGACTCTCACCTGAGAAAATGCCTCCAAGAGATTTCCTATAGGTAAATCTGCAGGGGGCATATTTTAAAATTAATAATTGATATAAGATGTCTCTGCCCACTAGGGGTGGTACTACCCCTGGGCACATGGCCCTGGGTAGTATAGGAAAGCAGGCTTAGCAAGCCATGAGAAGCAAGCCAGTAAGAACAAGGAATGTTCCCTCTTGCACTCAGCTTCAGTTCCTGCCTTCTAGTTCTTGTCTTAAGTTCCTGCTCTGATTTCCATCAGTGATGGAGCATAATCTCCCATCTTAAAAAAAAAATCCTTTCCTCCCTAAGTTACTTTGGTCATAGTGTTTTATCACAGCAATAGCAATCCTAACTAAGACAAGGCATCGAGGGAGATGACATTCTGATTGGCTAAGTTAGCAAGAAGCAGCAGAAGCTTTAGAAATGAGAGATGGATGTAACCACTTGAATCCATAGATGGATGGAGCCTAAAGGAGAGGCAGAGTGTGGCTTATAGAGGGCTCCACAGCCCTTCTAGGAAGCCTTCACTTGCTTTGAAAGCTAATAGGTAAGCCAGCCCCTAGTTCTGAGTTGGTGCTCTCTAGATCGACTGTGATTGTATCAGTAGTAGCTGTCTAGTGAAGACGCACAAAATCAGTTGCTCCTCTGGGAAGGTGACAGTTAAGTCTATGAAGGTCTTGATGAGGTCATGGACTGGGGATAGCAGAAAGGAGAAGTGTCTACTCCTAGAGTAGGTGTATTCAATAAGACCTCATATGGTGTCCAGTGCAGCAGTCACAGCCACTTCTGGATACTTAGTACTGAAATGTGTCCAGGACAACAGGGAAACTGTATTTTCAATCCTATTTTGTTTTAATTAATTTCTCTTTGAATAGCTACATGCAATTGCAGGCTACTGTATTGGACAGTCCAGTTCTCAGGAGATAAATAAAGCTATAAATATCAGGCAAACCAAAGAAAATACCATTAAAGGTATTAAAATAACTGAAGGTGTTGATTTATACTTTTGGTAATTTCTCAAAGACTTTGGCATGACTCAGGTGTCAGTTAAAAAAATGTATTAAACTGTGGCCTTGGGTGGGGAAAACAAAAATAGTTTTTATTCATTTTTCTATGTGTTTATCCCTACTCAGTGAACTATAGGTACTCAATGAAGGAGTAAATGGGTGAGTTAATGCGTAGTCACATGGTGAGCATGCAGTCAGTCTTTCCCAAGGGACACCCAAACCAATGTTCTTGCGCACATAAACAAAGCCGCCTGAAGGACCAGCATTCACCTCTCTTGGTAACACAGGAGGTGCTACATTTGCTCAAGTAACACTGAACAGTTCAGATATAGATGAACCTTAAGACCTTCAGGCTCTTAATTGCATGCATTCTGGAAACAATTTTCTAATTATAAATGCAATATAAATTTCTAATTATAAATGCAATATACAGCTCTTGCAGAAACTTTGGAATTTATTCTAGTAAATTAAGAGTTACTTAATCCATCTCCTTCCCTCTTTCCTCCCTCTGCTCCTCTCACTGTCTCTTTCTCTCTTTTATACTCATTCCTTCTTTAGAGACACTGGTCTTGACTGTGGCCTAAGATGGCCTAAACTCACACTCCTTGCCTCAGCCTCCTGGGTGCTGGGATAGCAAACATTCACCTCCCTGGAGTCTTACCCACACTACTTTAACCAAATAATCTGTTATGTTTCTGAATGTCTTTGTTCTTAATATATATATATATATATATATATATATATATATATATATATATTTAAAAACTGTACAATTTTTCTCTACAAAGAAATCATCATATTGTTAACAATCTCAATATTCTTCTAAAATAATTCAATAGCTATAAATGTCCCATCATGTGATTTTGCCATAAGCTATATAATCACACCCCTAACACTGGTCAGGTGTTTTCCCAATGTCCTAAAATGCCATTTGGCTACTTAAATCAGGTGACTTAAAATCATTAACATCCCTGACACGAAACTTCAACTCCTAGGCATTTATTGTAATGAAATAATCCCCAGCGGTCAATAAAGCATGGTGGATAACAGAGTCAAACAGCTAAGGAATAAACACCAAACAAAAATCAGCAAGTTATATCACAAAATACCACACCATGTGTAAAACATCTAGAACTGGAATTGTAGATGGTTGTGAGCTGTGTGTGGGTGCTGAGAACCCACCCCACGTCCTCTGCAAGAGCAGCCAGTGCTCATAAGTGCTGAGCCATCTCTCCAGCCCCACTTATATTATCAACTTTAAGTCCAAACTTAAGCATAAGTACAGGGGCAGGAAATTACAAAAATGACAAAATATGGCTAACACTTGCCCTTAGGGAAGAAATCCTAACTTTGCTTCTTTCTCCAATTTTTCCACATATAAAAGTTTAGTAAAAGACATAATCTTAGCCACGTGGTAGTGGTGCTCGCCTTTAATCCCAGCACTTGGGAGGCAGAGGCAGGTGGATTTCTGAGGTCAAGGCCAGCCTGGTCTACAGCGAGTTCCAGGACTCTGAATAGCCAGCGCTATACAGAAAAACCCTGTCTTGAAAACAACCAAAAAAAAAAAAAGACACAATCTTCTGTTAGTGAACTTCCTCTTAACTAATAGATAGTTCTGATCAAGGCCATGAAGAACTCAAGAAAGACATCCGTGCCCCACGGTGGTATTCAGTGACTTCTAACTGTTCAAGACACCGTGAACACAGTTTCTCCCTGACCCTGTAGAGAACAGCAAGCACAGTGGACTTATTTCTAATTACCACACAAAACATTCAGTTTCTTGATAGCATTTTTGAACAAGACTTGCTTTTGTCTCTTCTCCTCCCTTCCTCCCTCCCACCTCATACACTTCCACCCCCAGCAGGATCCCTCTGACAAGCTTGGTTTCCAAGCAAAGAAAACCATCATAAAGATCCAGAACTCAGTACATAACTGCATCTCCTCTGAGAAGGTGCAAGGACTTGGTCGCCTAACTTTAGACCTTAGACAACTAATAAGTGTCTTGATGTCAATGGATCTGCATTCCAAAAGGAAATAAAGTCCTTTTGTTATTATGTCAAAGGGTCTTGGTCCTAATGTTGGGGTTCCTGTCAGGGACTCCCCCTGATATCTTTGTAATACTCCGAGCCGGTGTTGTTTGTGTATCTTGCTCACTCTGGTGAACAGGAAGTAAGGCCACTGAGCGTCCCGGCCCCCAGAGCCACAGCTGTACTTGAAAGACGATAACCAACGTGCACACATGCTCAACACTGCATCCTTCACAGTTCACATCATTCGATTCATGTCCTCATTTTCCATCCCCCATTCCCACCCTAGAAGAAGAGCAGATAGTCAGGACTTGCTGTTTTCCTTGATGCTGAACCGTACAGACATAGCTTATCTAAGAAATGAGAGTCCCACCATCAGGTTCCATTAACGTCCCCCACTTCCACACAGCTTCACCATGCTCTTAACTTTGCCCTGAATGTTATTTACATAATCAGATTATACTCCACAGCTTGACTTTATTCAGATGGTTTTGGTTCAGTGGGAGGGAGGGATCAAAATAATACTAGCATTTCTAAAAATCCACAGAGGGCCAATGAGATGGATAGCTCAACAGGTAGAACTAGTTGCTGCCAAGGCTGATGACCTGAGTTTGATCCCCAGGATCCACATGGTGAAAGGAGAAAACTGACCCCACAAAGAATTCTGTGACCTCCACATGCACACATGCGCACATACTCAACTACTAAAGAAAGAACCATCATTTTAAAAATTCAGAGAAGCCTCTTTCTGTAGGCACACTTCAGTAACTGCAGATTCATTTGCATATTGAATTAGAGTTACATTCAACAGTTATTTATGACCTAATTTCAATAAAATGCGCTAAACGTAACTGCATGTCCACATTTTGGGGGGGGGGGGGGAGCAGAACAAAGGTATGCCCAAATAAATGTTTCCATGACTGAGATTATGTATGTCCCGTTTTTAATTAATTAAGTAGCTCAGGATTTCCCATTTATATTGACAAATTGCTTGTGCTATTGGTCATATAAGCTGGGAGCAGAAACCACATTTCCTCCTGTGCCTTAAGTTATGCACAGTCACACGACTGCACTTCTTATGCTGGGCTTGGCATCAGGTTATTACCTGAAATGTCTACATCCCACTCAGTCTGAAGCACTCCCTGCTCTCCACAGATCTGGCTGCTGGCAGAAGAGATGGATGGAAACAAGAGGCCTCTATCACTCTAGAAAACCAGGCCCTTTGAGACAGATGTTGTGCATCTGTAATATGCTCCATATGTCTCAGCCTACCAAGTCTATTCGGATTTCAGGGCACCTGTCTTCAGCAACCTTTTGCATAGTTATAGTCACAGTTTACAACGTCTTTCACCACAGTCTGTTGACTTCATTTACTAGGAGTCCATGAGTCTAGTCAATCAAGTATGGAATTTACCTTGTAAATCATTTGATAATACCTTTCATTCATATTGCATTTTATATTTTTGGAATCACTCACTGAGTGACCACAGTAGATTGTAATATGCATGGTAAAGCATTATATCTACTTTATACAGGAGGGAAACTATAAGAACTGTGTTACCATAGGAAAGAAGAAATTCACTCAACCTATGTGCATGTATTTTTTATGGCTACATTGGCCAAGACATAAATAGAGTCATCCCTCTGTGCCTGAAGAGGGACTGACTCCGGATCCCCTAGATGTCCAAGTCCAGGACAGATAAATTCCTCCCATAACGGCCTACTACTTGCATAGAGCCAATGTACAAACCCATATACCTTGAATCATCTCTGGATAACTTAGCAATAGTTAATACAGTGTATATGCAATATAAACCATTATTAAGTTACCTATTGCTCTGGGAATAATGAGAGTGTTTATACATGTTTGACAATTTAGAGGAGGAATGTCTTTGTGGTTGGTTGAACCATAAATGCAGAATCTGTGGATATGAAGAGGAACAGCTATATTGCTGGAATCAATATCTATAAAATGGCTAAGGGTTAGATACCTAGTTTGAGAATTTGAGGATCTGGGGATGTAACTCAATGATTTGGAGGGACTTGAGTGGGGGGAGAGGGATGGTAATTTGCTAATTCATGCTGCTGATAAACCAGTGTTGGGACCAGCAATGCTGTGGGATGGCTTCCGGCTTTAGAACTAGGATTCTTCCAGTTCAACTGATAACAAGGTGGCCTTGGGAGGTACTTCAGCTTTCTGAGCTTCAGCTCCTTCAAGTCGGATTAAAAATAAATAAATAAAATGAGATATGGAATACAAAGGTTTGGTCCTAACTAATGGCACCCCTTTGGAAAGACATTACGAAAGAAGGGAAAAGAGAACCCAGCCAACCCCATCCCTTGTATCTTGGGTCAGCTGGGGCTGATATTTATAAATAAGATAAATCATTTCTCATATCTGCAACATCTGAGATGTCCAGGATCAGTGGAGTTGAAAGCTGGTGAGGTCCATCTTCTGGCTGTGTCTTCACTTATACAAAAGCCAAGGCAGTCTCATAGGAATTCATTTACTAAAGCATAAATCTCTGATTTATAAAGGGGCTGCACACAGGGCCTAACTACCCAGCATGCTTTTCTACCACCTGAAGGCTGAGACTGCAACACTGCAACACCTTGATAAAGCCAATTTAATAAAATGTGACTTGTTAGGACCCCAAAGAAGGTGCTTTCAAAACTCAGCACTTTAAACATACGTATAAGCTCCCACATTTACACCACTCAAAATCAGTCCGGGTACCAGATAGTTACTTTCTCTAGACTAAACAAGCCAAACCAAGTAACTCATCAAAAGAGAGCTACAGAGAAGAGCACGCTTTAAAGAATGACTGGACTGGAAACAGTTACCTCAGGATAGCAGGCAATCCGTCACCAGTGAAAGGACTAATTACATCTCATTTGAGAAAAGGCTCGCTCTACTGACCACCAGAAAACTCCAGGGGCTGTCTGTGCCAGAAGCATTTCCAATGACCAGCTGGGAGGAAAGAGGAGCCATTACTTTCCACAAAACCTTGGGTGTTTTCCAGTCGTCAGAGAAGAGCTCAGCACTGGCAGCCTGCGTGACTGGCGGCTGCAGGTGGCTCCGTGAAACCTCTGCTCTAAAATCTCAGCTCTGTGCGCTCCAGACCACAGAAGCCTGCTCCGGTGCTGAGTGCTGACTACACACTGGAGGGAACCAGACAGAGTCAGTGGCAAATCTCTTTGCACCCATCTTGCAGAATCTTCTAATGGGCGTTAGGCCCTGCTAACTGCGGTTGTTATGAGCATAATACTGGGACATGGTGCCAGATTTAACAGTAATGTTTAGCAATATATATATTACTAATATATTATATTGCTTATATATATATATATATAAGATATATATTATATTAGCAATATATATACTTTACAACTGTCCAGATATAGATATAGATATAGATATAGATATAGATATAGATATAGATATAGATATAGATATAGATAGATATAGATATAGATATAGATATCGGGACAGTTGTAAAATCACCAGGGTTTAGGGTTTTAATTACTGGCATCGACTCAGAACTTTGAAGGAAACGTCAAGGTCAGAGAAAGGTCTGAAGGAATCCTAATCCTCCTCACAGGAGTCCCTACTTTGCCATCTCTAACATGGCCCAGGGAAGGGCCATGTCAGCATAGAAACAGGAGGAACAAGCTCCTTAGAACAAAGAATGCATTGCAAAGCAAAAAAAAAAAAATCCAGTTTGGCGGAAGTGGAGAGATAGTTCAGTGGTGAAGAACATTTGGTGCCCTTACTAGAAGACCAGGGTTTGGCGCCCAGCACCCACATGGTAACCTCACCACCATCAGTAATTCCAGTTCCAGAAAATCGATTGGACACCCTCTTCTGGACTTCATGGCTAGCATCCATGCAGGCATACCCTCATAAATACTCATACCCCCCAAATTAAAAATAAATAAAATTAAAAAAAAATTAAAAGTATCAATATACTTTTTGAGCAGTAAAATGTTCATTTTTTTACTCTGGGGGAAATTAACTTGCAACTAATGAATTTGTAATGTTTGTAATGTTCAATCAGTTGGAAGCCCTCTTGCTTTGATTTCCCATTTAATCTCCTGGATTATGACAGCAATCCCGAAGACAGGAACAGGCACACGCACATGTTTAACTCGGGGCTTATTTTCTCCACTCTTTTTAGTATTGAGAGTGCCAGAGATGACAGTAATAGCATTATCTGATTTGATTTGAGTGGCAATCTTTTCAATTTAATAACTCTGATGTCAGCTTCTCTTGTCATGTTGCCAGGTCTAATTCCCACTTTTCCTGTGATTAATACTCTAATGAAGACACTGTCTGACTTCAGTGCTAGCGTACACTCCTGAGACACTGCTCTTCTAAGCTGTAACTGGAGCCTACGCAGCGAACACCATGATAGCCACCCCCAAGTAGAACACCTGTCAATCATGAGACTGGCTTTGCGCTTTGGCACTTTTAGCATTTTAGTTCCAATGCTTGATTGCTTCTTCTTCTTTTTTTTTTTTTTTTCTCCTGTGATTTCCAGCTATACCATAAGAGGTAAATGGGTAAATGTCTACTTCCTAATTAAGTCGTCTAGAACACAAGCGGTTTGTGCAAGATCAGTCATTCAATGCCCAAGTCAGAATCAACTAGAAGCTTACTGGTTTCCTGGTCAGCTAAAGCAGGTAGCATGCATTGGCTTTGTGAATGCTAAGTGGAGCCTGGCTAACAAAAGTTAAGATTGGCCCGGCCTGTTAAAGTGTTTTCAATGATTTCCATATTTTTAAGCTACACAGAGAGTAGCAGAGGTACCAATTTATTTCAAAGATGGAAATCAATCGGTGGAGAAGAAAAGTTCAAATAACCAGAGCATCCTGGAAAGTGCAAAACAGCTCTGCAATTCAAGTTGACAGCCACACTGGGAAGAGGTACGTGGGACCCAGACATCTAATCAACAAGGTAACAAAAAGGTACAAGCAGTTCTTTGTATTCAGAACTCAAGGACAAAGGGTTCACAAGTGAATCCCATATCTCTGGCCACTGACAGCTGCAGTTTTTCTTACATCTCCCTCCTTGACTGTGGGGTCCCACTCAACCTCACCATGGCTGTGACAGCCCTGATTAACCATTCTCCTGAACTCCAAGTATGACAAGGAGCTGGTTGACTCTCGAAGTCCTACGAAAGGTCACCAGAATTATTTTTCACAATGTGGTCAATGTTGGATAATCTGTATGAATCTGTTCTCATCCCTGAGACAAAATATCTGCCATAGCCAACTGTAGGGCTGGAAAGATTCCCTGGCATTTTCAGAGACTCTAGTCCTGTGGTGGAGAAGTTGTGGGATAATATCAAGTACCAGTCATAAGGATAGGGGAAAGAGCAAGATACCATGGCAAGATACAGCCCCAAGAACACTTCCCCAGTTTCTTTTCCATGTGGCCTCACATTTTATCACTCCCCAATAATGGCATCATTTTATGAGTCTACTAAATTATAAATCCATTGACTAGGTAGGTAAGAGCCCTTGGAAGCCAATCCGCTTGCAGCTATGGGGGCCGTTTCATAATCACACCCTGCCAGACTCCTCCTCCATCACAGTGGCTTCCTCACTGGCCTTCCTTCCTGAGTCCTTGCCTCCCTCCATGATCATTCAAGGACACACGTGACATTTAGCCATCTTAGTCCTGAGAATCAAATTCCAGGTTACTGTGGAGCCAGTGCATGCTCATTCCCAATCAAGAGAGACCATAGGCCCTATTCATCCACCCTTCCTCAGACAGAGTGAGCACCAGGTCTAGCCTGTTTGAAACCAGAGTCTCTGAGCTTCTGAGGACTCAGTGTAGACCTGGAGTCTCTGGAACTAATGCCTCAGGGATGCTGTCTCCCAGAACAGGGGTTAGCACAGAGATGGTAAGAATTGACCTTGCTGGAGCTCCCAGATCCAACTGGCCCAAAGCCAATCTACCCTTCGTCTTCCATGAGCCAATGGACTCTTTTTTTTTCCATTCACTAACTTTGAATTGGGTTTCGGTCACTTACAGCTAAGTGATCACATGCCAATCTTATTAAAGGGGCATTTAAAAAACATCTGTCCTGTTCTAGATGCTAGCAGGCTTTTGCGCAAAATTCAGAATTACCATTTTTTTTCTAAATTCCTTATCTTCCAATTTATTCCTTTTATTTTCAGCTCTCAGGCTTGATCCTGGCAGCCGTGCCTTGGCATGTTTCCCCAAACCACCTTTCCGTGACTTTTTCTAAGTCAAGGCCGCTTTGCAGCTCCCAGTGCTTCTTGTAAACACACCTTAGTTCCTCATGTTGCCTCCTGTCAGCTCGTGTTCAATGTTAGCTGCATTCTTTTCTGTGTGCCCGATGATGGATTAATACAACGGCAGCTTCCTCTACTAAATGGGAATTTCTCAGGGAAAGGGCCATGCGCTGTACAATGAATGTTCTTAAACCATTTGAAGTGTGTGCTTCTTTTTCTTCTTCTTCTTCTTCTTCTTCTTCTTCTTTTTTTAATAACTGGGGAGATTCGGTGCCAATTTTAGTATTATAAGAACCTTTAAAAGCAAATTCTCTGGTTAAAATCAAACCTAATATTTAGTATAATATTTAATATGTTCTTAAGGTTGGAGAAATTTGGGTTGTGGTTTCTCAGGTAAGTGGCTTTCAAATTAGAATCACCCAGAAAGCTTGGGGAAATGTAGATGTCTAGGCCATACTCCCAGCACAGTTTTTCAGAAAATCTGGAGTGGGGCTAGAGAATAAATTTCCAGCACATTCCACTTAGATGCTGGTGCCCACACTAACGTGACAGAGATCCTTCTTTTCTCTCAACATTAACTGTCATCTTAAAATATCTGAGGTCAAGATTCAGAATGCCATCCTCAGCTGTGTGACTGTGGGAAACTACGACAGAAATCTCTAGACACACAGGAGAGGTTGCTATGCCTCCTGTTCTTCTGTTATTAGGTGCCCCTGATCAGGCTGGGGTGGAGGGGGCTAGTTCGGAGGCAGAGCATTCGCCTAGCATACATTACATACTGGGTTTGACCACAAGCTCTAGCACCAAAAGGAAAAGCCACAGTTTTGAAACAATGTTCATTTCCTCCTGGGAAGCATGAGGCAGCAACAGGACCTAAGTCACATGTGAGGGACAAAGGTCAATTGCTTCTCCCAGTGTGCTTAGTGCCTTGTCAATTTCCCCTGAGACTACAGATACTGCTATTGTTGCTGTTGGCAAAGGGAATCCATGTCAGAGACAGTGCTAGTTCCCATGGCTTCTGATTCCCAATCCAGAGTTCTTGTAGCTCAGCCACAGCATCTCCTGTGTGAACGTAGCTTTCGTTACAGCGTGAGACTTTCCTCTGCGTTCTGTTACAAAGCCTGCCATCATCATCTTCTGAGGAGCAAGGATTTTTTTCCCTTATCTTAGAGAATCTGTTTTCTCCCTTTCTTCTTAAAGTCAATTACAATTCAACTTTCTGAAGGCTTGTGCATGAAAAGAAACTAAGTATTGGATCTAAAGTATTCCTACTCTGTCTCCCCCTAATAGTTCTTAAAAGTTTCCCTACAAAATACATCAAAGTTTCCTGTAGGGCAATAGGTGTTTGTCTTGTTTTATGACCTGGAGGGCAGGAGAAGGAAAATAGAAAAATAAAAAACATAAAAGGGGGAAAGGGGAAGAAGAAAAATGAGGAAAAAGAAGAGGAGGAAGACAAGTGGAGAAAGAGTAGAAAGAGGAGAAAGAAGAGGAGGAAGAGAAAGGGAAGTGGAAGAGGAGGAGGGAAAGAGGAGGAGCAGAGGAGGAAGAGGAGGAAGAAGAAGAGAAAGATGAGGAACAGGAGGAAGAGGAGGAAGAAAGGAAAAAAGAGGAAGAGGATGAGGACGAGGAGGAAGAGGAAGAAGAGGAAGAGAAAGAAGGGGAGGAAGAAGAGAAGGAGGAGGAAGAGAAGGAGGAGGAAGAGGAGGAGGAAGAAGAGGAGGAGGAAGAAGAGGAGGGGGAAGAAGAGGAGGAGGAGGAGGAGGAAGAGGGGAGGGAGGAAGAGGGGAGGGAGGAAGAGGAGAGATTTACTAGTTTCTGTCTTTATTTACCTCAACTACAGGCCTGATATCTTGATGTTGGTCACAGAAATGCTGAGCTAGTGTCAACCACATATTCAAAATCTTGACAGGGCTTGGGCAGGGAAACAGGATGCTAAGAGCCAGAGCCAAGAGTCAAGCAATTAACATTTTTTCCATGCCTCACTATAATTAGCTAAATCAAAGGAGACCTGGAATTGCAGATTTCATCAGGCCAGATGACTCTCAAAACAGACAAAAACTGTCCAGTAGGCCTGCAAGACCTCTAACTGTTCACAGGTAGAACTGGTTTTTTGAATAGATTACTCTCTTGGGAATCTTTTCTAGATTGTTCCTACTCTGATGTGCTAAACATGAAACCTCTCATACTTGCTTGCTTGGATCTTATTCACAATGTCCCCTGTGCAATAGGCACATTGTTCAGAGATGTCTCCACATAGCCTTTTGAGGCTCCAGGTCAAGCAACTGTAATTGCTCTGTCAGGAATATCTATCTCATCTGCCTAGAGGAGAAACCAAAGATTTCTTCAGTCTTGATAGCCTCAAGAAAAACTTTGAAGTTCCCAATTGCTTAATGATACATATGGTATAATTCACACTGCACAGCTTGATGAAGAAATCCCTCATTCATAACCTGTCACATCAGAAACTTATTGGAGGTGTGTGACAGTAAGGTGTTATCTCTCATACTTTACATGTATACATGGTATAGATAGAAGGTTTGCTGATAGTGGGGAGTGGTAGAGGCAAGAGGATGGATGATGGTACTTTTGTACCCCATAAAAAGGGATCTGCACATATATGTTATTAACCGATTGGTGTGTGTGCACTGCTGATGGCTTACTTAATTTGAGAAAACTCTTCTCCATGGCCCTGGAAGTTGCTCTCAGCAGATAGTAACTAGACACGGTGTTTCAAAAAGTTCCCGAGACTAAATGTACAGAAAATGAGGCAGCAGTGAAAGAGTTTAAAAAACAAACAAACAAACAAATAAAAAACCAAGGGGCTAAGACAACACAGGACTCAGAAATGTGGCTGAAAACCTGACCAGAGCAGGGAGATGAAACTCTGGAATGACTGACTACCTCTGTCTCCTTCCCACACTCTCCAAACCTGCTGTCTGTAGAACAAAGGCAGGTTATTGGCTGATTTGTTGTTTTGGTTTTTTGTTTGTTTTGCTTTGTTTTTCTCTCTCTTAGGGTATGAACTCACTGGGCTCTCAGATCACCAAATAAAGCACAACTTAAAGATTCGATTCCTAAGGGCTAGGAAGTTGGTTTTATGGTTAAGAGCACTTACTGATCTTGCAGAAGACCCAGGTTCAGTTCCCAGTACTCACACGATACTTCACAGCCATCTGTAACTCCAGTTCCAGGAGATCTGTTGCCCTCTTCTGGCCCCAATGGGTACTGCATGCACATAGTGCATATACATACATGCAGGTGAACAATCATACACATAAAAAATAAATAAATCTTAAAATAAAAATGAAGATCCAATGAAGATGACTTTCTATTCATCAATGTTTATGACAGGCAACATGAAATCTGTCTTCTAGCTACACATCTTGATCAATACCTTGTTGCTAGGAAGTAGCAGCAATTGAACTAAGATTTTCAAATGCTCCTAATTATAAAGGAATTACCACAAATGTTCTTAAAGACACAGAAGAGCAGAGTAAAGTTGGGAAGTGGGATCTTGAACAAGTTCTAACGGATTCTGATTTTAAGTTTGTAGACTAGTTTGGAAAACCAGGAGGCTATGTGCTGAACTTGAAATTTATTCCCAATATATTAAAAGCAGAAATTGCATTTCACGGAGGCTTTAAAGAGCTCCTGGCTCATGGTGTTTCAGTTGATTGTAAGCTTCCATGTGGGTGATGAGAACTGAATCCAGGTCCTCTGGTAGAAGAGCCAGTGCTCCTAACTGCTGAGCCATATCTCCAGTCCCAACCCCTCCCCAATGCAGCCTTTAAGCAGACTAATACAGAAAGTATCTCCCAGAAATCCTTGAAGAGATTCTAGGTCTAGAGGTTCTGGCATGGTTCTAAGCTGCTAAGTAGGCTGAAACAGAAGGACTGCTTATTTGAGGCCAGCCTGGGCTACAAGGTGAGCTTAAGGCATACCTGAGCAACTTAATACAACACTGTTTCAAAACAGAAAGTAACTATAGGGCTTCGCCTTGGAACATTTACCTGGCATTTATAGAGCCTTAGGCTCATGGCAGTACACACAAAAAAGGGAAAGGGGATGGGGGGAGGAGAAGAGGGAGGAAGGGAGGAAGACAAGGAGGGAGGTACATCCTTCAAGAGTCTAATAATACATGATAGACCATAGCAAAATAAGAACGATGATGAAGTGATGCAGAAAGATGTTTTAATTTACCATTCCTTTAGGAAAAGATTAGCTTTGGCGAGCAGAGCAACATTGTAGTAAAGACAGGAGTCTAGAAGGACCACGCATCACTTTTCACCAGGACTATGGTCATGTTTCAATTATATTCACTTAGTTATAGCAGAGAATGTTTTAAAGTGCAGCTTAATCATCACATTTTGCAAATTTGCCTTTTGGCACTGTTATATAGGAAGGATAGGTTATATTTTGGATGGATAAATTCAGATGAACAGGATCTATCCAAGACCCATCATTATCAATATAGACCAAGAGTTTGTAGTGTTAGCCTGTCAGGTCTTAGATCATCTGTCTTCTTTAATCTCAGTTTGGCTTCATGGTTTCCAACTCATTCTGTCAGCCTTTCCTCGGGGTAGCAGCATACAGGAGTTTCTGTAGCAGCCATCACACACTGTACAGTTTAAAGAACAGATTTCCCTTCTTGCAATTCTGGGGCCTAGAAATCAAACATCAGAGTGTGGGTTGGGTTGGTTTCTTCTAAGCTGCACTCTGTGGCTTACAGAGAGTCTCCTCCCTCTGTTTTCACACAGATCATTGTAACATTTTGGGTCCTGATCTCCCCCACACCCTGTGAGCAACAGTCAAACTATATTAGAGGCCACTCTGAAGACTAAGGACCAGGGACATTTGTATCCTGAGATACTGGAGGTTAATTCTTCAACATTATGAATAGGGGGATACAGTCTTTGATGCTCACATTGCTAATTTTATTATTTAAGGCTTACTTGGAAATAACCATATCCCTTCCCATATATAGACTTCCTATAGTCTATGTAGACAAAAAGCTAAGAGAAAAATACACAACTTCCTAATGAATGTATGACCTTCCTTGAACAAATAGAAATGAACTAGCCCAATTACAGAAGTGAACTCATTCAGTTAATGGTAATTAAAATATTTAGCTGCTGTTATCAGTTACAATAAAATAACTTATATTTTCCTCAGTGGTCAGCATTCCTTCTGGTATCTTTCATTTTTCCGATCAGTTTGCCCAGACTTGCCTTTTCTTCCTTCACATTCTCCTCTGGGCACTGGTGCAAATTAAAGTAAGAAAGGAAAGGAGGGTTCCATCAACCAGTGTAACAGGAAACATTGAGTCAAACAAATAGTTTAAAGCCAATCAGCAGGGAGCCATCCCAGGAATGGCTGCTATTTCCACATCTGAGGGGGCACACTCTTCTATGCATGCAGTCGGGAGGAGAATTTTGATGGAATCCAGGGTATGATTGGTGTCAGGACTCTGCCAAGTTCTTCTCTGAGAGCTTTCTATTTGTGAGGGTTAGGGCAAAATTGTCCAAATTCAGACAGAAAGTATTGAAAGGAGTGAGGAATGGAGTGTCTCAGTTGTGGTGAAAGAAAGAAGTTTACCCCGGAGGAGCAAACTGTGGGAAAGCCAAGGGGCCTCCAGGCTGGTAACCTGTTTTATCCTGAGGCTACATGATGACCAAATGTTGAAAGGCTTTCCTAAAAGAACAAACTTTCTCAGTAATAGAATCAAGCAGGTGCTCTTAGCTGCTGAACCATCTCTTCAGCACCTCTGTCAAGTTCTTAACAAAGGTGAGATCCCTATTGGTTCTCTGGCCTCAGACATCACAATTTCAGACAGCAGCCGTCCACCCACCCCCCACCCCCCACCCCCACCCCACACACAGAGGATTAGAGAGCATCACCAGGCATGAGAGGGGAAGAGAAGACATTTGTCAAAGTTGAGTTCCATCTGATTTCCTGTGCAGGTGAGCAATGGAAACCAAAATCGCCTACTTTTCTACCCAGCCAGGCCCGGCTGAGGAGCCGCAGCGAAGAAACACCTCACGACAAGTCATTTATTTCATTATTTTATTTTATTTTATTTTATTTTGCCTGTTGCCCCAAAATTAATAAGGGCCACTGCTGTTCGGCATCTTAATCAACAGACCTCCATCACTCTGTCAGACCCTTAAGCAGGAAGCATAGGATGAAAGCAGGGGGAGGGGAGGGGGTGGGAGGAGATGGGGGATGGGGGAGTAGAAAAATAACGTGAGACCTTACATATTATCTGAAGCTGAGGCAGCCGTGTAATTATAAAGCTAGCTTTTCTCTCACTTGACAGCACAAGAAAAGGAGGTGAGGAGAGGCTTTTAAATGAAACATGACATTCCCTTATTAAAGTCTGATTTAGATTTTAAATGGCTTAGTGCTTGGCGCCTACTTCCCTGCTCCGGGCTAGCCAAGAAGTACACATATAATGGAAACAGAAACTGCAAAAAAAAAAAAAAAAAAAAAAATTTTTTTTTTTTAACAATGCGTACACTTTTCAAATAATTTTCTTTATAAACATTTTTATGCTTGGAAGAGATTTTCTTTAATTATTCAACCAATAGTTATCTATCTTTTGGTAAATATGAACATATTCCAGCACATATGGTATGCTTTGTGTTTAAAAATAACACGGCACATAATATGTGCAAGGCATTAAGAATTTACTGCCTGGTTTTGCTTCGTTTCCTCCCTGTTGGGGGTAACCCACGGAAACTGCCTGTCCTTACAAGCAATGCTCAGTGGCCCACATTAAATTGCACCGTTGCATGCTGGGACCTGCAGACTCCAGACCAAATGGCAGCCTCTGTATGTTTCTTTTCCACTTAGAAGCCTGACAAGTTTTGTTTCCTTCTATCCATTAGAAAAGCCTCCCTCTCCACCCCACAGACTGTTTTAATATCCACCTCAAAACCCTCCAGCCACTTATCCTCTCCTTGATAGGAAATGCTTACAACATTGGCAGTTTTGATCCACTTGTGAGGTATCATCAGTAACACCCATAATAATGGCATTTAAGTGATTGTTGAGCATTCTGTACAGTGAACAATAATCTACACACATTGTCTCTATGTGAAGTGGATAGAAGTAACTTCATCTTCTAAAACACAGAACTGAGCTCTGAGATGGTGCAGAATTTACCATGGAAACTAGCACCTAAGTGACAGATCTTCAGTCTCAGCCCAGGTCTCTGATTCAAGATCAGATCTTTCCTCCGGCCCCTTTCTCTTCAGCTGTTTTCTCTCACTTTCTTTTCTCTTGGTGGGAAAAGAATGAAAGATTATTTTGGCCTGAATTTTAGCAACATTCAATAGCCAGAAGTTTTTAAGACCAAGGGTTTCCCTGGATCAAGAATTAACTTTGTATCTTTTTGTATCCGTTTAGTTTTCAGAAAAGGACTCACTATGTAGCACAGGCTGGCTTTAATCTCAAGATCCTCCAGTCTCAACCTAAAATACTGGAATGGCAGCCAGAGTAGATTCTACCTTGCATTGTGAAGTACAAATAAATACTGAGTGTCCTTAGGAAGCACCCTTGATAACAGCAACAATATGCAATCCCTTTCATAATTCATTCATATTTTCAGAATTTTCTGGAAGCTATACTTCTCACCATGGCAGTCAGTGTCTAGGGCTGCTCTTAACAATTCTTTTTTCCCCATTAATTAATATATTTATTCACTTTACATCCTGATTGCTGCCCTCCTTCCAGGTGCCCCCTCATACAGTCCCTCCTCCCACCCCTTCTCTTTCTCCTCTGAGAAGGTAGAGCCTCCCTGCCCCAAATATCTCAACCCTAGCAGCTAGGCGCATTCTCTTCCACCAAGGCAAGACATGACAGCCCAGTTAGGGGAACAGGATCCACAGGCAAGCAATAGATTTAGGAATAACCCCCCCTCCAGTTATTGGGGGAACCCACATGAAAACAGAGGTGCACATCTGCTACATATGTGTGGGAGGCCTAGATACAGTCCATGTGATCTCTTTGGTTAGTGGTTCAGTCTCTGAGAGACCCAAGGGTCCAGTTTAGTTGACTCTCTTGGTCTTCCTGTGGAGTTCCTATCCCCTCCGGGGCCTGCAATCCTTCTCCCGACTCTCCTATAACACTCCCCAAGCTCCTTCCAATGTTTGGCTGTGGGTCTCTACATCTGTTTCAGTCTGCTGGTGGGTGAAATCTCTCAAAGGACAGTTATGCTAGGCTTCTGTCTGCAAGTATAACAGAGAATCACTAATAGTGCCAGTGATTGGTGCTTGCCCATGGGATGGGTCTCAAGTTGGTCTAGTAATTGGTTGGCCATTCCTTCAGTCTCTGCGCCATCTTTGTGCCTGCATTTCTTGAAGACAGGACAAATAATGGGTTAAAAGTTTTATGGGATCTGGGTGGTGGTGGCGCACGCCTTTAATCCCAGCACTTGGGAGGCAGAGGCAGGCGGATTTCTGAGTTCGAGGCCAGCCTGGTCTACAAAGTGAGTTCCAGGACAGCCAGGACTACACAGAGAAACCCTGTCTCGAAAAAAACCAAAAAGTTTTATGGGAGGTCCTTTATCTCTCCACGGGGGGAGGGGTGTCTTACCTGGCTACAGGAAGTGGCTAGTTCATGTTCCATATCCTTACTGCCAGAGTCTCAGCTAACATTACTCCTGGAGATTTCTGAGCGCCTCCCCACCCCAGGTTTCTGTCCTGTTCTAGAAATGCCCCTACCCCCACACACCCTCACCAGCTGCCTACTTCCATTTTTTTCTCCCAGCCCTCTGGCTCTTTCTCCTGTCTCTCCCCACATCTGATCCTGAAACCCCCCATTCACCTCCCTTTCCCCTCTTGCCACTCAGTTCCCTCCCTCAATCTGCCACCTATGACAATTTTGTTCCCCCTTCTAAGTGAGATTCACACATCCTCACTTGGGCCTTCCTTCTTGTTTAGCTTCTTTGGGTCTGTGGAGTATAGTGTAGGTATCCTGTGCTTTATGGCTAATATCCACATATCAGTGAGTACATACCATGCATGTTCTTTTGAGTCTAGGTTACCTCACTCAGGATGATATTTTCTAGTTCTATCCATTTGCCTGCAAAATTAATGATGACCTTGTTTTTAATAGCTGAATAGTAGGCCATTGTATAAATGAACCACATTTTCTGAATCCATTCTTCAGTTGAGGGGCATCCAGTTTCTGGATATCACCAATAAAGCTGCTCTGAACATAGTAGAGCGTATGTGTATCCTTGTAGTATGGGGGAACATCTTTTGGATATATGCCCAGGCGTGGTATAGCTGGGTCCTCAAGCAGTACTATTTCTCTCTCTTTCCAGCTTCCTCTCTTGCAGCATCTCCACCCTCCTCTCTTTCTCTGAGGGGATTTCTCCCCATCCCCACCCCACATACACCCTGGGTATCACTGCAGGACTAGGTGAATCCTCTCTCACTGAGGTCAGACAAGGGGGCCCAGTTAGGGGAAGGATCTACAAGCAGGCAACAAATGAGTGGCTCCCAGGTCTCTCTGAGAGCAGCCATTCGCACTCATGGTTTTCTGCTTCAGGAGTGAGATGGGTGATTAAAAGATTTTGGGGTTTTTTTTTGTTGTTGTTGTTGTTTTTTTTTTTTTTTTAATTTGAAGATTTTGTAAGCAGTTAAGTCCTAAATATTTACTGATGGTTTCAAATCTTTCTAATACCTTACTTCATTGTGATGAAAGTCGTGTGTGTGCTTACATGTGCATGCACTTGCATGTGTTTTCAGGTCCTCTGGAAGAGCAGCAGCCAGTGCTCTTAACCATGGAGCCATTGCTCCACCCAAAGCTTAAAGTCATAAAGATGCTTATCCTTATGATATGTCTACATCACCTATACAGCTGCATGCAGAATCTAAGTCTTCTTGACCAAAAACAAAGGTACACCTCTCAGAGCATGTAAAATCCATAAGAAATACTGTCAAATTTCTTTGCTATAAGTTGTAAAATGACTGAGTCAATTTCTATTTTAATATTTTGCTCTACACACTTGTTTTGGAAAATATTCTTATCTTTAGATAACTGTTCTGTTCTAAAAGGGGCCCAGCACGGGCATGTCTGGAATCTGGCCAAAGAGGAGACAAGAATTCAGGCTCTCCCTGCCAGCATTGGTGTATGGACTATACCCAGCCCTCACTGGGTGGGACATCAGTCAGCATCCTAAAGGTCTTGGCAGCTGTCTGCCTTGTTCAGTTCTCTAGTGCTGGCTACCGAAAGTCCACCTATGTCAAGACCCAATGCCAAGATGACCCAAGCATTTGTAAGAACACCCTCAACATTTGCTGATGTAGACTGCTCATCTCTCGCCCCGGTTTCCATTCTCCATGAGTGTCTAACACAACAAATAACCTTAATAGCCATTTGTTAGAAGAGTTGTTCAAAATGGGGATCAATTGATACAATATTTGCCTTACAAACATGAAGATACATGTTTAAACTCCAGAACCTACTTTGAAAAGCAAGGTATATTGGTATACACTTTTAATTCCAAAGCTGGCGAGATGAAAACGGAGTCCTATGATTTGCTGTCCTCTAGACTAGCTTACTCAGCAAGACCCAGGACAGTATAAGACCCTGTGTCAAAAAGTAATATGGATGACTCCTTGGGTGTGACACCCAGGGTGGACCTCTAGCAGGCACACAGAGCTGTTAGACTATCCAAAAAATCGACAGTCCTTGGCCTTAGTCAGGTGTTCTGTCACTGTGACAAATACTTGAGGAAAATGGGCATTTGGTTCATAGGTCTATGGCTGGCTTCATTGCTATGGGCCTGAGATGAATCTGAAATTCATATTGGGAAACAGGACAGAAGAAGCTGCAGAGCTCATGGTGGGCAGGGAGAAAATAGCCAGAGAGGAAGGAATCAGGACAAGGTATATCCTTCAAAGGCATCTCATGTGATCTGTCTCCTCCTGCCAGGACCTTACCTCTAATAGCCCATTCAGTATGGACTCATTGGATTGTCACCATGGAGCTGGGGCCCACATAATTAAGTGCTTCTCAATGATTGGCTCTATTAACTGGAGATCATGCCTCCAACATATGAACCTTTGGGAGAACCATTTACACATAAACCATAACTTGTTTCTTATAGCGTCCCAGGAACCTTTGTTCTAAGCATCAGTTTTAGTCGTTCTTGTCATTGATGCACCATGTCTATACCTTCTGTATTCATTCTAGCTTCTGGCTTGTGTTTTAACTCTGTATCTTCCCATGTCCTCCTTATCAGAATTTCTTTCTCAATATAATGTCCTTGCAATACAAAGATAGAATGTGTTGAGTGTGTGTGTGTGTGGGGGGGGGAGATGCATGTGTGCTTGCACGTGCATGTGTATACTCTCAAGTGTTTAGTAAAATAAGTTAAGGAGAAATAAGAAGATAAGGAGAGTTAAGTGCAAGCTCAGGAGGCTGAAGCAGGGCAGGAAGCTTGGGAGTCTGTGGCCTGTGATACACAATGAGTTCTAGGCCAGCCAGACTTCAGCTGTGACTCTGTATAAACAAAAGAGAAGGGAAGACAAAGAAAAAGCATTGTAGACCACTTGTGTCTCCTGGCTAATTATGAGGAATGCTGGAAGTCAGATTCTCCAAGGAAAACTGCAACATGTGTGAAGGGAACACTTAGAACTAGGTGCATTCAGGAGCGACTACCTCCTTTGCCATTCTCTAAAGATAGTTTAAAAAATAAAGATGAAGCCCACCTTGGAGTCGGACTTTACAGCCAGATATTTGAAACCCAACGATTAACCTTTACAGATTAGTACTAACATTGATTGTATCCATCTCATTAAAAGCTGAGTGAAGAAGTAAAAAGAAGTTGGAGACAGGTTTCAAAAGACCCACATCCCGGTCCTGGCTCAGGCAGAAATTTAAAATATTCACATTGATGTACCAGTGTTTTTCTGTTCATATGTGAACTAAATAGATGGTTTTGCAGCCCCGTCAAACACTGTCTAGCTTTTTTAAATCCTTTCTTAGTTCCCAGGTTAGGAATAAGTCAGAAGGGTGGAGAGGTAAAGCCACAAATGTCAGAGCTCTAACTAGTAAAGCTATTTCTGAAAGCACAGAAAGAAGGTCCTAACCCTTCCCTGTACCTGCAGGTCAGAAGGCCAAGGCCTGGGAGTCTATTTTCTTGGACTCTAGTTCTATGCTGCTGAGCAGAGGATACTCTAATATCCACATGGTCCCCAGGGTACCATGTGTGTGTTTTCCCTGAAAAGCAAGTTACTATTCTCACTTAATTACAAAGGAAAACTGCAGTGATCTCAAGGAGAACATCAGGCTATGTGTAAAACATAAGATTTAGCAAAGAAATGTCAGCCCTACACCCTGCCTATGGGACTCATCATTATTTAGCCAAGGTTAACTGGGTGCCATGGGATGGGAAAGAGAAAAGGCACCTGCTGCCCTCAAGAACACTCAAAAAGCAGGGCCATGAAAGGGGCAGCAAATTGCAGAATTAAAATGTAAATGCATTTCTGAGCTTGCACAGCAAGGGAAACATATATTCCCAAAGCTGAAGAAGTCAGCCAAGGACATGTTGATTGATGTAAACTTTTTAATTCAAACCCTCCAAACTCTCCAGGAAAGTAACAAGGTGCTGAAGATCAGAAACTGCTCTTTCCGGTGTACGGTCACACAGTAGAAACAAAGCTCAAAGAACCAGCAGGAGCACTTGAGCTTTGGAGGCATTTGCAGGAATAAGATCAAATCGATAAATAGGACCCAAGGACTCCCTGAGAATCATCTGCTTCCTCGCTGCGCATCTGTGCATCTTTTGATCCTGATGAGACCAGAATCCCCTCTAAGTGGAGCGACCGAACCTCAGACAGTGCTGCCCACTTGACCTGGAGAAGAATCTTATTCTGTTTTACACTCAGTGGTATTTCTGACAAGGTACTGTTCCCGTCCCGTCGCTTCTGTTCCCACAGCTATATCAGCTTTGCCCTCGAGAAACAATGTGCCTGCAAACTTCAGCAACTGCTTCAAGTTTGCTATTTTTCTTCTGAGGGTTGAGATTTTTTTTTTTTTTCAGGAATGAAAAGAAAAAGCCCAAAGTGTACGGAGCCATAAATCAGCAGCAGGAAACAAGGTCATGCATTTTACAGCGTATGATCCAAACACACGCGGTGCCAAATTGGCCTTTAGTCACTCAAACTGACATAAAATGCTCCTCGGTTGACACTTCCCTTTTCCCATTTGCCCTTCTGGCAAGATAAAGGCGTCCCTTTCTCCTTCCTGGGGATTTCTCTTTCTCTTAACAGCTCACTAAATGCTTGCCTTTGTTTGATAATCTTTTTAAGGCATTGTTTTAAATCATCCCTTTTGCCTTCTGCCAGCCCACAAAGCAGCCCTGCATCTCTGCCGAGCTAGGTGATTAACTGGCTCACTGGCATCTCTGCAGTGACATTGCCAGCATCTTCTCAGCCAGGATGATGGTTAAGTAGTGATGACGGAGGAGAGGAACGTGTGTCTTAAAATAAAAAAGCATTATTCACCAAAGGGAAAACCAAGAAGGGAAACAGTTTCACAGGAGTAGGGGAAAATAAAAATATAGCTTACACCCAAGCTTTTAGATGATGTCATTCCTCAAAAGTTACGTAATTACAGTGTACCCGCCATTACATCTATGGTATGTAACTTAGTTTCATCGATTAAATTATGACCAAAAAATTCTCTATGTGTGTTTTGTATTCTAGAAAATTCTAAAATGAAGATGAAGAGAGTAAATTACAGGATCCAGTTGTCTAATCCTTCTGGAATCATGTCTCAGCTGGATTCCTGTAAACTTCATATTTGTGTCTTTGGAGACAATACTCTCCCCCAGTATCCACAACAGCTATGCCATACTTCCAACAGGCTCTAGGAAAGGAATGCAGATTATTTGTATCCTGGCAGACTTCATGCCCCTGGAATGAAGCAATTCAACTGTAGGCTTTCCTACCTTCCATCATGCCAGACTCAAATATCACACAGTATATGGCTTATCACTCAACTCCAGTCGAGGGCCCAAGTAGCCCAATGTTGATTTTTCTGGCAGGATTAACAAATCCCTACAGACCCCCTTCCTACACACCAGAGATTATCATAATTGATCTCTATTTTCTTATTTTCCAGATAAAAGATAATTTATGAGCCTACAGATTTCCCATAAATCCCACCGGGTGTTGAGATCCCTTTAAAACAGCCAGTTCACAAGCTAAGCAACAAGGAAGAAGGGGTGCTAATTAGCAGACAGATGAATGTATCATGCTGGACTCAACAGGGTCTAAAGGAAACTTATCTAAGCTAAGACATTAACATGCCAGGTGACCTTGGCCAAGGCACTTGACCTCCACAAGCCTCAATTCGCTGCGCAGTAAAATTGGATAAAAGGAAAACCTTGATGAAAATTGGATGTTGAATTTAATTGACTGTGATGAGCCTGCTAAGTAATTTATAATCCCAAAGACAATAGTCAAAACAAAAAGCGAACAACCAAAGTGCTAGCACAGGAGGGGCTATAACAATGCTGCTGTCCAACCCAGCACACCAAGCCTCTTATATCAGCCTCATACTCATTTAAAACATACTGCAGGATGGCAACTTGTGTTTTTATATTGGAAATTAGACTATGCCTGGAGTTTTAGAAGATCGGGTTTTTAAAACTTCTCATCTCCCTACGTGATCCTCAGACAATAGATTTTTCTGGAAAAGGATGTAAAGGAACCCTACCACAGTGTTAAAGGGAAAGGCTTGCCAACTGCTCAAAAGGCTCCAAAGACAAACGCTGTAGACAGTAGGGGGGTAATGAGAACATTTACACTTCTAAATTATATCATTAGTTCCTGCCTACCCAAGTCTATTTAGAATGCAATTTGCTGATTGGAAAGGAAACAATGAAATACAAAGAGAATAAGAGAAAGTAACACTTGTTAAAAATGGCCCATGCTTTAAGCAGGTTAGGTCTTCAAGGGGGTCAGATGAAACTCATACTTCTCCCACCCCTGGTTTTAAAAGTAGATACATGGTCCTGCCCCCTTCCCTTCCTTATATCCCAAGTCTGAGATAACCTCAAGTCCCCCGACTTCATCTTTTATTAGGATCATCTATTAACAACACCAAGTATTATGTATCTGCCCTCAGACATTTTTCCCTTCCATTCCACTCCCCTCTGTTACATGTTACTGGTTGTCTAGGGCACTTTCAGTTTGTGCTAATACATAGTCCAGGGGTCCTTATTAAAATGTTCTATTTTGATGTGAACGGTCTAGACAGGGAAAGTAAACTCTGTGGTCACCATATCTACATTTCCAGCCTCCTCCATATTCATCTCCCGCATTGCCAAGTCTGCCTCATTCTCTCCAGCTCCAAATGCTGGAACAGTCCATTGGCTGGACTTCTAGTCTCCGTGGCACCCTTCCTTTCTTCCTACATATTAATTCCCTGCAGGCAATCTTCCTAAAGGGAAAATCTACCAGCATTCATCCCTCCTTCAATGGCTTATCCAACATTCAGAATGAAGTTTAAATGCTTTAGGGTCATGTCATTCAAAGTCATCCATGTTTTCCATCAGTCAGTATATTCTCATTATATGTTTGTTGACCTCAACAGCACTGAAATTTCCCAATTAACAGTAAAGCTGAGATACTTCGTACTTTTCCAAGATACTGATGTTTTGAAATGTGGGTATTTTAGGTCTTAAACAAGTTTTCTTCTGGTAAACAACACAAGATCCAAGATACCTTTTTGAAAAACAGTTTGTCGGTATCTTTCAACAATCTAGATGGTCAGCCAGCATATGTTTTGAATGTATTATAGAAGCATTTTAGTTGTAATGGCCCTTGTAGAAATATTTTTTGAATAGTGAAAGAGTCTAAGATAATATTTATACTTTCTATTTCATTAGCTTCATATTTTCTACCTTTTTTTTTTCTAAAATTTTATGGCAGCTCACACTAGACCAACCCACAGGAAATCTCAGGACAGGCATACATCTCCAGAAATTTGTTTTGTATTTATATCCTCTTGTGATAGTCTCTCAGCTTTTGGATACATTCAAACTAATTGGAGAGAGAATTTTAAAATTCAGATATTCAGAAACTCTACCTGTGACTTAGGATTGAAAACAGGTGTGCCCCCAACTTGAGACCCATCCCATAGGCAAGCACCAATCCCTAACACTATTAATGATACTCGGTTATGCTTGCAGACAGGAACATGTTGTCTTCTGAGAGGCTCCACCCAGCAGCTGACTCAGACGCATGCAGACACCCACAGACAAACAGTAGATGGAGCTTGGGGACTCTTGTGGAAGAATAGGAGGAAAGATTACTGGTCCTGAATGCAATAGGAACTCCGCAGGAAGACCAGCAGAGTCAGCTAACCTAGACCCTTGGGGCTCTCAGAGACTGAACTACCAACCAAAGAATATACACAGGCTGAACCTAGGCCTCCCTGCACATATGTAGCAGATGTGCAACTTGGTCTTCATGTGGGTCCCAAACAACTAGACTGGAGTCTATCCCAAAATCTGTTGCTTATATGTGGGAGGTGTTCTAACTGGGCTGCCTTGTCTAGCCTCAATAGGAGAGGAAGTACCTAGCCTCTCAGAGACTTGAAGTGCCAGGATTAGGGGATACCCAGGGGATACCCCACCTGCTCAGAGGAGAAGTGGAGGAAGAATGGAGGAAGGATTATGGAAGAGGATGACTGGGAGGGGGCAGTGAGTGGGATGTAAAGTGTATAAGTAAAAAAATAAAATTAAATTTAAGAAAAGAAGAAAACAGGTATGTCTGTAAAGCTGTGAAGATAAGTCACATCTTGTCTGATGTCAGCATAAAAATGAATCAAGAAACCAGTTATTAAGCAACAAAGCTGCTTGGAAAGCCAGAGCCTAAATATAGGAGAAGCTTTAAATGACCTAAATAATCCCACCGAGCTCATTCATTATGCTCTCTTTATGCTGTCTACACTAGCCAAGTTTTGCATAAATGAAAACTCTGTTTGCATACACTAAGAACAGTGCAGAAGTAAGCATATTATAAAGTCAGCAGTTAAGAGGAAGCTGGGTCTGGAGTTCAGACTGGCTTTCCATGCTACTCCCGCAAGTTTTATGACAATACACACAGCTTTACCCATTACACTGCCCATGATATAACTGAGCATGGTGGTTCTAAAAGATTCATTCAGAACCAAAAGATTCATTTGAGTTCCACCCTGGTTAATAGTCACTTATTTTCCAATTTAACACATGTGATATATATATATATATATATATATATATATATATATATATATTAATAATAGCACATGTGTTATTATATCTTTGTCCTAACAACATTACTATCTACCTTAGGGCCAAGGGATAAGATAAAAAATAATTAACCCCATAAGAACTCAAAAGTATAAGCTAGGTTTCTCCATCAGAAGCTACCTACAAAGCCAGCTTCTCAGAAATACTTCCTGGTCACTGAAATAAAGCAGCTACCCCAAGCCAAAATACTGCTGATAACACTTCCATTCAAAAACAAAGGCTGGTGGCTCTCCCTCCTGTCAGCTTTCAGAGACCCCAAAGTTCCATCCTAACTCAGGGCTTCCTCATCCAGACTCAGCTCAGCTTTTCCTCTTCAGATGATAGGTGATGTGACTAGTCAAACGATTCGCCAAGTCAATGCATTTCATGTGTATTGAGACTTTGGTCAGTGATGGCTAAATGGCAGACAAATAATAATCAAAACATTTCAAATAGCTAACACAAGCCAGTTCTGACTACTGCCAAACAGTAACAAAAATGGCCCACTCACAGAAACTATTTTTTAACAAAAACAAACATCTGAAAACCAGCAACATTCTCCCAAAATGAGAAATATTATCACTAAAACAAGTCTTTCTACTCTGGTGTCTCAAAACCAGAGATTATAAGCATGTCGACAGAAACATGACACATGATATTGTCCAAATACCACAAAATTGACAAGACTAATTCAAATATAAATTTACTTGGGAAACTCAACAAGGGTAGAAACTCTACCTCAAATCCTCTTTTAAAGAGTTGCTAGTGCATTTGACCTTAGCTTGACCTTTGAACATATCAGCTTTTCAGTAAAGTTGGTAGAGACAATTTCTTCAAATTACTGATGGGTTATTCAGCATCAAAGTCTTAGCATAGTCTGAGGGCTAGAAGACTTTCAGGGATGATTAGTGAGTCTTCCTTTTCATCTTGCCCTCGCAACTGCAGGAGAGCTCAAATATCAATTATACCAAAGAATTTTCTCATTTCAAAACTTTAATAACAAAATACCCACTGAGCATTTACATATGCACACGCATGTGTGCACATACTCACACGCACACACACACACACACACACACACACACACACATGCACCACAATATATGAGAACTGTGTCATCAAAGCTGAGAATGGGAATTCTGATCTATTTTTACTCTTTTGTGACTATTAGGTGAGCGCCATGTATAATGCCACCTTTTTCTGAAGGATAAAGAAAGTAATTTTGGCTGTTTTTAACAGAGAGCAGAAGATAATTTGACTCCAGGTAAGCCATGCATAGCATAGCTTTGGGGCCATGACAGCCAAGATACCTGCATCTAGCATGATCTGAAAGGAAATGCCCATGGTTAAATTCTGCATAATCCTGGAATGTGTCTACAAAAATACCAGCTTCTATAGTTTGTACCTCTGGTCTCCCCTGAAGGCCCTTATGTTTAAGGATTGGTTTCTAAGGTGGCACACCTGGGGACAGTAGGCATTTTAACAGGTAGAAACTCCTAGGAGACCTCTGTATTACTGGAGGGTGTGTCCTCAAGGAAGATTGTGGAACCTTTCTCCTTCCTCCCTTTCTCTCTGTCCTGGCCATGAGGTAGTTTTTGCTCCACTACATGGAACCACCAGGAAGAGTTACTTTATCCCAGCCTCTAAAGCAGTGATTTCACCCAGTCGTAGACTTGCACTTCTGAACTTTGAGCCAAAAATAAATCCTTCTCTTTACAAGCTAATTGACTCGGGCATTCTGTTACAGTGATAGAAAGCTACCACACTCTTGCTTTCTTCTCTCACCAGCTGTCTTGCCTGTATAGGATGGAGGGAGCATCAGCTATCTGCCGCCTTTCAGATAGACCATTTAGATAAATCAGAGTCAAAAGCCCATGCTCCCAGCTTCAATCAATACACCTTCCAAGTCTGAAGTAAAGATAACCTATTTTTAAATCACATCCCTATCTAGGGCTACACGGTACAATATCTGTGTGATCCTTTCATCTTGAATTGAATTTTAGCAAGGAGGCCTTCAGAGTGCCCTGTACGATCAGCCTGCAATTCTCTCGACATGTGTTTCATGTACATTCTATGTAACGTAAAGGAAATTAGGAGCTAAAAACAAGGCTTCAATGCTTCTACAATATTTGAAGACCCCTTTGCTTCATTATTGGGTTCATGTCATTTGATGAATAGACAACACAGGATTTTCATACCAGTCAGAGGACTCATAAAATATACTGCTGCGTGTCAGGTTTGCCCTGCCTGTGCTGGTTGCTTATGGACCGCGTTAACAGGGGCAGCCGCAAAGTGGACCTTTTTCTTATGTTATACAGGTGTAGTTATGTAGCTATCTATATGCCTTACAGTGCCAACTGCAGAGCAGCTGAGAGAGTCTGGATGACTGACCTGTTGGCTGACAATTTTGTTGTTTCAAAAGGTGGAAGGAAACAAAAGAAACCTTGTGATTTGAGGTTTAATTAATTCTGATCAACCAACGGGTAGAGACTAATCAATGAAGGGAAAGGGAATGGAATCCTGAAAGGAAGAAGGTGGTCACTATTCTCTGTTCACCTGCCCTCATTGTTCCTGGCCCATTACCTTGACTTTCTAATTGCTTTTCTCCCAGCTACAAACTCATCCTAACCCCTTTGCATGCACACGTACACACACACGCACACACACACACACAATCACATACACTCACAGGCATACACACTCACATAATCACATACACACTCACACACACATATACACATTCACACACACATTCATATACTCATACACACATACATGCACACTCAAATACACACACATATACACTTATACAGAAATACACATACTCACACATATACACATACACTTACACACTCACACACACAGCTACATACTCATAGAAACATATACACACATTTACACATATACATCCACATATAGATTACCACAAATTGGCCACCACTGTACCTAAGAAAACCTTGTATACTAACACTGTACTGAATGTGTTGAGGAGGGAACAGTCACCTTGATATGAAACCCTCAGGACTGGGCAACTCTCCTGTGTGCCTGTTCCTGTCTTGATAAACACTTTTTGTTAAATTATAAACAGTTACATAGTGAGTGTTTCTCAGGTACTGGAGAATGCAAAGCTGTAAGCACAGTAACAAAGAAAAACAAACACCAGCCTGAAAGAATGGGCTGTAATCCACATAATTTAAATACTATATAATCGGGTATCTGGCATAAAATATAGGATGAGGAAAATTTAATTTCAGGAGAGGGCTGCAGTAAAATAAAGGCTTACTGTGACTCTTAATGTATCTAGGATGTTGGACAATTTATATAATCATTTGGGAATGTCACTTCCTCGCCTATTTAATCTTAGGTTTTACAATGAATACATGTAAATGTATCTGCTATGCAGAATTGCATGGCGATTCTCTGGTAACCAGTATGTATTATGTTGACGAGGGCCTAGGAGTCTAGAAATAAGGCAGAAGCCAAAGGCGTCATGTGACAACTGGAATGCACATGAAGACCCAGCTTGCAAGAGGACTGACCCAACTGCACTCGACTGGTGAATAACTTTACAGTTGGGCTGGATTGTGGAGAACATTCTAGAAGCAGTTTAAAAATCACATGTTAAAGGGGTTAGTGAGAAATTTGAGGTCTGTAATTTTACTTTTGTACCATTTTATGCTAAAGCTCATGTGTTGTCTGAATAAATACACAAACACAACACCCATTTACTTTACAAAAGATGAAATATAAATAAAAGTTCCAGATTTGAGGCTGGGATTAAAATAAGTCAGAAGAGTGTGACAGAAGAGAGATTTTTCTTTTTCTTCTTAAAATGTTGGTTGCTTGGCACAGAGTCTCACTCTACAGACCTGGCTGATCTGGGACTCCATATTTAGATCAGGAAAGCTTCAGCCTTATCATGATGCCCCTATGTCAGCCTACTGAGTGATGTAGGTGCAGGCAGCCACTACTCCTCACTTTAAAAAGGACTTAAGTGGAATAGAGAGGACAAGAGAGGGTAGGGAGGGAGGAAGAGAGTGAAGGGGAAAGGTGAAAGGGGGAGGGGTGAAAGGGAAAGAGAGGAGGAGTGTAAAAAAATCATCTTTCATTTTTCTAGTTTTTCCTCCTGGAAAGACAACAGCTCTGAGACTAATTATTTATTAATAAATGCCTTGGGCATAAGCTTTGGCTCATTCCCGACTAGCTCATAACTTATTTAACCCATTCAAACTATTCTGTCTTTCTCATAGTCAGTTACCTCTCCTTTAGTCCCGACCTGCTTCTTCCTTAGTGTCTTTCTCAGCATCTCCTCCAGCGTCTCCCCCTCAGCGTCTCCTTTTATTCTCTCACTATTTCCCAGAATCCTCTCTCTCTGCCAGTGTCCCGCCTCCTGTTTCTTGCCTCAGCTCATTGGCCATAGGCTTTTTTATTGACAGGCAATGAATATAAGAGATTGTCTCTACAGAGGAGGAATCAGAACTAGAAAGGAAAACTGAATTAACATATCTTAACGCTGACAAGGAAGGACTATGGAAACAGTCATATGATAGAGGGACAGGAGAAGACAGCAAGAGTGCAAGCAAAAGCCACGTCAAGCCAAGGCCAATGACAAGACAGTTGGAATATGGCAGGTCGTACTCTTGGTATGTAAGGAAACTAACAGCCATCCAGAACTCTACATGGGCACTTCACTATTGGGCAGGAAGAGGGTGCAGGATGTAGAGACACCACTGCTCTCTTGAGAATGAGATGCAATCTACCCTTGTTGTGTGACACTTGGTCTAGCACGCATACCAATGAACCCACAGGAATGTCGTCCTTCTCATAGGACAGATGGCACTCTCCATGACACACACAATCTCCATATATGTCATAGCATCTCTAGACTACTTACAACCCCAGATACAGTGCAAATGCCACATGGACTGAGGTCCCTCTGCTTAGGGGACAGTGACAAAAAAAAAAGAGGGTACATGTTAAGGACACAGAATGTTTTCTGAATGTTTTTGATGTGTAGTTAGTTGAGTGTAATGAGAAAGAACCTGGATACAGTGAGGGTGGTCTGTACTCAAAAAAAATATTAAAAATGTGTGTGTATGTGTATGTGTGTGCATATGTGTGTGTATGTGTGTGTGTTAAGAGAGAGAGACAAAGAGAGAAACACCTAAAGACAAAGAGAGACAAAGTGGGGGAGGAAGAAAGAAGTACTGAGAAAGTCTGGATTTTCCTTAAAAAAAAAAAAATCACAATTTAATCAAGGATTTTTTTCTTTTTAAAAATATTTTTGGTGTTTATTTATTTATTTATTTATTTTAAGGGAAGATACAATTTACAGGTAAGTCTAGGATTAGGGGGTTGGAGAGAACGAAAACCATATTTATTTACACATCTTTTGGGCTTCACTACAATTTTGTATCACGTGGTTCCCAGGAAGTGGGCATCTTTGGGGCTGGTACCACTGCCTGGCTCAATAAAGGTACAAGCTCTTGATCTAATCCCCTGGGACACCTTGCACATCATGTATTTTGATCTGTAGAAGGTATGTTGTGAGAGAAAGAGGAAGATGTCTGGGCTTTTAGTAAACGCCTGTGTCCTTCCAGATAAAAACACTCTAGAGGATAAACATCTGCCACAGTTGCACCGTGTTCCACACCCACGGTGCAGAAGTGGACTCAGTGGGAAAAGAGACAGACACATCTGCTATCAAGGAGCACAGAGGCCTTAACACAGCTCAGCGCAGAACCAGCTAGCTGCTTCTGTGGTAAATGGTATGGGGAAGTAGAAATTGCATCCACTTAGGGTTTCTGAGTCTGAGGGTACAGGATGATCCAAATGCAAAACCAGAAGACAAAACTTGGGGAGTAATTCTGCTACCTGCCAGGAGGGGAACTTAGCCACAAGGCAGCAGAAATGCTGTCCAGAAAAGGAGCTCAAATGTAGCAGGTGAAGAGACTCTGGCCAGCAGGGAGGACCTCACCCTAGCACACAAAGCTGGGGCATTTCAGGTCTACACAAAGGAACCATGGAGGAGGGAGCAGGAGAGAGGTGCTAAACCAGCTTGCCTCCCGGGCTCCAGGTAGCCCCATGAATGACATGTTTTTTGTCTTTGATTTCCAGGCCTTTTTACATCTGAATCATAATTCTTGCCCTCAGATCTAAGAGCCATTTTCATCACAATCTCTAATCACGGGGCTTGTGGATGGAGTCACTACCTGAGAAAAAGGATTATCTAGTTTTCCTTATCGTTCAGATTTCACAAATGAATGACACTCGGGCACAGTTCTCTCCTCCCTTAAGATTTATATTGAACAGATAATGACATAACTAATTTCCATAAGAATGTCTTTCATCATAGTATTGTATTTCTGGAAGGATTTTATCCAATGCAGCAATGCCATGCATCTCTCTGTGTTTAATATTATCTTTAGTCTGTATGTCAGCCATAATAAATTCATTGTTAGTTGCTCGCTTGAGACAAAGCACTCGATGGTTAACTTAAAGCCATAAAGTCCCCCAGGAAGGGACAGTAACCGGTAAATTTTATTTAGGGTCCTCCATACTCTTACATCTTCCTCACAAACTTTGACACAGAAAAAAACCACACACAAAATAACAAGGCCAATGACAGAAGGCAAAGCCTTGTGTAATTAAGAAATTTTGCCTCCCCCCCCCCTGTGTGTGTGTCTGTGTCTGTGTTTTGTGTGAGCACATGTGTGTGTGTGAGTTCATATATATGTGCACACACCCAATTACATGTACGTGGAGGTTAATCTTGTTCACTTAAGCTTTTGTTTCTCACTGAACCTAGACCTTGGCTGGTGGCCAGCAAGCCCCAGCGATCCCCCTAGCTGTACTCCCATGACAGTGCTGAGGTTACAGGCTACTGGTACACATGTGACCATGCCTGGCTTCTTATGTGGGTGCTAGGTTCCAAACTCAGGTAGGTCCCCATGCTTAGGAGGCAAGTTGCCTTGTTCACCAAGGCCCCTCTCCAGCCCATTTTGCTTCGTTCTAAGCTGACTTGTTAGGAAATGTTCATAACTGTGTGACAGAAACTAGTGCATTCAAAGGGCGTTTATGATAATCAACACAGCAAGCATAATTGTCACAGAAAGACTCAAGGTTACAGATTCAGTGCAGTAATCCTCCCTTTTACCTAACAATTAGTAGATGCAGAGGACAAAGTGTTACACCACAGGTACTAGCCCTTAAAAAGTCGATATTCTAGACTGTACTGAGTCTTGTCGACTAAATGAAAACCTTCATCCTCCTTAATAACAGATTCATATTATCTGTGTCTCGGTTAAATACATGCACGATCATCTCCTCAATTGGGAACAAATGTTAAAAAAAGAAAATCACAAAGATCTAAACACATAGAACACTCCCCAGATTGACTAATAAAACCTCAGGAGTTTATTCACCATTGTAAACCCAGACCCTAGTACAGATATCAGTAACGTACATCAGTGAATTCCAGTTGATCTGAGATGGACTGAAGTGCACTTTAAATAGCCTGTGCTTATAGCAAATATACACGTGGATATTGATAAAGAGCTAAGTAATGCACATGGGAGGGGCTGCAGGCAGAGCACGATTTTATGTTTCGACAACAACAGAACCAAACCTATAGGATAAGCAGCATAAATATCGTTGTTCAGAAATATTTGGGACCATTCCCATCATAACAGTTACTTTTAAAACATTGCAATTACAACTAATAATAGAGGTAAATAAATTGGGGGCTGGCGAGATGGCTCAGTCAGTAAAGTGCTTGTTGCACTCACAAGGTCCTGAGTTCCAATCCTGCACACGCCCATAAGGAGCCAGGCATGGTAGTGTGCACTTGTACACTATAGCACACTCCTATAAAGACCTAGGCATGACGGCATGCACCTGTATCCCAATACTAGGGATGTGGAGATGAGAGGAGCGTTCAGGCCAGATAGTCTAGACAACCAGTGAGTTCTGTGTCTAGTGAGAGACCCTGCCTCAAAAAGGTGGACAGCAATAGAAGAAGTCACAGGTACTAATGTCTGCCTTTTACACACTCGCAAGCTGCCTGCTCAGCACTCAGGGGTGTTACTCAGGACTGGGCAGCCACTCCAGGTGAATGCTGGTGTGCTGAGTCCACAGGACAGGATTAGAGCATAGAACAGCGGTTCTCAGGAAAGCCAGACACACATTCTTTCTGCCCAGCTCACTTTACCTTCAGACCCATCAATCTAGCATCAAAGTAGTAATTGACGCCACTGAAATTACAGCGATCTTGTTTTGAGTCTGTCATTTGAAGGCTTTGAGTGATTCCTCCGAAAGAACCAGAAATACTGAAATGCACCTTCCAGACTCGAACAGCAGATCCCGAGAGGCCTTTCTGCTACATATGTTCAGCTAAATTCACTTCTAAATTATATATCTAATCAAGTTTCAAAATGATATATTCTGTTTGTTCAAAAATCTGCTAAATTATACTACAAGTTATATATATGCCTCTGTTAATGACAGCCTTTTTGCCCGTCTTCAGTGCATGCCAGTGCTTAAAAGTTTCGGCAATGTTTGAAACACTAAAATGCTAAATATCTAGAACTTTCCTTCCAGTTTGTTAATTCCTTGTTTTCCTCTTCTTCACAATGATAAAGATTTTATATTTAATAATGACCCTCTGGGACTTGTGTGCTTCTTTGTGTCCCCAACTGTCTCCTGACCACTAAGCTGACCTCGACATTTCCAGAAAAAACTTCCATTGCCTGGGATGGTGTGATTAGCAAGAAGTCACTTGTCTGATAGAGATTGCCATGAACCAAAGAGTCAAGCAGTTTCCCAGAGTAAACTTCACATTGTTAGGTTCTTGTCTCCTTTCCCTCTGAGCTGCTGACAGGGTGGCTGTACCTACTGTGTCTACAATCCAGGGAACTTAGGTCTACCCCTTAAGCAGATGGCACATCTGGGGTTGTGTTTTTCTTCTTTCCTAAGACAGCCTCATGCTGTGACCTGTGGACCTGACAGTGCTTCTTTGTGTCCCCAACTGTCTCCTGACCACTAAGCTGACCTCGACATTTCCAGAAAAAACTTCCATTGCCTGGGATGGTGTGATTAGCAAGAAGTCACTTGTCTGATAGACCTCAGGGTCACAGCAGTCTCTCAGTAGCCAAACCATGAAACACTTCTTGATCATAGCATACACGTGAGGTTTGAAGTCTTGCTCTGAACCCAAGGACTTCCCAATGTTGCTAGCAACCAAAGGGTTCTTTATGAATTCCTCCTTCTCCTGCATCTCTGCTTCTCTGCTTTCACAGCTGCTTGTAACCTTTGCAGAGAGAATATAAACTCAGAGGAACAGGGGAAACTTCCACGCTTCCCTTTACTCTCATTATGGAAACATCTTTGTTTGTGCCAGGCATTGGCCAAGTTGTCAAAAAACAAAGATTTAATAACAACCAGTTATTCTTATCTCTGATTGCCCTCTTCAATTATAAATTAATCTTCTTTTCTACGAGACTAATGGTTATAAAATTTAAACCAGAAAATGTGACTTCTCTCCTGCCTGGTGAAGCTTTGTTCATTTATGGTCTGGCTGCTTGCACAGGCGAGCATCTGCTTTCAATTGGGAGTCCCCTGTGAGAAGGGTAGAGGCCATTTGACTTTTGGTTCACTTTATAAAGCAAGGCAGAATTCAAACAGATGAACTGCTTGACCCACTCCCCACCCTCAGCCTTGGTGTCTAGGCCAGCTCTAGCTGTCTAAATATACTCTAACCCTGGCCTGATCCCCTTGCCAAGCTAAATATTCTTCTTAACAGATACAGCAGCACCCACCCCTTCCTGACCATCCCTCCCCTAATGTGCCTGAAAAGAACTAGACCTTTAGATTGTGTATGAGCTGAGCAAGAAAGGGAAATTAAGACACTTCTAATCAGGACTGCTTCCCTGCTACTGGTGACCCCAAAGGAACAATGGCAAGGCCAGGAGCATGCTGATGAGCCTGAGGGACAGGCTGTAGGCCACCCCACTGCCCCAGAGTCCACCTACAAAAACAGTCCGGCATTCCTATGAACTTCCACTTATCACGTTGCCACTTTATAAATGAAAATGGAACGTTTCCACCTTCCTCTATGATGTTAAAGTCATTTCCATTTTAGAGAAAGTGACTGGCAAGATAAAACAGAGAGGGATGTAGAATTTATGAGGTGCTTCCCGCACATCTGGGCTACAATTCTTGCACTTGTCACCCCTGTTGACAAGCTTAAAATAAAACCAGGATTTTTATTTTTAGGTCTCTAGAAAGTCTTCCTGGAATTTCTTATAAATTTATTTTTCTTCTTTGGCAAGAAGAATTAGCACAACACTGAATGAACTGAATGAATAATAAGTTTATTTATTCTGTTGCTTAGTTGTTTTTTTTTTTTGTTTTTTTTTTTTTAGAATGGAAAAAAAAAATCCTGCATGACTTGATTTTCAAGGAATTACTCTATCTTATCAAAAGAAGAAAAGGTAGCCAAGGCAGTGAAGGATAGCATCTGTAACAGCAGCTGCAGGGCAACCTTACTGTCTCTCAGCACCCAATCTGCAGAAGTGGCACGGCCAAGCCAACACACACAAAACCCTAGTCCAGGACCCATGCCTACCCAAAGATGTAGTTATTGGCAGAGCCCATGATCAACAATTATTCACAAGTTCCTACTTAGGCAAATAGTTCCAGAAGGAGGGAATGATGGGACTACAGATAGATGAACACCTCAAATGTTCATATGACATGTAAGGAACACTTGTGATAAGGCACTGTACTTATCTTAATTAAAGTCAAGAGTAAAAGCAATGAATACAGCATGTTGAGTTGACCTAGTTGGGTCCTCTTATCCCTAACACTCTAACTAGAAGGCCAGGGTTTAAGTTAAATAACTTTGACTGACTAAGGATTGGGGTTGGGATTCCAGTGAATCCCACTCTACTCTTACTTTTACATGCTTCGATGTACTGAGCAGTTTTCTTGGAAGCAAATAAATGACTAAGTAGCCATGCACTCAAAGCTCTTATGAGCAGGAGTGAAGGATAGAGAAGGGTCCCAGATGAAATAAGCAACCAGGACATGATACGAAAGCAACAACGTAAAAGAAAGCTTTGCACAAAGTGACAAGCTAAACAAAATTGTATAAAAGAAGTATATTTTTTTTTTGCTGAGGTTTTCCCAAAGATTAATCTATCCAAACCAAGATAGCTGAATATTTTCTATGTGTTTCATCTATGTAGATTGGCACTGTCCATAGCAGAAGCTCAATAAATAACTGTTAACTACTAAATTAATAAGTATTAATTAATTTAATTAATTAATTAAGACTTATCAGGTGAACATAGTATGGAGTTACTATAGAAATATAGCAGGTAGCCAGGAAACCACATGTTGCTGCATCCCACATAGGAGCTACAGTGAGTAGAAGGGATATAGGCAGAAGTGTGCCTGGAGGTGAGGGTTCAGGCAAGCTGAGCATCACAGACTGTACATATGGGGGTGAGCTTATTCCCACCTGGGATGAGGAGACATTCTGTTCTTGAACAGTTCCCAGTGTGTGCCATCAAGACCAGGGTCATCAAAAGGCACCATCCACGTTGTATCTCCAGTAAAGATCGTCCCCTGGAATGCAGCCAGCTGTAAGTCTTGAAAAGCAAGATGAAATGCTATATGTGCGTGGCTGAATCTGAAATATGCCATAGGGAAAGAAGAAAGGATTCTTGGTGATATTAAAAATCCCAACACAGACACCCAGAGACAAAGCTCCACCCGGCTGCTTAGTGTCACAATACAGAGCTAGTTAGAGAATGAAATAGAAACCCCACTGGAAGCAAGCAGCCCCCACTTGCTATAGACAGAGGAATACCAGCTAATTAAGCATGGCAATAAGAATGGTATGCTTGGGTAACTTCAACAACACAGGCAGGACACACTGAACCACTTCTAGTCTTCACAGAAGAACTATTGCCAAGCCAGGCCAGGATCATTACCACAATTAATGAAACAAGCCACAGCTTTGATCAATGGCCTTGGTAAGGAAAATAGGTTGACAGAACAGGCACAAAACAATCTGGACACGGACCCTGCCCCAGGAACATGCTCTGAGCAGACAACATCTTTCTGGATATATTGTAAGCTACTTTTAACAGAAAAATGGGCAAAACTGGTGGAAACAGGTTGGGTCTTAGGAGAACACAGATGAGGCTTTAATGTAGCCCTTGCTTCTGTATAGATAGCTGTTCTTATGTTTTCTTCCCATCTGAGCATATATATAAAACATTTTTTTAAAGCAGTGAAGTCTTTAGGGCACACTCAGGAAAATGGGAGAGATTATTTTAAATTAACAAAATGTTCCTTGATGCCCTGTTGAGATGCCAGGCGACTCAAGCCAAAACATTTTTCCGAGATTGAAGCATATGTACTTAGACAAATAAGTGTCCATGAAACGGTATATTTAAGTCAAGAGTGTAAAACAGCTGAACATCGGGGCAAAGGCCCCTTATACCTCAACCAGGTTTCCTTTGAGAACTTCCATACCTAAACACACCTGAGAAACAGGGTTTGTGGCCCCAAAGCTTTGCAAATCTTCCCCCTCCAAACTTCAACTATCATGTAAGGAGCACAGGATATTCAACTACAGAACAAATTGTTGATGCTAAAATAAAAAATAATTTCCCCATTCAACCTTCAGCCACAAAAACACCCAAGAAGGCAGAGAGTCTGAGCTGGGAAGTCACGCAGTTGTTGTAGTGTGCACCACAAGCAAACAACCCAAGTTCGACCCAAGTTTGACTCCCAGAACCCCAACTTAGAAAGGAGAAGAAAAAAAAGATGATGGACAGAAAGTGACACCTTGGCTTGACCTTTACCCCTCCCCCATACACACAAGAAGAAAGGAGAATCCAGTGACACAGGGCCGATGGCATAACCAAAACTCACCAAAACTCACCAAAACTCACCAAAACTCACCGAGCGGCCTTTGTCAGTGTCCTTTACACGCAGCTGCCAAGAGCCACACTGAAGTCAGGCTGGGCTTGGAGAGTTTCCGGTGCCCTTTGTACACTTCAACTTTTTTGATCTTCTATTCTCAGTTTGTGGTTCTAAAAAGTCACAAGCCATAGCTACTGAAAATATACTGCCAATGGCGACAGTATGGATGATGGGAAGTCTGGAAGTTATCGGAACCATCTTCCCTGTGTGTTCATCCCCTGTGTGGCTAGAAACTTCCTGATCAATAACCCTTCCTCCTTCCAGTCCGGCTCAAACCACTTTTTGTTCTGATAAAAGAGCAGAAGGAAAAAATGATGCTGACTTTACAGCTGCCCTGCTCAACCCCCCAGTGGCTTCCAAGGGGGCACTACCACACATCGAAATTCACCGCCTGCCACAGCTCAGCCCCAGTTGATGTTTTCCAATATAGCAACTGCCACTGCTCAACAAATACCAGCAGTGGTTTATTGACTTATTTTTGTTATGGTAAAATCTTTCCGAGAAAAATCTGAAACATAACCCAAAATCACATAAAACAAATAAAAATATATCATCATTACAATGTTATGTCAGAATTAAAACCTGCATCAGTTTTTTTTTTTTTTTTTTTTATAAAGCCCTGTGCCTTTTACTCTTCGCATGTGTGTATTCCCTAGGATCAAACGTGAAAGAAAATAAAGTTGTTCTCTATGTTTTAAAACAAAATGTGTAGGATGCGTGGCTCTCTTTAATAAGGAACCTGTAAGTATGGTGTGATGGTAATCCCCAAAGGCTGTTACCCTTAGCAATTCATAAGAACATTTGTTAGATGCTCCAAAGAGAGAGTTCACAGGTAAATGACACTGGAATACATCATACATCATTCTTCCCTCTGAAAAATGAAGCATGGATGATCCTTATTGAGTAGGTTGAAAAAAATTGGCTGGAGTCATTTGACCCATGACTTCTTCAGACTTACTATCTTCAAACTTACTATCATCAGCCCCACCCCCTCACTGCTTTTGCAGAAGCATTCATGAATACAGGGTTTCTGAAAAGCAGTTTGTAAAATATGCTATGACTAACACGACAACAGCCAGGCTTACCTTAAGCCACAGATATTTCTGACACACAAAAGTGAATAAATAGAAGGAGAAAAATACATTACAATCTTGGACTGTAGGATGCTTCCCCCCCCCCCAAAAAAAAAACACATTATGTTCAATATTTGATTCCAGAAGAGATATAGATGTAGGTGGCTTAGGTTCCTATCAACATCTGGGCTTGGGGTGAATTAATTAGGGCACAGTCTTTATTGGTGAAGCAAAGAATGGCCCCCACCCTCAAATATAGGCACTTTAATGAGAGGGGTAGCATCCCAGATTGGTGAGATGACCTCATCAACATGTGGTTTTCCCATTGAGCTCCAGGCAGTAGCTCCTGTATCTGCCATTACATGTGTATCCCCACAGTAATTCTGGCACCAACAAAAATATGCTTTCCCTTACAACACAGATGTGCCGGCATGTCTTCCACCTACATTTCATTAGTCTGATCTAGGTTACCTACCACAGGAAGGAGGCAGAAACACTCTCCCTAGCCATGATACCTATGGTATATCCACAGAGACGGTTGAGTAAAGCTCGAAGCCTCCCCACCACGAGAGGCTACTGTAGATCAGAGGTCTCTGGTGTGCTCTGCAGGGACCTAACCCTCCCTGGATCTGCAGCGGTTCTGAAATCGCACTGCTTTCTTTACGTCTATATGTGCCTCAGGGTAAGAGTGATGGAAGGACCCAGCGCCCCCCACCCCCCCTTTCTTCACTGCCATAGACAGTGCTTTCTGTGTCAGTGAGCTCCTCACTGACAGAAGAATGTGAAAGGGGTGCAGGTTTACTTGTACTCTTGTCTTCAGAGGTTTCAGTCCATGGTCATGCTCATGGTAAAGACGGCAGAGGTGGTCACCAGGTAGTGACCAGGAAGCAGTGTGAGGGATGAAAACAGGATTCAGTGCAGAAGAACATGACCCACTGACCTATTTTCTTTTGCTATGTCCCATCTCCTAAAGTTTCTTGAACCTCTCCAAATTGTGCTGCCAGCTAGAGGTCAACTATTTAATATGTAAGCCTTGTATAGTGGGGCTTAGGAACACTTCTTATCTAAATCCTGACATATCCCTCCTGTTGCCAGCTGTCAAACCTCCAGTTCAAACAGGGCTGGCTGTGATAGTCATGATAATCTGGGGTCAGCACACTGAGCTGTGGCTATCGTGGGCTCACAACCTCAATACAAAACACACATGTGCCCTTGTTGTCTTGGGCTTAGTTAGCACATTCAAAATATCAAAATAACAAAATTGGGTTTTTCCTCACTGAGAATAACCTCTCACACAGGAAAATTAGATTTATGACAGCAAAGAAATATGTTTTTCAGTAATGACAAATAAAAAACAAGAGATGAGTATTTTAGCATGAGGCTCACCTTGAGGCAATTTGGCAATAATCACAACTACTTATAAAATTGCCAGTCTTCATTCTTTTCAGGAGTCTACAGCAAAAATAGAAGTTGATCCTGTTCCAATAGAAAAATCTATCTTTTATGTTCTTTAGGGTCAGGAAATTGGTGTTTTCTTGTTACTCTCCAACCTCCACCGAACAAGTTAGACTGCTTTATACAGCAAGCTCCTGGCTCATGGGTGGCTGTTAAGTATGAATGTGGAGTGCACCCCACCTGATACACACACACACACACACACACACACACACACACACACACACACACAGAGGCACATGCATCTGATTGCTTGGACCTCTGCTGGTGAAGCCTTTTGCTGTAGAGTCTTTTGGACATGGGGTCTAGCTAGCAGACATAGGACAATAGGAGCAGGCTTTCAGGGCTATTGACCAGCTGTCCTGCTGGAACCCTCTCCACATCCTGGTCTGTTAGGATGTGAGGAGTTGCAGCTGCTTTCTTCCACTGCCTTGAATTCTTGCTGGGACTGACCGAGCTATGAGCCCAAATGAAGCCTTCCTCCCTTACGTTTCGTCTTTCATTTGCTTTGACATCATAAGAAGAAGAGGAGTAACCAACACAGACTTTGCAAAGCATGATGGTATTTAGCATTCATATGTGACTGTGTGTGGCTGACAGACAGTGACCAAAAGCAGGTGAAGGAGACTCCTAGGATGAGCTGGGGGGAAAAATTTAAATTCCTTCTTGCAGCTGGATGGTGGTGGTGTCTTTAATCCTGGCACTCAGGAGGCATAGGCAGGCACATCTCTGAGTTTTAGGTCAGCTTGGCCTACAGAGCAAGTACTAGGACAGCCAGGGATACACAGAGAAACCCTATCTCAAAAAACCAAAAGGAAAAAACCAATTTCTTCTTGCACAGCTCTACAAATTTTAATATACAAAAAAATTCAAAATATCTTTTTAAAGACTTGTTAATTTTGTTTTATGTGTTTTTGTTAGTGCCTGTCTGTCTATGCACTAAATATATATCTGGTACCTGATGAGGCCAAAACAGACCATCAGATCTCTGAAGTTATAGTCAGCTATAAACTATGGTATACAAGTGCTGGAAACAGAACTCAGTCCCTCTGCAAGAGCAGCAAGTGTTCTTAATCACTGAGCCTTCTCACCAACCCTCAAAATATCTTATAAGTTAAACCATCAAAGTTTCAAGTATGCAAATAGTAGATTATCATTTGTGGAGAGGGATTGGAAAGAAAAGGAGATATGTGTGTGTGTGTGTGTGTGTGTGTGTGTGTGTGTGTGTATACACATATATATGTATGTATGTATGTATATCTCCTGTCATGCTTATGAATGTCCTGCATAAGTGAATGGTAAGAGCAGACTCCACTGGGGAGACCTGAGCAGATAGTGATACTTTTACTCTATATCGTTAATAACACTGTAAACGTGCAACACACCCATGCATTACCAGTTCAAATACATCAGTGGTGATAATTACATGTTTTCATATTGTTACTAAATTATTTCCACTTGAAGTGTTACCCATGCTATTGTCCTGTGGCTATCATAACTGGCATCATAAAAGAAGAAGAATTTGTTCTGTCAGGGTTCTAAAGGCTAGAGAAGCCCAAGGTTCAGGAGGACTATGCTGAAAGTCTTGGCTCTGGGGAAGGACCCCCTCCCTCCTTTGGTGTAGAGTTTTTTCTGTATGTCTCTGTCCAAAGTTCCCCATTGTTCCAGGGACTCCAGTCATATTAAACTTGGGCCCACCCTAATGATTCCATCCTAGTTTGACTGTATTCATAAGGGATTATTTCTAAGCAAGGTCATACTCACAGATACCTGGAGCTAGACTTCAATACCTTTTTGGGAAACAGTTCAATTAATGGCAGTGCCATAACCTCACCACTGCAGGTCAGGGCCCATGCATCTCCTTTCTCTGCCCCCTTCATTTTTGTTTAAACACAATACAGCAAGGGGACTGGGCGACTCTAATGGCTGCCTATCTGCCCTTGGCTAGCATCATAAATAGTAAAATTATCTTTTTAAGATTTTATTTATTTTATGTATGTGAGTGCACTGTCACTGTCTTCAGACATATCCAGTCCCATCCCATCCCACCCCATCACAGATGATTGCGAGCCACCATGTGGTTTCTGGGAATTGAACTCAGGACCTCTGGAAGAGCAGTCAGTACTCTTAACTACTGAACCATCTCTCCAGTTCAAAAATTAATTTCTTATTGAAAAAATTTTGGTAAAAATTCATTTATATCCACTTTTATCGGAGATCAGGCCATTTGTAGAAAGCACTGAGCGACAATTGCAGGCGCTTGATGAGGCTGCTTTATGCATTAAGACCTAGTATACATCCTCTGCTTTACTGGATGTCAGTTTTTATCTGGTTGAAGATGCTCTAAATACATATGTACTATTTTAATTTTTATAGCTAAGGTAAACAAAATAGAAATTAACCTGAAGATTTATTAAATGCAAGATACCATCCTCGTGTGCTGATTTTATTCTTTTCTGAGGGTCACGATCACCTGTTCTTGGTTATTAAAGTGAATAAGCAATCAAGCTCTGGGCACAAGACAAAGGGGGCATGGAGTCTTTCAGACACCATTAACAATCCAAATAAAAAACTCAAGGAATAAATGAACAGAATAAGCATATTTAACTATCCATGAAGAACACTTGATTAATGACTTCAGTTCTGTGCTTGATGCTTTGTCAGAAGGAGGAAGAAGGCGGGATAATCCCATCCCTCTGTCTTTGTATGTTGTGTGTCTTTTCATCTTTTTGGCAGAAGATTTACTTGCCTGTCAGGTAATAACCCTGTGTTCATCATAAGCCGGTAGCAAACTTCTACTACTGTGAAAGATGTTTTCCCTGGAGCAAGTTCTAAAGAGTTAAAGAAGTATCCATTGTTGTGTCTCTCTTTGACACTCTTAAGGTCTTGTGTTCAATACAATTATGCAACCATGTGATGACTATGAAGCTATGGAGACCATGACAAAAGAGAAGGAGACATGATTCTGGTTATTTTTGTGGACGATCTGTGGTAGCTGTGGAGTTGAATCACTCAGATCTCCTTCATGAAGGATGCAGAGCAGAGCGGTCCACAGATAAGTTGTAACATCTTCAGCCCTCCTCTTCCCAGGCACTCAGCCAGTGATTGAGCATCACAGGTTGTATGAGAATCAATCTCACCTATCCAACTCAAGGTTCTTCTAACAGGCAATGCTTGTTCAGAGAGTCCTACTCTGCCTGGCTGAGACCAGAACTGTAATGAGCTCTGAGCTCTTCCTGCCTGTCCTTCAGTCACTTCAGGGAGGTCAGAAGCCAGCCTGAGTTTGCAAATCGCTCCCCTTTTCCTCCCCCTCCCTTCTTATCATTCACCAGCATTTCCTATCACTCATCCAAATCATGTGCATGGCTCAGGGTTAAAATTCTACCTTGCGTAGTAAAATGGTAATGGATCCAACTCTGGATTTCCCCTGCTTATCTACAATCTCATAGGCCAATCATAGGTCATGCCCCATGAAATAGCAGCTGCTATTTCAATTAACTGTCTTCCTACTCATGGGGCTCTTTGGGCCTTTTAAAATTCATTCACTGTCTACAGTGTCTTCCTCCCTTCTCAGTCCCGTTCTCTTCTTGCTTAAAATGAATTCCTGCTTTAAAATGATAGGGCAGGTTAGGTCACTGGAAACTCTGATTTCAAGGTCCTAAATACATTGGACTATCAAACACACCCATGTGGTTCTAGATAACATGTGAACAAAACTAGACTTGGCCATAAAACACAAGTTTGTAACCAAAAAAAAAAAAAAGAGATAGGTGTATAAATCAAAATAAAATCATAGATTAAAAACACCAAAAATCTGTTTTTTAAAAGGTCACAGAATTGAGTGTCTGTTATTCTTCTATGCCTGGTATATTTTATGCCAAGGAAGATTGGGGTCCTCTAAACCTAGGTGCTAGGAAATTTCAGAGATTTGACAATACATTCACAGTTCTTACTTGTTATAATTACCCAGGTATAATCATTAACTTACAGCTTTTCTCTATATAAATCTCAATAATCATATTTTTATTCCATCTCTTTGAAATTTATAATCTTTAATCACTCGGTTGCATTTCTAAGACATTTCTTCATTTAAAAAATGAAGTCCTAGCCAACCACAGTGACATATTCCTAAACGCTTAGCACAGGAAGGTGAAGAGCTCTTGGCTAACCTGGGCTACGTGCAGTCCTATTTCCAAAGCAACACTGGGGTCCTCCCATATTAAGCTGCAAAGTATTTCTCTACACAGCCAGTCCTGTTTCTAGCAGGTATCTCTGTGACCTTTTAAAACAATCTTTAGTTAAATGTAGTTACTGAAACAAATATTCAGCTCTTGAGAAGGTTCTCCTAGCTCAGGGGTCACAAGTACCAGGGCTCTATGGCCTGAGCCTGTCAGGGCTTGACCACTGTGTAAGTTACTGTTCTGGTCCTATAATGAAAATCTGAAACAAATCTTCCTAAAAGGAAGTCTGGAGGTTTCATCAATTTACTCTACTGTTTTGGTGGTGCTTTGTACTATGTTAGGTACATGGAAGGAGGTCCTCTCACCCCTAGGAAATAAAAGAACAGGAAGAGACTGGGATCCCACAATCCCCTCTGAGAACTTGTCTCCAGTCACCTAGCTTCATCCCACTTAGCTCCAGTTTGGCCACCACTTCCTGATGATAACAAAGCTGGAGACCAGTTCATGGGCCCGTTGGGAAATTTTCAGGGCTGAGTTATGGCAACTAGAGAACTTAAAAAGGCAAGTGGAAACGTCAACAGGTCCCTCACATCTGGAACCAACACACTCTTACAGGTCTGTCAGACAGTGACTACTCAGAAAGGCCCTGGCCTGGGAGAATAGATTCAGGTCTCATTGCTTTTGAGTAGACCATCCTCACTCTGGATACTGTATAGAAGAGCCAGGACATCATACCAAGCCATACATATATGATTAGAATATACTTGTCTGAGTCTCTGGGTTCCTATAAATGAATTATCTTCAAGAATGACCCTCACAAACTCAGGCTGCTCTTCAAGATGACATTAGAAACATAAAATTCAGCATTAAATATTTAGACAGTTAATCAAGTCACACTATCGGTTCAGACTCCCCATTAAGGGTTCACCTAACATCAGAAGCTCCAGTCTGCTATTAAAACCAAAAGTAATAAACTTTTATAGGCTATGACATATCATGAAAGTTAAATAGACTTCGTTTCTGAAGGAATTTCAATCAGATGATGAGTAAAAACTGAGATGTGGGAGCTGGAAAATGGCTCAGTGGTTAAAAGCACAGGCTGTTCTCTCAGAGGATCTGGGCTCAGTTCCCAGCACCTACAGGGTTACTCAGAACAATCTGCAATGCAATACAACACCCTCATCTGGCCTCCTTAGGCACTGCATGCCCATGGCGTGGAGACATACATGCAGGCAAATACCATATAAAATAAAAAGAAATATATATTTTTTAAACTGAGAGAAGAGCCATGTTATATAGAATCACTATTAATACAAAGAAAGTCAAATCATGATTTAACTGTTTTTTATATAAACCCACAGAGTTAAGATGGCCAATAAATTCTCTGGAAATAGAATATGAGGGTTGGGGGTAGAACGCCTGCTAAGCTTCAAGGTCATAAAGTAGATGAAATAGAACATAAATCCATACAGTACGGATCACATTTTTCATGTTGATATTCTTTGTAGATCAAATTGGATAGTAAGTAGGAGCCTTTTGAAAAAACAATGCTACATTATAGATTTCTAATTCACTCCGTATATTGCTTGAGGGGTCATTTAAATTGACAGATAAAAGAAAAATATCTTTAAGTGTTGTTTAAAGGCTGTTTATAATCAACTTAATTATTTCTTAAAAACCCACTTCCAAGGATCTCCCCCCCCTCCCCCAGGACACAACACAGACATTATTAGAAATATTACCATAGTTTTGCACTAATTGGTAGCTTGAAACATATGTCAGTGTTGTCAAGAAGAGGGGAGATTATCTCCACCCTAAGCTATTAAAAGGCTTTTGGGGGGGGGCAGGGAATGGTGCCTATGCTGCCAGCTATACCAGAGGCTGTAGTAGGAGGGTTGTAAGTTCAAGGCCACCCTGGGGAACTCAGTGAGATTTTCATCACAAAATTTAATAAGGGGACCACTCAGCGATGGGGTACTTGCTTATTATGAATAAGAAGCTGGGTTCAATTCTTACTGGAAAAAAAATAGCTTTGTGGGGAGGATAAGGTCATTAAAGATATCTATAGTCTGCTTAGTAATAATTTCAACCCATTGAGGGAGTCTTTGGGGTTACTGATTAGTGCCACAAGTACTAAATAGTTTTACCCTACCACAAAACAAGTTTATACTGGACAATACTTGTCTAAGAATTTAAACCACTGTGTTAATTGGAAAACAATAAAATTACATTCTCCTCAACCTATTTTTAATTGTCAAACCTCTGATTTCTGTTTCGAGTAGAGGTTGAAAGCCAAGACAAGTACTCTGCTATAGGGAAGCAATCCTCCAGATATATTCTGTAGGGGGTGCAGAAACCAGGCAAGCTTGGCAAAGGTTTATGTCCCCTGTCACTTGGCAGGTTGTTTCGATGCCAGCCATTGTGTCATGCACTTGGGAACAAACACCACTCAGGGTGACTCAATCCTGCTTTTAAAAGCATCCTCTACCTCCATGGTCCCATCGAGGAGATACATCATAGAGACAGCCACCCTGGAAAGCATCCCTCCATATCCTGTGATGTTGCATTGTCTGACTCTTTAACCACATGCTGTGGCTGCTTCTGGGTTTCATGCCTCACTTGAGATACTTGGTCTCATGCTCTGCTTCTCTAAGCCCTACTAATAGCCCTCAAGACCTTCACTTCTAAGCAGAGCCCCACCTAACGACCTCAGCTCATGTGAAGTGCTCCCCTTCACTCTTTCAGAGCTTCCTACAGTACCTGTTGGTGGAGCTGTCAAACTGTTTCTCCCATGTTTACTTCTATTTCTGAGATGTGACTTGTTTGGGAGCAGGGGTCACCTTACTTATCTTTGTGCCTCACACCATCTGGAGAGTAGTTGATGCTCATTCTAAATCACAGGTATCACAGGTTACCATGTTGGTAGGTAGTCCAGGCAGGATAAAAGTGAAAAAAAAAAAAGAATTAGGAGACTCTTCATGTTAGCAATATTCTATACCTTCAACAGAATAATAGTTATAGAGTAGAAATGTGTTACACTGTAGAAAATATAGAAGAGATCAAAGAACGACCAGCAGAAAGTACACAAAGTAATGCTGGGTGCTTTTTGTAAGACCCAACTGTAGTGTGTTTTGATGTTTTGAATGGTACAACGTCTTTCTTGAACATTTAGTAAGAGTATTCAATAGAAAAATAAATACACACGGACATACACATGCTCTCTCTCATACATGCACACATACATACACACGCATGCATCCACACATGCATGCACGCACACACCATATCACAAGTTGTCTGTCTGGCTTTTAGTTAGCTGTGTTGCGTTTTGCAGGAAGACTTGTCTCCTTGACCTATCCAGCTCACCCACTGCCCAGCATCATGTTGTCACGTAAATATAATAAAAACCCAGCAGTTGCTTGGTGATGGATGCACAATTTGGAGGGCTCTTCTAAAGAGCCCTTTTCTACAATTTCTTTCTTTCTCTTAGTCTATGATTTGGGGTCTGCACTTATTTCCCCCTGCATCTATCTGTGCAGTGGAAGCTGGTTCTGAAGACACACAGATTGTTTTAGAATTATTTCTGATGGCAGTTAAACAAAATGATTTCCTTGGTACCCATGCAGACTTCCCTGGATACCAAAGGTTTCAGGACTCTATTCAGCTAACCAATCTTCCTATGTCCCAATTCTCTCTATATATAAAAAAATGTGGTAACATTTGCATATAACATATACACATCCTCCTGTGTACTTTAGGTCATCCCTAGATTAATAGAACACTACCTCGAAATAAATATTATGCAGATGGTTGCTATGCTGTTTTGCTTGTGACAAGGAAAGAAGTCTGTACAACCAGGATAGACACAATTCGTTCTTCCCAAATGGAATATTCTTAATCTGCATTTAGTTGAGTTTACAAATGTAAGATCCAAAGCTACAGCACGCTGCTATACAAGCACAAGCAGTGTGGACTGGGAGCATGGGACTGCTAAAATCTTTAGTTCCAGCCTTGCATGACACCACCAGTCCCTTGGGGCTCAGGAATCTATGACTATATAATAACCTACATAAAGATTCTGAATGGGACCTGTGCAGTTCTGCACTTCCTGGTGCTGCTTAGCATGAAGACATACCAGTATCACGATGAAAAATTTCACACGTATCAGGAGGATATCTAAGATTTCAAAGCTCTCTCGTTCTCATGCTCTACGAAAAGAGTTTGCTTCTTTAGCCACTACACTCTGCCACTTCTTTTATAGTTCAAATACTTTGGAAAACTATCCAGAGTTCCATTTTCTGTGTGCAACTGAGCTATCCATTCCAGCCAGAATACACTAGCTATCATCATTGACAGTGGAAGGAAAAAAAAAAGAATAATCATTATTTTCACTGAAATCTTGAAGCACAATGTAAACCTGTTACTAAAAGAGATGGGGGATTGATAACAAATAAAACTTGGTCGAAAACTGATTTGGCTGCTTCCCCAAGACAGAATTGTCTTGCTGTCAACTTTAACACATGTGCTCTGTTACTATGGCATCTTCTGTTGTTTTACAACCTTCTATGTGTGTAAGAACAAAATGTTAAATCATAGACATCTTCAATGACCATCCAATGCTGATTGACTATTTGCAGGAAATAACTAGTGATGTACAGAGTATGAATCAAAACATAGAAGGCTAGGACCCCACAAGACAGTTCCACAGGCAAAGACATCTGTTTCCAAGCCTGAAGACGAAAATTTGATCCCAGACCCCAGATCGTTCCCTTGAAGAAAAGAAGAGGTCATGGGGTCCACCCCAGCTGAACTTACAGGTACTTATAAATCATTCCTTAGATGCTGGAAACCAAACCCAGGTCTTTTGCAAGAATAGCAAGTGCTCCTATCCACTGAGCCACGTGTCCAGGCCCCCTCAAGCAACATCTTGATAAAGATGGCATTTAAAAACAATTTTATCATCAACCAGAAAAGAAATAATCTTTAGTACTATGATTTTAAATTTATATATTAGCTTGTGAACTGGAGGATCTACCCCAGAGAGCTTAATGGTCGGCGGACCAATCTCAGTCATTATAGAGGACTTCTTCATACTTAATTTGTCTTTAGATTTTGATAACTAAAGTGGTTTCAGTCTCCTGTTTAAGTTTTTCCATAACTATGAGGTAATGTAGTAACACGCATTTCCAGTAACAATTATAAAGCTATTAACTAGACCTGCCTCTGTCGATTACTGTTTATGAATAAAATAAATCCAGTTTACATATGCTTAATACATTAGCAGTGAGCTTTGTATTCTTGAGAAGCAAATAGAGACTAAGGGAAATGCTATAAAGAGAATTATTTCAGGTTTTGATACCAAGTATGTGAAGCTTTTCTAAGAAAATAGTTTTATCAGGTCCTTCCGGTCTGGGCCAGAGCACTGAGCAGATCTTGGGTGGCAGCTCTGCCCCCAATCTCTAAGAACCCAGAGGAAGCAGGTAGCCCAGGTGCTCTAACTTAGGCAGTATCCTGTCTGAGCTTGAGCACTGAGCAGATTTTGGGGCCCAGCGCTTACCCCAGTAGTTACACCCACCCCACACAGTTCTGATACAACCAAGATAATAGGAAAGACAGGTTTCAGTCAGGGACAGGGCAGGTAGCACTAAGGAGATACAGATGGCAAAAGGCAAGCGCAAGAACATAAGCATCAGTAACCCAGGATACTTGGCATCATTAGAACCTAGTTCTCCCACACTAGAAAGTCCTGAATTCCCCATATAACCAGGAAAACAAGATTCAGATTTAAATTCATTTCTAATGATGATGATAGAGGACTTTAAGAAGGACATAAATAACACTCTCAAAGAATGTGAGGAGAACACAGGTAAACAGGTAGAAGCCCTTAAAGAGGAAACACGAAAATCCCTTAAAGAATTACAAGAGAACACACCCAAACAGGTGAAGGAATTGAACAAAACCATCCAGGACTTAAAAATGGAAGTAGAAACAATCAAGAAATCACAAAGGGAGACTATTCTGGAGATAGAAAACCTAGGAAAGAAATCAGGAGTCATAGACACAAGTATCACCAACAGAATACAAGAGATAGAAGAAAGAATCTCAGGTGCAGAAGATAACATAGAAAATATCAACACAACTGTCAAAGAAAATGCAAAATGCAAAAAGTTCTTAACACAAAATATTCAGGAAATCCAGGACACAATGAAGAGACCAAACCTAAGGATAATAGGTATAGATGAGAGTGAAGATTTCCAACTTAAAGGGCCAATAAATATCTTCAAAAAAATTATAGAAGAAAACTTCCCTAATCTAAAGAAAGAGATGCCCATAAACATACAAGAAGCCTATAGAATGCCAAATAGACTAGACCAGAAAATAAATACCTCCCGTCACATAATAATCAAAACACCAAGTGCACAAAACAAAGAAAGAATATTAAATGCAGTAAGGAAGAAAGACCACGTAACATATAAAGGCAGACTTATCAGAATTACACCAGACTTCTCACCAGATACTATAAAAGCTAGAAGATGCTGGACAGATGTCATACAGACCCTAAGAGAATACAAATGCCAGCCCAGATACTATACCCAGCAAAACTCTCAATTACCATAGATGGAGAAATCAAGATATTCCATATCAAAACCAAATTTACACAATATCTTTCCACTAACCCAGCATTACAAAGATAATAGCAGGAAAGCTCCAATACAAGGAGGGAAATTATACCCTAGAAAGAGCAAGAAAGTAACCCTCTTCCAACAAATCCAAAAGAAGATAGCCACACAAAAATAACTTCACCTCGAATAACAAAAATAACAGGAGACAACAATGACTGTTCCTTAATATCTCTTAACATCAATGGACTCAGTTTCCCAATTAAAAGACATAGGCTAATGGACTGGATACATAAATGGGACCCAGCATTTTGCTGCATACAGGAAACCCACCTCAGTGCAAAGACAGACTCTACCTTAGAGTAAAAGGCTGGAAAACAATTTTTCAAGCAAATGGTCCTAAGAAACAAGCTGGAGTAGCCATTCTAAAATCTCCAGCCCCAGAATACAAAGGGGGAGACTCATAGCTCCACCTGTATAGGCAGTTGAGGGTGGCCTTGCCAGGCATCAGTGGAAGTGGACAGCCTTGGTACCTGAAAGTTTGGATTTTCTAGTGTTGGGGAATTGTAAGAGCAGGGAGGCGGGAATGAGAGGATGGTGGGAGCACACCCTCATAGTAATTGGAGTGGGGGAATGGGGTAAGGGGTTAGGCATCAGTGGAAGTGGAGGGCATAGGTGCCCAAAAGTTTGGATTCCCTATATTGGGAAATTTGAGAGCAGGAAGGCAAAAATGGGAGGATGGTGGGAGCGCACCCTTATAGAAACTCCCAGATTTATATGGATTAGACATGACAGAGGCAGGCCGCCAGAAGACTAGATTCCAGAATTCAAACAAACAATTATCTTGATATTAAAATTTGTTTTGAGAATTGTATACTGCAGAACACATAGCCTTGGTGTATCTACTCATCAGGCAAGCTGAGCAGACCTGCTTGAACCTCTGATGTCCTGGAATTCCAGCTGGACGAGTGAAGACACAGTGTCAGAGGCTTATCAATTTACTCTTCCCCCAACTCCTCTTCTAATATCTCAACACCCATACTCAGCTTGAAGAAGTTAATGAAGAGCCGGTGCCCCTATTCCCTGGGCTTGGGGACTGAGGTGGTTAATATTGGGCTGTCTTTCTAGGGAAAAGTAGTGGTTTTGGTGGAACAGGGAGGATTAGCTAGGATTTATTACATAGCCATAACCTACTGGTAGAAATATGTATAATTGTTATTAAGATGAAGTTATAATTTCTTAAATGGTACAAAATTTACTTTGATTTCAAATTTAAGGTTTTCATTGGTACGAGCTTCTTATTAATATAAAAGTGAGATGAATATTGTTACTATCGTAGGCATTGTGCCTGTATAACACATTTAGGAATACAAGGCTTACACCCAGTCCTTCTTTAACTTTTTTAACTTATTTGAGATGGTCAGCCTGTGAGTTAAGGGCCTATAGAAAATTCATGGCTTTGAGTTTATTGTTAGGGTGTTTTCCATATTTTCTTTAGAAATAGCTGAGAGGAGTTAACAGACAACAGTCCAGATTGCCTTACATAAATAGTTGGTTTTCAAAACATCAGAAATCCACAGAATTGACATTACAAACATTTCTGTATTGATGTTCATTTTGATTAGAGACCTGTCTGCTCCTGACAGCTTCCTGTATTGGATTCTAAGAAGAAACTGAGCATCTTTGGAGTTATTCCAATTGTGGTGAGTCAGCCACTAGGCAAGAATTGCTTCTTTCCATCTACAGACAAATTACTGTCCAGAAAAGGACATACTTGCAGAATAGTCAACTGATTATATCTGCCAAGACAGAGTAATCAGCCCTTAATAATTCTGCATCACTAGGTCTGTCAGATGATCCTGGGCCAGAAGGCTGAAGATCGGATGCTCCAACATTCTGTAGTATAGGAACTGTCCAGGTGTTCAGCGGTCTCTATAAATTGGCTATGTTTCAGAAGCTATGCTTTGTGCTTCCCATAATTTCAGTTAACTCAGTCATTCTGGATTTCTGATGGGGTTGAAAATTTATAGTCCCATAGCCAATCCTTGCTATTTACTTTGAAAGAAAAGATTTGAGAGGATGGTTTTCAGCTGACATTCATTCTAAAGCCAAGAAAAAAAAAAAGCCAGGTTCAGAACTAAATCTTTTATTCAGGAGAGATGACAGAGGTTCTGTTTAGTCAACAAAATGATGGACTGGGTATTAGGTCTATCTTGCCACCTTACTGACATAAATTGGTATAGTTATGTTCTAACTGTATTTTGAGAGAAAAGTTTTATTTTAACAGGAAGGGTGATATGTAGGAGGAGCTAAGGTGGGAGGAGTAAGGAGAGGAGGAGTAAGGAGAGGAGGAGTTAGGTGATGAGAGAGAAAGAGAGAGGGGGGCCAGACATGGAGGCAGATGTTCACATGTTTCCGCCAGTCCAAGATAGTTGATATATCTAGGCTGGGTATTAGGTTACACTTCTGATTGATATTGAGCATTACCAAATTTATAAAGCCATTGGTTAACATTTAAATAATTGTATAAAAGCAAAAAAGAGAAGGGGGTATGGGATAGGGGTTTTCTAGGGAGGGGAAATGGGGAAAGGGGATGGCATCTGAAATGTAAATAAAATATCAAAAAAAAAAGTTTTATCAGGAAAAAGGCAAATGTGTGAAGAATTTACAAGAATAATAATAGAATTTTTAAAATGATGCATCATTGTTATTGTTTAAATGTAAATAGTCCCCCCCCCCCATAGGATCATGTATTTGAATACTTGGTCCCCAACCTGGCATTGTTTTGAGATATTGTAGAACTTTTAAAAGTTAAGACATAGTTGATGGAGGTGGGTTACTTGGGGAAGACTTTTGGGGGTTATAGTCTATTTCTGACAAAAGTATCCCACTCCCCAAAGTCAGATTTGTGATCACTAAAGAATATACAGTCATTATTAAGTTTGTATTTACTGATACAATAGTTCTCTGTACCTACAAGTTTCAACTAAATAAAAATCGTGAGTCTTGACTAAATTCCTTACTTATATGTGAATAAACTTTGTGGAGAGTTGACTATGATGTGCTGAGGGCCAGAGGTTAACCTCAGTTGTATTCTTTTGTTTTTGTTCTCTCACTGAGCCAGGAGCTTAATTATTTGGTTCTACTGGCTGGCCAGCAAGCCCCAGGCATCCTCCTTTTTCTGCCTCTCTAGCACTGAAATTATGGGTGTACGCTGCCCTGGACATGCCCAAATACTAGACACTGAACTTGGGTCTTTGTGCTTGCATGGCAAGCACTTTCCAAACTGAACCATCTTTCTAGGCTTCTGATTTTTTATTAGCCAACATAATCATTTCAACATCAGAAAACAATTCATGAGAACACAAAATTTGAATACCTATGTCAGGTACTTGTGCCTTCATGGGTCAGTAACTACATAATTCATCTCACTCATAAGATATTTTTATCAAAATTAATTAGACACATGGTCAGGGCAATCTTGACATCTGCAAGGCATTTTAAACACATCCCTTGAAGCCTGTAATAGAGGCAAAAGGCCGGCACTAATGTGAGGAGAATGTATTATCTGAGAGAAACACACAGGACCACATTGAAAGACCATGATTGTGACGATAATTGGTAAATTGGATATTTTTCAAAAAGTCTCTTTGTTCTTCATGGCACAGAAGCTGTTGTTGAGCCATCCTTGTTATGAACGAAATACAGAGAGGATTGGGGCATACACAGGATCAAAAGATGTGATGAAAGGGTCTGTAATTAATAATAATTGCTTCCCAAGTGTCTATTCTACATAAAGATTCAGCTTCATAAGGAGCATATTCAAGTCCACCAGATAGGCTTAATATTTTCACTGCAGGTGGTCTTTCCTGGAAAAGCTATTCACAGGCTCTGCATGGGGCAGCTAAAGATGATTAATAAAACTCAAGTCAAGTCACTGAGACAGAGCACACCTTGCCTGTACTACCAGAGTTTATAAGGCACCAGCAACATAGCAAGTCAGCCTGTGCAGTTCATGAAGCCTGTGCACTGAAGGCCTCCACCCAAGGACTATGCAGGCAGCTTTACTGACACATTCAAACACTTTTATTCAATGAATGCCTTTTTAGAAATGGTAGCCAAGAATGTCAATAATGCTTTGAGATACTGCACTGGCAGGATCACTAGTCAGTATATTCTTCCACATAAAAGAGGCTTTAGTGAAGCTAAATGCAGATATATAAAGTCTAAAGAAACCAGGAAAGAGAAAGCAGAATAGTATTTCGGTGTGCCTAACAAAAAAAAATAAGTGAAAATTAAGTAAATGTTTCAACAATTTTATACCCACATTAGAACACCATTTATTATATTTATAATTTTGCTGTGGGAAGTAGATGAATGGAATTAAAGGCATATAATTTTTAAAATATTTTGATAAGCACCTAATAATTATGAATCATCCTGGTAGACTGATTATAGCAGCAACCTTACCTGGACATAAAATGTAAACTTGTAGTTCGTCCTATGAAACTGAACAGCCTGCTCGCTTGCTTTGGCTAGGGGAGTGTCATGGTATGTGTGCCGTTTTAATACAGAGACTCACTCACCAAAGGCCGTTTTCACATTGGGATCTTGCTCTGCAATCATGAAAACAAACCTGAACATGCCTGCTATGTGATAAGATCCAGACTAGAGGAAAGATGTTAGCTGAGGTCAGCCCAGGCTAGACAACCAATGACCAGACTCTTTCTTTGCACAGGATAGACCCATGAATGAAAGGTGATTCTAACCTAAGCCAGGCCACTTTAGAAGAACCACATTGCCATCTCATCACCTCATGGACACAGCTGTCATATGATTGTTGTTAGAAGACATTAAATGTGGGGACAGCTTATCACACATGATAAAGTTACAATCACTATCAGTCCCAAGTTGCTCCTTGAAACTCAGAATTGTTTTGTGATGTTTTCTTCTTCGTGCACTTGTTGTCTTCAGTATCACTATGCACTATGACTTGGAATTAGTCAGTATACTCCAGCTTCTCCCCCTCCCATTCTCCTCATTATGGGTCATTTGGGTCGTGTCTCTCCATCCTTTGTGTCCAGCATAGCGCCTCACCAGCTGATCTCTAGAAGATCTCCCTTCCTCATTCCTTGCTCCTTTCTAGTTCATTCTTTAATCATGGCAGCAATTTCCTGCTAACTCAGAATCATTATTTTACTAAAATACCTGTTAGGACATATCATCCCATAAGTTCAAGTCACGGACCTTAAAAGCTCTCAGGATCCCACAGGATGTTCTGAAGAGCTTAGCATGAATGCCAAGATTCTCCATCATCTGATGCCAACTTTCTCTTCTTGCTGTTTGCTACTGCAGCCCTCTGGACTTCCTCAGTCCTGTTAAAACTGGAGTTACCACCAAAGGAATCCATGCGCTTTCATATATCAGTGCTCTGAAATGGTGTCATCCTCTTTCTTCCTCTGTTAATGACCTTCAATGAACTGATTCAAGTAAGAACTATCCTGTGTAGGCTTGCACCCTGCCATTCCCGCGCCCTTCTTTGCATCCTGGGTAGATTTGACCTTTCCCTCAATGCTGTAACCACATCTCCATCCTGATGAGATCTTCATTGCAGCTTGCTCTCTATTTAGTCAGGATGTTAGAAGGTTGTAAATCCATTGGCCACACAGCTCTTGAATCTTTGTGCCCTTCATACATCACAATATAGCACATTTATTAAAAATGCTAAATTTGATATTAATTTATTATTATATTACTAAATATAAGGTTAATTTAATAAATTAATGATCTTAGTTTCCAAGAGGAGAGAGGATGTGATCAGAAAAAAAAAGTGTAATTGTCTGACCAAGAAGCATAGCAAGATCTAGGGCAAATGAATACCTATGACCAAGATCAAAACAGGAAGTTCAGCACAAAATGAAGCAACTTTTGGCTCCTTCAAAATTCTCACTTTAGTGTCACAATGCAGCAGCAGATGCTCCACTCCTGATCCAAAGACTGTCAACAGCTATGCTAATTTCAATTAGAATCAAGACATTCCAGAAGCATCTTTCTAGTCTAACTCTTTGACTGTCTGTCGCATTTGGCAGAATTATATACGTAAGAGATGTTTATGCATACAGTAAAACTTTACAAGACAGAACTCTATTTTTTTTCATGTAAAAAAAGTTTTGCATTTTGCTCTGAAGAGAAGAGAGAAAATGACACATTAGTACGAGGACTCATGAAATAGATATGTTCAGATACAAACAACTGTATTCAGCAGGGAGTTCTATAAACTCCTGGTTGGTGTTCCTTGAGAAAGCAGCCCAGTGACCTTCAGAAAAGGCTCAGAATCACCATAGTCACCGTTTCCTTAATCTATGAAGATTGGCAGAGATGAACATAACAATAAGCTCCAGTGAATTTTTTAAACATCAGTTTCTTGAAACTGGTGCTCACACCAATGAACGTAAAGAAATGCAAATTTTTATGATATTAATTTAGGTATCGTGCTAAGTATAATATTCTTGTCATGATAACAGTGGGCACCTATATGTGTCGGTAATTCCTAAGGTTTATTTTATGCATATGAATGTTGCCTGTGTATATGTATGATCACCACATGCATGCAGTGCTCATGAACACCAGACAAGGGCACCATATCTCCTGTAACTAGAGTTACATATAGATGTGAGCCCCAATGTGGCTCTGAACTGCTGAATGCTGGGACTCAAATTCAAGTGCTCTGCAAGAGGAATAAATGTTCCTGACCATTAGGCCAACTCTCCAGCTCCAAAAGACTTTTTTTCTAAGATTTATTTTATTTCATGTGTATGAGAGTTTGCATACATGTTTATCTGTGTCCCACATGTGTGCAGTACCCATAGAGCCCAGAAGAGGGTGACAGTATTTATTACCTTCACTGTAATGATAAGAATAAGGTCAGAAAACTAATAACTTATATCAAGATCATATAGCTGTTAGCCTTTCTTGACACTGTGCAAAATGCCCAGAAAGTCAACTGAAATCCAGAGAGGAAAGATTCATTTTGGCTCATGATTTCTGAGATTTCCATCTATCTTCACAGAATAAAAGAGCCCACATTGTGGAGGCCAGAAAGGAGGGAGGGAGAATAGTTCACCCTACGCAGACTTTTTCTTTCTTCCTTTCCATTTTCTGTGGGCCCTGAGCCTAAGAGGTTGTGCTGCTGTTCACATTCAGGCCAGAGCTTTCCCCAAAATTAATTCTCTCAGGGGATACACACCCTCACAGACACACACAAGGTGCACTTTCCTGATCTCCTAGGCATGTCTCATTTAACTGAGCTAAGAACCAAGATTTACCAAGACAAACCATGGGAGGACTCAATCCCTGTTCCATGAGTCTCCAAAGCCTATGGAAAGCTAAACAATTGCCCCTCATCTTAGTCTTACTCTTTCTTTCAAAGGGCACTTACTCCCTGCAAGTACTGAGTACCCAAGCACTATCTACCTTGTGATAAAAATTTCCCAACAGTTTTCTATATACTGTGCAATATTTCTACTGAGCCTTCTGCCTCCTACTTAACTAGTTAATTTCTACACTGATTGCCAGGATTAGCCTTGCAAACAGAGCCAATGGTTGCTCATCTGGCTCTAAGTTAGCTTTCTAGGCTCTTCTCTTACCGCAGTCTTCTTCTTTAGCTTTCCTTACTCCCTCGTTGCAGTTAGCTACAGTCTACATCATGATAATCAAAACCCTTCTAAGTTTCTGCCTGAAAAATTACCACAACTCTTCAGGACCCAGATTGCCCATTTCTAGTCAGTGTGGCCAAGCTTGTCCCTCCTCCCCATCAGGAATAGCTCCAGCTTTCCTTCTCAGTCTGCTTTTATGTTCAAATGCTGTGCTTTACAGTGCTGAAAACTGGAGCCAGCTCTATCGGTGCTAATCACATGCTGACTGAGCATCACTCCAGCCCCCATTCTTCCTTTGGAGACCACTACAGCACATCCCGCTCTGCACTACTGCTAGCTAACCACTCCCTACAGCCTTTATATTCAACTTGTGTTCCATGGACTGGCAATATCAGTCTCTCGGGAATCTCAGGCCCTTCCAAAACCTAAAACAGGAGATCCCATATTCACAAAGTCTCATGGGTTATGTGTAGACTATAGACCTTGACAAGACCTCTCCCCACTTTGCAGTCTGTGAAATCAGGGTGAAAACAGTTGGATCTTGCTTATCTTCAAACTTAGCCTAGGAGGACTGGACTATGGGGGATGTTCTATGAGTCAAAAAGGAAACATTTCCAGGGCTTCTCATGCCAGCCCTTAAGAGCCAGGTACTATCATCTCACTGTCAAAGATGGGAAAACTGAGGCTAAAGACTTGAGGGAAATTCCCCAGAACTCAGTCAGTGATTACCAGGATGAGCGCCAAACTTAGCTAATTTTAAATCTTGAATTCTAGTCATTTCCCTACAGGGTTCCCATACAATGTAACACACATCTATGCATTTGTTCTTACAGTATTTATCTTAGCATTAGGATCATGTCCAGACAGGGTGAGTAGTCACTTGCTTTAATGTTTATGGACTCTTTCATTCCTGTGCTCATAAAACCTTATCGGGCTCCCACTATTAGCATAATGTTGTGTTCAGTATTAAACATGGCGAACAGAATGAGCCAAATCAGTTTCTCATTCTCATGGGGATACCAAGCAGTAAGAGGCAATCTTCACACAAAGAGAGAAGTACAGTGCCAGTGAGTGAGTGAGTGAGTGTGTGTGTGTGTGTGTGTGTGTGTGTGTATGTTTTATGTACCCACAATAAGGAGAAAATATGAATGAATGTACTTAACACAACCTATTGTATGTGCTGTCAAACAAATTCTGGTAAGGAAAGATAGAGAAAAAGACCCATCAGGGCACCATTCAGTTTTCAACGCATCAAAGATTTATATACTCTTCCCATTATCATTAATGACTGTTATGAACTTAATTTGTCCCCACACACCAAGGGGGGAATAAATTCCACACAGAGGGGAAGTAGAGGATATGCAAAGGGGAAAAAGGTATTTTATGCATAAGAATAAATGATGACTAGTAATGATCACAGTGGGGGTAGTAGTAATTTTTTTAAAAATTCCTCATTGAGAGTCATAAAAGACATAGGTCAATAAGAGAGAGAAAGAGAGAGAGAGAGAGAGAGAGAGAGAGAGAGAGAGAGAGAGAGAGAGAGAGAGAGAATATAGATGAGAATTTAGATGAAAATTATTCAACAAAGCGACACATTCTTAGTTGACTCTAATGAATGAGTCTGGGGGGTTGATAAGTGACTTACACAGGTCAAAATAGATGTTAGGGAATGAGATAAGAGGACACAGTTTGCAAGTCAGCACCACAGAGGCATTCTGCAGAACAGCACTGTGACATATCTTAATGTCTTCCCGGCTAATAAGAGTAAAACAGACAAGCAAGCACAGGCATGGGACTCGGACCATAATTTCTGCTACCCTGGGAACAGCATTTCAAAGAGTGATCAGGAGATTTTTGCTCCTCATCAGATCTTTATTAATCTACTGTCATGTCTCTGTATTTTATTGTTCCTGCCAGGTAACAGATTATATTAATAATTTGAGGTCATAAAATATAGAGGCTAACTCAGGGAACTGAGAACAAAATGAAGAATGAGTCTGGTGTGATCCTTTTCTTCCCAGAACCTCTGCTTTTCCGGTTAGGTGAGGCTAACAGATAGCATTCCCAGGGCTGTCTGTCATATGAAAGAGCAGAGACTTGTTGTGTATTCCCCAAAGGCAATAAAAATCCTGCAATGTGCATATAAGACCCATAGTACAAAAGGCACATAGAGACTGTTGCTAAACACACTCACTGCTTTATCACTTGGGCTTTTGGAATCCTGGCTTTTGCCCTAAAATTCAAGTTACACTAATATCATGTCGGGTCCATGGTAGAACACGAGACACATAGGAACTACTATCATCGTACCCGAAGGATTGCTACAAATCTGGGAGTTTGTGAGCTGGTTTTCTCTGGAGAGATTGGTTTTGTGTTTTAATAAAAAGAGACACAACTCAGATTTGGCCAGATTAGCACGCAAATTGCTCTGGCCAGGTTCTAATTCTAGTTAGTATACTCTGCATATAACATCTAGTACCTTGATAAACATTGGGTGTTTAGTGACCAGTATTTGATGAGACATGATACACAATGCCATGACTGTACATGGTGACCTTTTGAATTCCTTCCCAATGGAAGTGGTCAAGGAAAATATGAATGACTGACACCCACCTATTTATATCAAAGCCATCAAGAGCAGCAAACACCTGTGTACCTGGGAACTTCCACACAAGGCTCATGCAATCCAAGACCCATAAGCAAGAAATAATGGCCTTTTAATCTGTTTATAAGACATGACATGTAGCATCTTACTCCAGGTCAACTATACACTAAAAATAACCCCTATCACCAAATCTCCATAAACTGTGCAGTAAAACTATACAGTTTTAGGTTATACAAGCTGGAAGCATCAAGCCAAGTGTATACAAGTTGAGTTTTGACATGAGGTTAAAGAAACCCTGGTGGGAGATTAAATGTGCATACTTAAACTGAGATCCTTCTTGTTTATAAACCGTCAAGAATGCTTGTGTTGTCTCCAGGGACCATCTAATTCTCATCTGGAAGTTCAGGCAGTGTACCAATATGAAAACAATTTAAAAGTCTCGTGAGACAAGGGTCTGTAAGAACTGTCTATGTTCCTTATTATATCTTGATATTGTGAGGCAAACACCCATCCGTGATAAGCAAAATGAACCTTTGCTTCCTACAGAGTAACCATGTCAAATGAGTGGCATTTCTAAAGACTATATACCTCCCCTACATCACTACAATCCAAGAGTATTCACAAAATAGTCAGTACTGGTTGTAAAAGATGGAACTCAGGGATGGGAGGTATAGCTCAGTGGGAGAGAACTAACGGAACACGCACAGGCCCTGGGTTGCATCTTTAGCAAAGGGGTGTGTGGAACATAGAATAAAATGCACCATTTGCTTAGAACCAAGTCAGACTGTCTCCTGATAAGCTTGCTACCCAGTTCATCTCCTATAGAATAAAAAAATAAAAATAAAAATAAAAATAAAATAAAATAAAAAAAAGGAGGATAAATTCGGAGGAGTGAGAAAAGAGGTTAAAGTTGCATTACAATATCAAGGAGTGGTAAAAACTTCTTTCTTGAAAACTAGAACCCAGTGCATATCAGAGAAAATGTCAATTCTAAGCACTACAGACAAAAAGAAAGGCTAGAATCAAACTGGGTTCAAGCTCACCACAGGCTACATATGATAATACAATTGTTACTGCAAAACGAAGCCTCAGTTACAATTTTGGTGCAGTGGTTTTTATATTTAGGTGGCTGTTAAGATGGAACGCTGGCAAACTGCCACAGGACAGAAAGCAAACCAGTGAACGGGGAGGAAATGGTCACAGAAACACAGCAGAAAAGAGACTAACAGTTTCCAGGAACCGTGTGGGAGGCTGGGAGCGTTAGCCCTCAGTGCTGGGTATTTTCTGAAGGAACATTTGCTTATTAGAAAAATACATCCCGTATACAATTCAGTCCTGGCAAATTCCTGGCAGAGTAGCTTCCAGGGTGTGAAGCTGGAAGCTGTTCTTCTGAGATTTGAAGAACTGTTTGCATGAAGATCATCCCTCTGGAGCTCACAGATTCCAGTGCATTGACTCACAGCCTGGGCCACCACCCTGAGCTGGGGAGAGAATAGGTTCCACCCTCTGTCCCTCTGCTGGGCTAACCAGCTTGGGGGGGGGGGGGAGTCACATGGAAAATAACAACTCTACAAGAAAAATGGCTGCCAAATAAAAGGCAGAAAAGCACCCAGGCCATTTTGTTTAGATTTTTAACTCAATTTGTAACCAGCAATGCCCAGAGGTACACCTGAAAGACAAATGCAAACAAATGCAGAAATGACTTCTGAGAACTTGAGAGACTTTTCGTTGTTGTTGTTTTAATGGCAAGTTGTTCCTCTCTAGTGTGAAGCACCATACACATGGTTTTTGTTATGATGGGAAAAGAATTGTGTCTTCAGATGGGGCTCTCTTGGGTGGAAATGGTATCTAGCTGTACAAAGGAGCCTAACACTGCTAAGTTTTCTAGTTTGTTTGTTTGTTTGTTTGTTTTTGGTAACCAGGGGTTTTCTACTTGCTAAAACTTCAAGCAGCATTTGGAAACATTAGTATCTCTATATAGCAGAAACAGGCACAGTGGTGGAGTGTGTGTCCTGTGTTCTGGGTCACTTTCAGGAGGTTGGGATGACAACAAACAAGAGCTGCTGGAAACAGAGCTGAAGGAAAAAATGGACAGAACCGCTTCTGGCTGTTGCTTTAGACTTGTTACTTGCTTTCCCCTAAAACGAGGGTTTATATCTACAACTTCATTTACTACACTAAGGAGATACTAGCTAAACAGCCTGGTGCCTTTCACATGGTAGCCACGGAATGACCACATGTTAACTAGTGTTGTTTTATGCATCACATCAAGAACATTACAGCTATTGAGACAGCCTTGGTGTCCCAAATACAGGCTAGGAGACTCCAATCTTAAACAGAAAAGGAATGCTTGTAAATGATATCACTTAGAAACAGGTTTTTCAAATGTGTGTGTGTGTGTGTGTGTGTGTGTGTGTGTGTGTGTGTGTGTGTGTGTATGTATATACCTATACCTATACCTATAAAGGGTCTGGAGAGATGGCTTGGTGGTTCAAAGCACTGGCTTCTCTTCCAGAAGACTGGCATTCAGATCCCAGCACCTACATGGTGGCTCTAGTTCCAGAAATCAGACACCCTCTTCTGATCGCCACAGATAACTCTACACATTGTTGAATACATACATGCATATGAAACATCCATACACATAAAGCAAAACTAAATCTTTAAATCTCTATAAAATATTAAATTATAAAGGAAAGAAGTAACCAAAAAAAACTATCAGTTTATACTCCGAAATACGAAATTTTACAAGCGTTAAAGACCACACTTTCTATAATAAATTCTCTTTAGTCCCTATTATTGAAGTTGAAGGAGAACAGAATAGACAAAGACCCTCAAATCCAAACATAACTTGAGATCATTAAGAAAGTAAGCAATCTTTTAGAGTCACAATAAATTTTTCCAAAAAATTCAAAATAAATATTTTAAGCCCTGCAGACCACATAAGGTCTATTTCTTTCTTCATCCTCTCCCCTCCCCTCCTTTCTCTCTTCTCCTCTCCTTCCCTCTTCCCTCCTTTCCCCTCCCCTCCCTTCCTCCCCTCCTCTTTCTTCCCCTCCTCTTCCCTCCCCTCCTCTCCTCCCTGCTCTTCTGTCATCCTTTTCCCACTTCTTCCTTCCACTCTTCTCTCCTCGGACAAAATTAAAAACATTAAAAAAACTCAGAAAGACAAAAAAAAAAAAAAAAAAGCAGGCTTCCAGGCTGGATTTGCTGACAGGAGCCAACAAATTATACAAAAACAGAGCAAATTTAACCTGCAGCCTGTTTTTTAAATAAAGCTTAATTATTAGACACAACTTTCACTTATCCACAAACTATCTCCAGACTCTTTCCCATAGAGGAGAACTCCTTTCATGAAGACAATATGGCCCATGAAGCCCCAAATACTATTTACTGACAGACTCTTAGAGAAATATTTTCTACTCTAGAGCAACAAAGATCACACTTCATTCTTACCACTTTCTCCCTATCTCTCAACTCCAGAGAGAATTCGAGGAAATGGTCTCAGTTACTTGACTGAGGGGAATTTTTTTCTTTTTGCCAATATTATATATCATAAAAGTCAAATCATGATGAATTTTATATATGAAACTAGTGTGAGGAGGATAATTTGTTCCTGAAAATGAGTGTCTTGGCATACATTTTCATAGTTTGTAACAACCTAGAATGGGAACAACTGTTTTTTAATGCAATGTTTTATGAAAAGCTGAAATAGCCCATTACAACTCCAAAGGAGGATGCACAGTGTAAACTTGGGGCAGGGAAACATCCTTCAGAGGAACGGGAGCTTGTGGTGAGCCTGAGTGGAGCTTAGTGGGCACAATCATCCGCTTCTCCCAGAAGAGATGCTCGGATCTAAAATGCTTCTTCTATGGACCAATTTCAATTCAGATCTATAAAAAGATATAAAACTAGTAAATAGAGCAAATTGCCGTGTGTGGCTCTCTCTCATGTATGTGTGAGAGACAGAAAGACAGAGAGACAGAGACAGAAACATGGAGTATTAATATAACTAGCCAGAGTTTTAGAGCAAGATGTCCTGATCAAGCAACCTCAATAGCATACACATATAGACACTCACACACTTCTACTCACACACACACAAATACACACACTCGTTTATACATGCATATACATACACACACTCACAAATACACATACATACATACATATACACAGTCACATACACACACTCTCACATACATATACACATGCTCACATACATATACACTCATGAACACTCACTCATGCACACACACACACACACACACACACACACACTTAGAACTTTTGACTTCTGTGTCTCCAGCCTCAGAAGGGGTTGATATAGTTCAGGTAGACAGACACTCCTCAAGGACTACCATGTGTATGCAAAGTCAAGCAAGAGTCTGTCCAAAATCCTTACGTGAAGGCAAAGATCCCAGGCCTGGAGTGACTTTGTGGGGCTCAGGGAGGAGTCAGTGGTTTTTATCAAAAGCAGTTTCCAAGTGCCTGCTATACTCCGACAAAAACTGAACCGAAGTCAAATCATTTCCAGAAGTTAGATTTCTCAGCTGGTCATCTTTCTCTCAACTCTGTGTTTCACCCTAGAAATTAAATTTGGAAAGTACTACAGGATTGTTTCTATCCTGTTTGTGTTTCACATTCCTTCTGCATTACAACTCAAAATTTCTTCCTGTCATCCATCTCAGAAGCTCCAGGTTGTGTCCATCTTAGAGGGGGGCAAGTACTACCTCCAAGCGAAGGGCCCAGGACTACAAAGTGACCTCCATCTTAAAGTCAGGGATGTTAGAAGACTCGACAAACACAGAAGGCTTTCTATGAAGGTGCCACATTCCTCATCCATCCTTCCTGAAACATGAACACTTAATAATTTTCATTGGAGCCTAAAACCATTTTCTATCCTGATTTCTCCTGGTAATTTAAATACATACATACATACATACACACATACATACACAGATATGTATGTACATACATACATACATACATACATACATACATAGAAGTTAAAAGGGAAACCATATAAGAGCAGAATCCATGCACCCTAGCTTGATCATCTAAAGCTATTTAGCCATCAGCTAACTTCCTGGCATGTAGCAGAGGCTTTGCATCTCCAGATAGGTGGGCAAAATTGCCAAACAATAGAATTATGGTTTATTTTTCTATTCTACAAAGTGGTAACGCACAAATGCATTTGTAAACCTGTTTAGACAATAGTTGAATGCAGTATTGGATGTTAACATGGGAGAGATCTATTAGCAATGAACCAATGACAAGGACCCTGGCAGCTTTAAGTAACTCTTACAGCTCATCATGTGCATAAGGTTATAAATGCAAACATTAAACCAAGGAGGGAAGACATGGGATGGATGAAGTAACACAGCATGGGCAAGCAAAGTCCTGGAGCTCTGCCTGTGACCTACATAAGAAGCAACAAGATAGCAAGACAGGAAGCCCCACAAAAGTACCTGAAAGGTACCTAAAATTAAATACCAAACAACCAAATATAAAAAGAGCATGCAAGATACAAAAGAACTACAGCTACTCGTGAAGGGCTTTGAGCAGCAGTACTATACAGTTCTTAATCGTGTATTTGTGCGTGTGTGCATGCACACATCCAAATGCACAGGAACATACAATGGAATCCACTTAGGAAGCTGAGTGTCTAAGACCTTATAGTCCAAGGAAACTTGTACATATGGAGCAATGCAAAGCCCAGCTAGAGCTCTTCTACTAATGTTTGAAATAGGAAGTCCTAATCTGAATTTCAGGTTTTATGAACTCAGTAAACAATATAAGGGAAGTATGTGCCTCTTCTATCTTTTCAGAGTATTACCTCTGCTATGGCAAAGCACACCACTGTCAACTTTTCTACACCAAGTACGATTGGCCACTTACTTTCCTATGGTCACATCTAAAGTGTGCTGGGGGGTTGTCTCCTCCACTCCTCCCACTTCCTGTCTTATTCTCTTTGCCAAGATCATCCAGTGTACTGGCCTTGGCCCTCACACAGATAGCTACAGCTTGCCTGAACCTGATGCCTGAGCCATCAACATTTGGTGAAAAAAACATCTTTCTCTAGCACAAGAGGATTTCTGGAGACTCAGACAGTGGCTATTAGCGCCTGCTCCTCCTTCCCATGCCAGGCACTTAATCTTTAAGCACTAAAGTCAAGAGACTCTGGGTGAGAAGATCAGAATTCAGGAAAGTAATGAAGAATGTTAAAGGTGAGACACACTGTACTGGTTCAATGACCACAAATGTCTACACTTACTTTTAAAAGCCAGGTTTAAAACTAAATGCATTGTATCTGTCTTTTAAATTTAGTGAAAGCTATATATAATACTGTTACTTGACATTCTCTAAAAGTATATGGCAAACGATTCTGAATACAATTCTGTATTTTGATTTCCAAAAAGTTGACTAGGATTCCTCCTCATTAGCACAGATAAAAATAGGAAACAGAGATTCATTCTTGTTTAAATACTAAGGGAACAAAATTGGGGAAATAAATTATTTTACAATTTAAATATAATTATTTATTTCAAAAAATCCTAACTTTTTATAAGTTGGCATTTTTAATATAGATTATTAAAATAATGATCTTGGGAATGGGCATGGTAACATATGCCTTTAATCTCAGTACTTAGGAAGAGGGGCAGGTAGATCTCTTGAGTTTGTGGTTAGCCTGTTTTAAACAGTGAGTTCCAGGACAGCCAGGGCAAAACAGAGAGACGTTGTCTCAATGGCCCCTATCCCCCAACATGGTTTACATGGAGTTTTTTTTTCTAGAGCTAGAATATACTTGGAGAGTCTTAATTAAAATGTGGCACACATAGAATCATTTTAAGAAGTCAATAATCATCAAAATAGAGTAATATTTATGAGTGAGTATCTCCATCTGCTCTAGTTCCAATTCTGTTGATGTGATAGAATATCCTGACCAAAACCAACCAACCAAACAAACCAAAAACAATTTGGAGGAGAAAGGAGTTTGTTAGCTTACGATTCTTCATTATAGTCCATCATTTGAGGGAAATCAGTGAAGCAGATAATCACATCACTTCAATGAGCTTGCTTCTCTCTATGTAGTTCAGGCTCTGGCTTAGGGAATGGTGCCATCCACAGTGGGCTGGGTCCTCCTATACTAATTAACAATCAAGAAAATCTCTGTTCTGATTGACTCTGGATTTGTCAAATTGACAGATAAAACTAGCCAGCACACCATATAAAAGCAAACAGAGTTGCAACGGTAAGATTTCTGAGCTTGAAAATTAAAAAACTTCTTAAGCTCTTGTTTTATACTCACAAAGTATTTGTAGTTTAAATAGAATGGCAATAGACCTTTGTTGTATTTTACCACACAAAAGAAATATCAGAAATAATCTCACAGTCTAAGAGTTAGTCATTTTGCAACTTTATAGCAATACATATAAAATATAAAAAGTGAAGTTTGAGATGTTCCTCCTCTATTTCTTTCATCAATCATAGATGCTTCCAGGCTTATACTAACTACATCTGTGACCACAAGCCACAGTAAAATAAAGGGAAAAAATAATTGATCAATGTGGCCACTATGAGAATAAGGTCTGGAATGTGGGGATTCAGTGCCTCACCCTAAGTCAATTTTCTTGGGTAGTCCACATTAAATAAAGTGCAGGAGGTGTATGTAAATAAGTGTCCCTGGTCAAGTGTGGCCCTGCCTATCACTGACCTCTCAGTCTTGCTCTGTCTTGCAAAGCGATCTGTTTGCTTATCAAAATCAAAATTGTACGGGACCTTCTGGAAATCCAGGGTCTCTGGCTGTCCTCAGGGTTGCTTGTATTGTTGTTTGCTCTTTCCTCATCATAGTATTTCTGGGAAATTTTTTATTCTTTGGGATTCATTACTAAAATAATCTGATATAGGAAGTGAAGACCTCTTTACCTCAAAGTCTGTGGAGATCACAGAATGGCTAATAGTTGTTGTCTATTCAAGTGTATGTACTGTGCAAAGCATCCTAAAGGAGACATCTCTTCCTCCTGCCTTATTACAGTTCAATTTCTTGTGTAATCTAAACCTCCCCAGGGGGATTTCCTAAACAGGAAGCTTTCTTTCCTAATCATGGAACCAGAAACTCTGACTATCTCATTTTATCCTTGTGTTGTTTTTAAAACTAGGGTAGAACTTAGTTCACTTCCCACTGCTTTAATAATAGCTTTACCAGAGTTTGTGAAGACGAAAGCCAAACTGCTGACTTACCTGTGCAATACAGCAAAAAGCCTGTAAAACTCCCGGGGCTGTGCATGAGAACAGGCTGCTTAGATTGGAAAGGTGTAAGGCTTTAAATGCGTCCTTACTGATACAAGGCACATGTCAAAGACGGTAAATTAAGCATTAGTGCCAATTTGTGGCAGGACAGGTAGGAGCATAAACATTCATTCTCCTTAGACCAGAAGTCTAAGCAGGAAGCTTTTTTACCACTGCCTAGAAATTAGTCCATTCATTTCACAGGACAGGGGGGCTGGTGGGACAGATCAGGGGAAGCACTTGCTTCCCAAAGTGAGGATCTGAGTCCAGATCTCCAGCAACCACAAGAAAAGCTAGGACTCTGCTGCTGCCTGCAATCCCAACACCATAGGGAGCAGACATAAGAAACGGATCTCCAAGGCTTTGCTGGTTGCCAAATTAGCTCCAGGTTGAATGAATAAAGTGGAGCTCGATAGAGTAAGATAACCAACATCTTCACATCTTCCTGTGACCTTACATACACTTCCGGGCATATGTATACATATACGTTTAAAACACACACACACACACACACACACACACACACAAATTCAAATCTCCATCTCCTTTCTATGTTAAGAAGAGTAGAATGATGTCCATCCTGGATAAGATATCACTCAGTTTTTAATGTTCTTCTATTGCCTTTTCAAAATTCTTGGTAATTTTTTTACCTTAGAGGCTCGTGTGTCCATTTTGACTGTTCTTCAACTTATGTCACCCGTTCTATGGTAGAGATACAAATGTCACTATTCAATTGCTCTTTTGTTTTAACTAATAGAGTTAAAGTAGTTGTTTCTTGCCTTGTTATTCATAGCACAGGCTGGCTGCAAACTTGCTGTCCTGGCTGGTTTTGTCTGTTAACTTGACACAAGCTGGAGTCATCAGAGGAAGGAGTCTCGGTTGAGAGAATGCCTCTCCATGAGATCCAGCTGTAAGTCATTTTCTCAACTAGTGATCAATGGGGGAGGCCCAGCCCATCATGGGCAGTGCTATAGTTAGGCTGCTGATCCTAGGTTCTATAAGAGCAAGCTGAGTAAGCCACGGGAAGCAAGCCAGTAAGCAGCGCCCCTGCTTGGTCTCTGCATCAGCTTCTGCCTCCAGGTCCCAACCCTGCTTGAGTTTCTGTCCTGTTTTCCCGCAGTGATGGATTGTGATCTGAAAGTGTAAGCTGGAATAAACCCTTTCTTCACCAACTTGCTTTTTGGTCATGGTGTTTTTGTTGCACTTAGAGACCCTGACTAAGACACTTGCCATGTGGTAAGGTTGGCCTCAGATTCCTGATTCTCCTACCACATCACCCAGAGTGCTGAGATCACAGGCACATGCCACCATGCCCACTTTGAAAATTGCCTGTTTGTCCATCAATGTGTCAATCAATCAACCAATAATAAAATCTCAGTACGTTAAATGTGCTATAGGTATGAGAAAATTCACTTTGACGGGACATACTCATTATCCTGAGTCAAAAGAAAAAAAGAGAAGAAAAGGAGGGAATGATGATATTTAAGTGCTAAGGTGACCTGTAACACTTAAACACAGGGTACGCAGAACAGTTGGAGAAGATGAAAAATACGCAATTTAGCTGATCTACCCAAGTGCCCTCTTGTTCCCTGCCCCCTCACTCCCGCCATGTCTGCAATGCTACAGCGAGAGCCTACTGTTCCCTCCCTCTTCTCCACATGCAGTGATACAACAAGTTAACCCAAGCAAAGCAAAAGTAGTAAACACTTGAAGGGCTCAGGAAACTTCTTTCTAAACTTGGAAAAGCTCCTATTTTAGAGAGGAAGTGGAGTGCCCCACAGAGCAAGTGAAAGAGTATGCAACACTCAAGGCACACACACTCAGGAGTCCCACTTGTCGCAAAAGCAGCAGCTTCCAAGCATCAGGTACGATGCTTCCAAGCATCAGCTTCCAAGCATGAGCTACGAGGTATTCCATGAACCACCTTTGGTCAGCCAGGCATGGAGGGCTACATGCCTTGATTCTTGGCATTCTAGAGGCAGAGGCAGGTGGATCTCTGTGAGTTTGAGACCAGTCTGATCTATATATTAAGTCAATACTCCATAGTGAGACCCTGACCTCAATCAATCAATCAATCAATCAATGTATGTCTTTTGGTCACCTTCCAAAGGTGATCCTGAAGAAAAATAACAACAATTGAGGTATTTACTAGAAGTAGAATTTCAAGAATTTACAGCTTGAGTTTTACTTGGAGGAACTCAACTGTATCACTCTATATGGACATGGGACAGGGAATAGGTAGGCAGTTGCACAGATCAGGATCAATGGCTAGCTTACAGGATCCTTCTAGAGCTCAACACTAACTCTTGGATTGGCTAATCCTTTCAAATAGAAATGTTGGGTAGCACTGAATACCTTAGCAAATACCTGACAAAAATATATGTCCACAAAGACCCACAGAAGATACCCACTGCCTTTAACACACACAGTGGCAACCTTCATTTTACCCTTTCAGAAAAGGACTTGGCTCTTGTCTGAAGTAAATGGCTGAGAATGCGTTGGAATAAGACAAAAGCACCCTGACCTATTAGATACCCCTGACAGGATCATCAGGAAGCAATAGCGCTGGACTGTTCCAAAGGAACACGACGGCATTGACCACATCATCACTGACTGTTGATAGGAATGCATGTAAAATGAGAACAGAAAAAGAGACCACCCTTGGATACCGAGTGTAGATCGGAAATATTTACACCTAAACATGGCTTTATTTTCAGCATAGCGCCAATAGAGGGCAAAAGAACATGCCCGACCCTGCCTTGTGCAATGAGGTACACAGGTGTGAGACACAGAAACGACTCGCCCAGAGAAAAGTACAATCCCGAGAACACGGGCCCGGTGAGCCATCAGCCCCAAATTTGTATCTTGCTTCAACGAACACTTGGATGTAAAATTTTCCTGAATGATTTTACGAGAGTCAGCAATCCAGTGTGTAGGGAAATGAGACCGGCAAAGTTTGCTGAGACTGCAGCAGGGGCACATGACAGTCACACACACACACACACACACACACACACACACCACGGGGCACAGTGCTCTTGCCACTTCCAGCAATTAAAAAAAAAAAAAAAAAAAAAAAAAAGATGCTGATAGACTCCATGGGAGCTGTGGCAGCGGGGGCTCCTCACCAGATGTGCAGGGTGATGCCATGGGAAGTCTGTTCTCACAGGGGGTCTGGAAACAAGGAGAGCTGCCTCCGCAGAGGGGCGGAGTTAAAGGTGAAAGACGGAGCTCTCAAAAGCGTGGAGATAGACCTTGGTGCCGAAAACCCTAAAGGATTCATTCAGTTTTGCTGATATGGCAAGAACAAGAAATCCGAGCCTCCTGCCATCAACAGTGGAGCCCGAGTGGCATCACAGGAAGCCCTTGTCTTACAGGAGCAATTGAGAAATGAAGGGCCAAGATTATTCTCCTAGAGACATGGAGATAGATAGGTGGAATAAAACAAACTGAGAGGGAGCCCAGGCAGAAGGCTGACTCTGTGCCGTGCCACAGTGTTAAGTGTAGCAGGACACCGGGGACAATATTGAATGCCACGGAGTGAATTTGTGCACCAGAGCTGCTGCAATAGCAGCATAGTTTAGTTAGATGCAATTTGCATAGCACACCAAGTAACTATCACCAAGTACATCCAAGGCAAAATTTCTTTTCGTTTCCAGGACTCAGTCTCTGGTCTCAAAATGACACATCTTTACAGTGAATTCCCAATGACCCATCTCTCATATCAGTGTTAAAGTATCTTTCTCTTACACTGAACATGTGACAGTTTTTAAAGATATATTGTTTTCTCTTTTATTTTTTTCAGTACCCCTGAAGATCAGAAATGCAAGCTCTCAAAAGACCTGAGCTGAGCTCTGACCCTCACATCACTGCCATAAACACCTGCAAATACAAAGCATCACTCCGGGAAGACAGAGTGACGATCCGACTCGGTAACAGTGCTGAAGTCTTCTGTTTGTGAATAACAGTGGAGTGTGGCTGAAGGAAGGAGTCTAGCAGCCAGAGCAGTGAGTTTACAAACTCCTGGGATTATACGCTGGATCCTTTTCTTCCACCTAACACAGTTGATAGCACAAAGCTGTTGTGCCATCTCAAGATTAAGTGGGAAAGCAATAGTTCAGTACATGATATTCTTGCTAGGTTCAAAGTGTGCGACCGTGATTTTGAATTCTTCAAGAATGCAAACAAGTTGTTATCAGGCTAAAAATACATGTACTGCAAGAGAGATGGGAGTTTAAAAAAAAAAATGTGTCTTGGTACCAGTATGGCTCAGAGGTAAAGCATTTGTTCAGCAGGTACAAAGCCCTGAGTTCTACACCCAGTGTAGACACAGGCAGTGTCTCTCAGAAGACACAGATAAGACTGAAAAGTAAAACTGAACATCAACAACACTGTGCAGAAGCAAAACAGTGCCAAACACAGTTGTGGACCCTGAGAGCACTGCAGATACCCACGGGGCATCCCAAACTGTGGTCTGTGGAGGGAAACCACTGAATAAAATAGACGGAGTTTCAGGCTTGGGAAGATGGCTTTGCAGGAAAGTGCTTGACACACAAGCCTGTGGACTCACGCAAAGCTGGATGGTTATGGTGGCCCCATGAAATCCCAGTACACGGGAGGCAGAGACTCACCAGCACAAGCTGGCTGGCAAAACCAGGCAAACAGACAAGCCCTAGTTCATGGAAAGACCTACCTCAATACATATGGTAGAGAGTGATCAAAAAGATACAAACGTATACACATGCACATAAAAAGAGGAGCTTTTTAGGTATTTAATAAAATAAATAAATAATAAATATAATAATAAATAATAGTAATAAAATAAACAATAATGATATGCAATACATAATAAATAATGATATAATAAATAGTTAATATATAATAAATGATCTAATAACTAATAATAAATGTAAATGAGAATATTTCACAATACTAATACTTCACAGACCAACAGGAAAGCTACAGTAAACAGCAACAGGTGAAAATACAGCCCATTCCCCTCCTCTCTTTCCTTCATCCTCTCTTCCTCCCTGCCTGCCTTTTCCTCAGTGCTGTGGGTCCAGGTTCTTCCCTGGTGGGGTGTTCTCTCTTCCTCCTTGCCTGCCTTTTCCTCAGTGCTGTGGGTCCAGGTTCTTCCCTGGTGGGTGTTCTTACTCAGCCTCAGTTGTGGCTTCCCCTCTAATTGGAATGCAGCAGCACACAGCAGGAATTGGTAAGAATCTATTCGGCGGCCCATCAGTAATAGACATTGTTTATCGGGAATCTATTTTATCATGCTTGGTGTATATAGATAGATATACGTAAAGCCTCAGTGAGTCAGTATTTCTTAAGTATTACCTGAACAAATAGAGGTGGGGGGTCAGAGACACCAGGCTGACACATGTGTCCTGCTTACTCAGCTTTCACAGGAACCCACGGGCAGTGAGCAGTACCTGAAGAACTGCTAACAGGAGAAAATCACACTCATATTTCATTTTACTTGCTAGCTCATGAAGACTTTGTTTTAGAATCTAACTCCATGTAATTCTAACATACCTTGCATGGGGTACATATTAGTCTGTACTTGGGTCGTGGGTAATGCTGCAAAAACAGCCCACTAAATATTACAACCCTAACAGTAATGTCAAAACAATAATATAAAATAAGTGCCATCAACACTACAACCCTAATAGTAACACCAAAAAAAATAAAATAATAAAATAATAAAATAATAAAATAAAATGCTGCCAAACACTACAAGCCTAACAAGCTCAGCAGCAAGAGTTCAGAAAAAAAAGCAAACATTCCTTTTATGCCATTTCTACCATCTTCAAACTCCCTCAGACTCAGATCTCTGGCTCTGCCTTAACTGGACTGGAACACTATTACAGTGAGGCCACCACACACGGAGCACAGTGGTCTGAAATTACAGCAAAGTCAAATGTGTATCAAAAGGGGCCACACGGGAAGGAGAAGTCACTGCTGTGTCATTTAATAAACCCACTGAGCACGGAGGGCTTGGGCAGCCAAATTGAATTTTAAATGCCTCCTACAAGAGGCTATAATCAGGATAGCCACCAGTGGAGATGAGATGAACGAACTGACTTTTCTTCCACCAGGGGATCAAAATAGGACATCATCTTTATGCATGAGACAAAAAAAAAAAAAAAAAAAAAAGCCTACAAACAGCCTTCACCTTTCTGCCTTTTGTCCAGTACTTGGACATTTCTAGACTCTATCTTCCCTAAGGTTTTGTTAATGAACATTATGCAAAAGGACTTTATCCCACCTTGATTTCCATTGCATTTTACTCCAAACAGCGAAAACTATTCCCATTGAGTGAAAAGTCCCCTGTGATCTTGAACCATCACATAATAACTGCCAAGCAGCTGGCACTCTCCAGGGGAAGCTTAACATCCACCATTAAGTCAGATGCTGCTAGGAGCTCTCCTTTCAGCCAGCACAGCCAATGGTAAAAGAAAGTGTGGGATGGGAAAGCTCTTCCTACTTGAGAATAAAAGAAGAAATGTCTTCTTACAGGAAGCTTCAAACCCACAGTTCTTGTAATTCTGTGTGTTCTAATCTGATCATTCTTAGAAGCTCCATGCTCAATGTTCCCAACTTCCCCCCATGGACCTTGGGAAGCTTAAACCCCCACCAGAATTTGAATGACAAAATGTCCCAAGCTAAGCTGACCTCCTTGCTGTCCAAATGTGTAGATATCTTCCTCCTCATGAATGACAGCATCCTTCAAGGTGTCACTTGGACTTGAAACCAGAAAGACCATTGCTACTTTATCTTGTCAGTGACAACCAGTTGCCAACGCTCCACCGTCCCCCATCTCCTCACCCACCTTCCTCTTTGCCTTATACATTTTGCAGAATCCAGCTCAGAGGAATCGCCATCGAAGGGTTCCATAATCCAGTAAGAATTCTGATTGGAGGGTTTGAGAGAAGGAAAGTGACGACAGAGATGACCCTTCTCCCCAAAGCATGAAGAGAGGGTAGAAACTCAATGGCCAGGATGATTCTGTAGAATACTTTCCAAAGTGGGAATCTGACCATCAGTAAAGCATCGCAGAGCTCCAAAGGTGCATCCTTGACTGCCCATCTGCCCCTACCTCTCTCTCTCATAGCAAAGGACTTGGGAGCTGAAGCTGAGTTTGGATAAGTACACCATGGGCCGATCTTTTGTCATACGTACACAAAGGGTGTACACAAACAATCTTGGGTGGATACTGAAGGCTTCTTAGCCCTGTCAGCACATTTGTTTGCACAGTTTCTGATACCAGAGTTGGGACATCTTGACGGCAGATGCTAACATCAATATTCAACACAAGGCGAGCATCTGCTGTTCTGAAAATAAAAAAAAAAAAAACCTTTCAAAGAGCCCATATTATATTGAGTTTGTAGCAGATAGCAAATTGTTATCACAGCTCTCTCAGGCACTTTGCTGGACTCCAGAAATAAGAGCTTATTTTAACATTTTGACTTTGTCCTTTCCCTTCCTAGGATTTTGGGTGAGAATGACATTTGCAATTTAATTTTTGCAATTAGAGGTATAATGTCTTTTTTCTCTGATTGTAAATTTGAGGATAGCGTACAAAATGGAAACAGTTATATTCCCTTAATCAGATAGATAGATAGATAGATAGATAGATAGATAGATAGATAGATAGATGGATGAGTTAGACAGCCACATTAATGCCTTTCCCAGCCTCTGAAATCACTGCACACACAGGGTACACAGACAAACATGCTAACAAATCATCCACACATATAAAATAAAACAAACTTTCAAATTGTTCACCTGTGTTAAAAGATTCAGTACTGATCATGCTCAGAAACTCTGAGTTCAAAATATAACATAAAATAGCTTACAAAAAGATTTACTTTTGTTTCTGTGCAGCTGTGTGCATGAGCACATGTTTGGGGGTGCTGGAGGGAGAACTGGATCTCCAGGAGCTGGAGTTACAGGTGGCTGTAGCCCTCCCAGTGAGCTGGGAACTAAACTCGGGCCTTCTACAAGAGCATCAACTGGAGCCAGCTCTCCACCTCCATAAGGCAGCATTTAATTAACACTTTAATAAGAGAACAATAGTATTTGTAGCTTAATTGATTTTTAAAAGGGGGGATCTTTATGGTCTTACTCTAAAATCTGGTGTTCTCATCTATAAAAAGAGTGAGCTACTTGCCTAGTTTAGGCAAAATGAAAAATGTACCACAAATTTCCTCACCAGATTGAACCCAAGTTAAATACTATATGTCCAGTCCATTCTCCACAAAGACTGTGTATATGCTCCAACACACCAAAGGATCTATAAAGATCTGTTGTAATATAATCTGATAGTTTTCATAAGTAACCACTTTAAACTCTTCTTGTTCCTGCTAATTAGATTATTCCTGTTAACACATCTTGGTACACACAGATATTAATGTTTCTCAGATCATCTTGAGGATTATCCTTAGAGAGCAACAAGATCAATTCTAAAGGCATCAAGGATGAATATTGTTGGTCTGGTATAATTATTTTTCTGATTTTAACACATACCTGCAAAGCCACCCTGGCTAAGTTGGAAGGTTCAAGTCCTGATGGCAGGCAATGGTACCTCAGTGTAGTGTGCAAATTTTGTGGGTCTTGTGAGGCCATATAGAAAAAAAAGGTAAGAATCTCAGTTGTCTTTCTTGAGCTCTTTTTAGCAAATGGTTATTAATTCACACCCCTCCGTCGGTTCACTCTGTGACAAACCAGTTTGTAGCTGATGCACTAGTGAGGCTAACTAATCCATTAGTGACTCTAGCCTCTGTAGTCTCTAGCTACGGATGGATTAGCTGGTGGCAACAAGGCGGGTAAGCGGTAAAATCACATGACTCTCCACTCTGAAAAAAATACAGAGGAACTGAAGCAGGTCAGAAATCTCAACAATTAAAGGGACAATTGTTGTGGAGCTGCTCATATGGCCAGCCCTGTGCCATCGATAACCCCATATTCTGTCATTTTAAAAAATTATTGTCATTATTATTGTTTATTTCAGAGATGCAATATTAGAAAAATAAAAGAATTTTAATAAAGTCACAATGAGAGCTTCAGTCCATAAAAAAAAGAAAAAGAAAAGAAAAATAATAATTCAAACTGGGGATGGGGTGGGGCTGAGTACAATTTCCCCCAAAAGTAACCAAGATCCTAAGATTCATAAACTGATAGATTATGAGGTTGCAACACAAGATCTCAAGGTAAAAGACTCAAGCACAGCTCTTGAAATATAATCTTTCCCAAAGTATGGCATGGAAAAATACAGTTGGTTCCATTTCACTTTATGATTGCATGTATTAGGGTAACTATCACCTAAGGAGAACAGGATAATATAAAGCAGGCAATCTCTGAATTAACAGGTCTGTTTCCATAGCACCAATTCTAATGTTCTTCACCTCAAATCTTATTCCCAAATAGCAAACTTGATGGCTGTAAGATTGACACCTATATACTCTATGCTATGACCTATGCAATATGACTTATACATGGTAAAGTATGAGGGTTTCAGCAAGTAGCATTGGCTTGTCAAGGGTTCTGTGCACCAATGTGGCATGTCGTAACCTGTTCCGACTGGGCTCAGCCTAGCCCTACTGAACAAACACTCTCTGGGACAGAGCTCTGGACTCTTCATGGAGAATAGGCTCATTGGTGATATCTCTAGGCCTCTCATAGGACTAAAAGAATGATACATTGAATCCTTGCATGAGAAACTTGGAATCTCCATAGCAAAGTATCCAAACAATGGAAAAAGTCTTAGATCAATGCTCAGAAAAGCTCTTCAAGTGAAAACTAAGGCTGTCATCAATGGCTACACGAAACTTGCCATTCACAAACATTACAAAGTATGACTATACACACTTTGGTGTTGCAGATTTTATGAATGAGTAGCTAATGTGCCAATGATTCCTGCATATAAGAAACCTAGAACTTGAAGCAGGCAGACTCTGGCAGGCACTGTTAGTGTCATACCACATAGTGTGTCTTCTTGCTCAGACCATGTACTCTCTATATCTCCAGCTCAATCTTATTTCTTGTGTGTTATCAGTACACATGATAGGTGTGATGAAAGGTGGGACTGGGTGACCAGAATATCCTACCACTGAGCAAAAGTAGATTGTCTTCTTCCATATATCTGTTGAAAACCAGGAAACTCTTCACCAATCAAATGTGGCTCCTCAGGTACCCTCCTGACCTAATCATTACAAGGTGTCCACGGCGGTATGGAGTTGACCAGAAGCTGCCTGGGCCATCTCAGTGAACAATTCCTTACTGGAGACCCAGACCCACTATGTGCCAACTACAGAGACTAAACTATGGTCATGTTTTTAGCTTTCCTTCTATAAAATCTTGTTTCTGGTATAGAAGAAAAATAAATGAAGAGAAGTTTTATATAACATAGATATCATAAATGACCAAGCCAGCTCAGTCAGTCAATAGGTTCTCCAGCTCAGGAATGAGGATTAAAAAGAAAAAAGACAATTAGACAATATTGCAGCAAGACCCAAGCCAATTCTGAGGCTGAAGGAGGGTTTATTTTTTCCCAATTTGCTTTTAAACCATTTTAATTACATGCAAGTATTTAGGTCAGTTTAGATTGAGGAACTAGCAACACAATAAATGCAAATAGTCAAAGAACAAACAAGGCAATAAACAAAGTCCTAGATCACTCCCGTGATCACCATTTCTAAGGGCTTATCAGGATGACAAAAATATCTGAGCCTACTTTTCAGTCCTAGCCCAAAGTCATTTTCATGCCTGAGGCCTACTTCTTTGTTCTAGCCTAAGATTTAGATTCCTGACTGAACTTACTTCCTTGTCATAGCCCATTCCTGCCTAAAGCCCATTTCCTTGTCCTTGGCTAATGTCAGACTCCTGCCAAGCAGCCCCAAAAGCTCTCCACACATAAACATATTGTAAAATGCATATTATATATTTAAAGCCAATTCCAGAAAAAAGTAACAAGAACGAGACCACCCAGATGTACCCAACGAAAACCAGACTGCAAAGGCGGAAACCCTCTCTAGCTGGATTACTGGCGCTTATATGAGTTCATGGCACAACTCACTTTAAGACCTCGAAGTCAACAATTTACCATTCTAAAATGTGTGTGTGTGTGTGTGTGTGTGTGTGTGTGTGTGTGTCTTTAATGGCTACACAATTTTATACTGGGCAGAGAGAGACAGAAGTCAGACACCTATTTTTTTCAGAGCTCCCTAAGTATATCCCATACAAGCTAATATTTTTATTACACATTATATTTTCTAAAGCCTTTCTGCAGGCCTTTTAAAAACTAAAGACAGAGTAAAGTTTAATACTCACTATTTTTAAATTATGACACAAGCATGCCTTCTAATAAAGATAGCAGCAGTAAACTTCACCTACAAGTTGTCTTAGGGAATGTGGCATTTATTCATCTTCTGAAATATTCCCAAGTCTTTATACAGTCTTTATACAAGTCTTTATACAGTCTTTATACAAGTCTTTATACAGAAGTCCCCATTTTATGTTGGTCTACTGGCTAAAAGGAGACATTTTAGCTTCTGATCAGCCATCAAAGAAATACTCAAATTCAAGGTTGACACTCTGTCCTTTACCTTGTTCCAAAACACTGCAGGGATTATACTGCCCAATGTCACACCATATGGGCAGACTCCAGACCCAGCAGGCAACAGGAAGCAGGATGCCTCTGTATCTTGCCATTCTGCTGCTTCCTGTTGTTTTTGGAACAACCCTCACTTTAGCTAAACATAACCCTTCTTGGAGATTCATTTTTAGTAAGAGAGTCTGTCTCTTTCCCGGCAGAGTCTCCTAAATGCTCTTACATGCTGACACTAATCTTGAGACTCTCACTCTTCAGAACTCACTGATTTGCCATCTCCTGGACTTCAAAAATACTCACCCACTTTATGAAGAATCAAATAAAACTACTAACCACGTAAGTTTTGTGAATTTAAAAGTAAAAAACAATTATGTAATGAACAACTGGAGAAAAATCTTCTGAAGGCATTTTGTCTTGTCATCTCTTCTATTGGCCGTTGGTGGTTAGCGACCGATTTTCAAACTCTCTCTCTAGGCTCTACATTACTTTTTAACTCTAAATTCACAATTTTTTTTTGTGGTAACAGGCACATCTATTTAAGAGGTAGATTTTTTTTAAAATAACCCTCTTAGGTTTTTACTACCAGATTTTTGCCTGACCTAAGAAACATGTATAAGAAGTAAGGCAATGCCAACTACTGGAGACTGGTGAGATGAGTAAAAACACCCACTACATGAGTGTAAAGACCTGGGTTCAAGTCCCAGCATATGTGAAAAGTCAGGCTTTCCTGTACATGTACCCAAACCCCAGCATTGTTAGACTTTCAGGCTGCTAGTCTAATTCCAGATTCTGTGAGAGACTCTGTCTCAAGGGAATAAGGCAGAGGGTAAAGGAGAAGGACACCTGATGTCCATCTCTGGCCCCTGCAGGCACCTACGTATTTACATAAACCACACAGAAACACAAGCACACACCAGAAAAAAACTGAGGAAAGAGAGAGGGAGGGAGGGAAGGAGAAAGGGAAGGAAGGAGGAAGAAAGAGCCAATCAATGATATTTATCTCTAACTTAAAGTCAGTAACTCTTACCAAGCAGGGGATCATGAAACATATATACAAAGCAAAGCATCATTATCCAAAAATAGAGATAACTTTCTCAAGTGTCTGTCCCCTTGGGTATTCTATAGCATAAAGAGTTAGCTCCATATAATTCAAAAAAAAAAAAAATCTATACATGATATTATGAAACATATATACAAAGCAAAGCATGGTTGTTTAAAATATATATATAACTTTCTCAAGTGTCTGTTCCCTTGGGTATTCTATACAATGAAGAGTTGGCTCCACATAATTCAAAAAAATCTATACCCGGCTTCGAGAGGGAAGGAGAAGTCTCCTGGGTCTCAGATTCACTTCTTGTGGCCTTCCTTCATTACATGTTTAAAGGTAATCAATAAAAGCTGATTTCTCTTTGTAAGCATTTTCCTATTCTGCCAGAAATAATAGCAGTCTCTGCTCTAAAATGAAAAAAAATGGAAAGTAATATTTACCATAAGAGGAGAAAATGGAACTGCCTGAGCATTTTTCCTGAGCCAAGTAAAACACCAGCAAACTCCGTTTATTCTAAAAAAAAAAAATTCTTCTCAGTCGCCCTAGCCTTAGCTCTGCTCTAAAAGTCTGTGACAAGTTTTCAAACACTGAATTTATAGTTCCACTTTCAGTGGCAACCTCCCTGTTTCCTAAGAGTTTTACTACATTTCTGTATAAACATATGTATTAAAGTCAATAAAGGAATAGGGAAACAGGCAGGAGAGACTGACAGCCCTCAAAACACCCCCACCCCCAGCACAGTCTAAGATGTGAAACCCCAGTGAAGCTAATTCCGGATAGGAAAACAAAGAAGTGCACATAAATCTAAGTCTTGCTGGGAAACACAAAGCCACTTTGCTATACCCATTCTCAGCATACTTACTTACAAAGTTTTATAATAAATAATCTGAAACAAGGCACTAAGGTTCTCTAATCTATGTCAGATGACTCAAAATGGTCATTTTAAGGGCCTTTTCTTCTTCTGGATTCTTCACCAAAGACTATAAGAAAAATATCAAGTGGAAGAATAATACACTTTTCCTTTGTTATGAAGTTATGCACACATTTTCCCAGGTTTTCCAAGCTTCCTGTTTCCCTTCTGTCTGTACCATTTATGTAGGCTGTCATATTTCACCGGGCCATATTGTAAATCAGACAAGTTCAGCCAGTCAGGTTGAAGGATGGAGGTGAAAAGGCCCAGCGGAAAATATATAAAGTGCAATTAGAACCATATGACCAGAGATATTGAAGCAATACTTGTTGGAAGAGCGCCAAGTGAAAGTCAGACCTTGTCTGGTGTTACTGAGCCTGTCCAGCACATTTGGGACAGCACACACCATTCTTTAAACACTGTATTCTTTTCTTTCCCCCCCACAGAAAAAAGTTACCAGAGAAGTTAAGATCTCACACTGTAGTCAGCCTAGAACTGTATTTGTAACATAGTGAAAAATATACTTGCCAAGATGAAACTGTGCATCTGAAACTTTGTAGCATAAAACTAAACAAGGGTCAGTGTTATATCCACTTACGGGGTTTTCATGATCACAATATTGAATCAAACACCTTTTGCATTTTTCTACAAAGTCTTTGCCTCTAAAGACCTCAAGTGTCTAGCAAGGTACAGACAATCCATGGCTCTACTGTTGGACAAAAAGACGGAGATGCTTTGAAATACCAACTATCTCCCTAGTACATATGTTACAAACAGCCCAGACATGCTTCTGTCACATAGGTTGTACCCAGCAGGCCAAGGATGCACATATCTAAGGATGAACAGGCATGAAGAACCCTGACACTGTAAAAGTATTCTGGTAAAAATCTTGAACTTTGCTGGGTCAAGAGACCCATGGCCTCTTCGGATCTATTTCTTCTTGCATTCCAAATGCCAATTACAACTGCATCAATAGACAAATGAAACATAGTTTTCGGTACTGCTTTGAGAGTCTATCGAAACAACTCAAGTTTGTCAAAGTCACTTACCCCCCAGGAACTGGATCCCCCCAGCCACTCTTCCGACTGTCCTGGAGATGAGCTCCGACACGCAGCAACCCATAAGGGCAGTGAGAGCCACCAGGAGGAGCAGGCCGCAGCCCAGGCCTGTCACTATGGTACAGATCCTCCACTCGGTGCTGGGGATGCCCTGGAAGGAGGCATAGCGCCCACACTCCTCCACCATCACCATCATCTGCCGACTCTCATCATGTATGGGATAGGAGCACCTCCGGAAAGTGCCAAAGGACACAGGCTTGCCTAGCTGAGATCCCCAGAGCCAGTAAGGCATGAAGAACCCCACACAGGAGGTGGCAGCTGAAAGGAAGGAAAGCAAAGCCCAGATCACTCCAGTACAAGTCAGGCTGGATGCCATCTTCCAACAGGCACTGCAATGAGGACCCAACGTGACTGTCCCGAAGGTGTGAAGGAAGGCTTGTGGTCACTAGAAACTTCCAGGTAATCCACAGTTCTTCAAGGTGTATGTAGCTACTTGCTGTAACAGATCTTCAGTCTTAGCGCAATTGGCTTCTCATCCTATGTAGTAATGATGGCTGCCCCTGGTAAAACAGAATAGCAAACAGTGAGGGCTAAGTATGTCTAGCTTGTTTACATGTCTCAAGAAGCTCCGTGATTTTCAGTTAAGAAACTTCAAACTTCCCTCAATCCTTCAAAAATGGGAAGAACTCATTCTCTCCCTACACATCTCTATACAATATAGTTTTGTCAAGCTAGCTCAAAGCTCTTCCGTGTCTTTATCTTCTGAAAAATGCTCCCAAATTAACTCTGACAGCTATTTACTTAAAGAAACGAATGGCTTCCATTTGCCAAGCCAGTGAATTCATTTCACATACTCACATTAAAAGCAACGTAGCATTTTACTAGCAGTAGACATAATTCCGGATATTAAAATAAAATGAACCATGCAGTTAGTTTGTTTATTTGGATTGCAAGTTCACACTTAGTTTCTAGCAACCCCTCGGCATCACGAGATTAGGTGTGCCAACCAAGCAACATGATGGTGGGAACTTCTTCCAGTTACAGAGTACTGTAACTAACAGTATTTAACTAACAGTATTCACCATCCGGATGTACGCATTGGATAGACCCATAGTTACACACTCCCAGTACACGATAATGCTGAGAACGCCTTCTTTCTTAATCTTCCCGGGCAAATGCAAGTCTCTGATGTTCACGCCTCCTAGTTTGACTCTTTGGCTTCAGTGATTTCACCTGCTGGTCACTTCAGACCGGGCACTCACACTTTTCCAATACTCAATGTCAAAAGTCAGCTCTTCAAGGGGTTCGATGAGGTGGGCTGACTTGCACACCTGACCACACTCTCCACAAAGAACACGGAAGACCATCCACCCTCAGCTTCCATCTGCAAACCGCTCCCAAACTCCAGCTTCAGAACCTACAGCAAACTCTTGTCTCCTACACTTCGCTCGCCCTCAGTTCTGGATTCTACCCAAAGGGAGCTCCCTCTGGCTACGGTTTTTAAAATCTTGTCAGCTGTGAGCAGAGGCTGAAGTTTACTTGGACTGGGGGTTACCAGTAAAGGTGGAGAGCTTTTCCTCAGCTGGAGTGACTTGCCCTAGTCCAGATGAACTTAAAGTCACCACCCTTCCCCCCAAACTGCTAGACGCACCCACCGCACCCTGGGGCACACAGGGACACACACAATGATCTCTGGATGCTAAGCGGTATGGGGAAGTTCTTGCAGCCGGCTCTCAGAAAGGGACGGATAAGGATGGGAAGGAAGGTAGCACCCCCCGGAGGCCGACAGGACCGCAGCTGAACCACGCTGCTCAGAAAGACAGGAGGGACCCGGGTGCAGGGCATGGGGCTCCCGGGCGCGCTCCTTACCCGGCCGGGCGGCGGCCGCGGTCTCTCGCGGGTCCCGGGCGCAGCACAACTTGCTGTCTTTCCCTGGCGGGGACAGCGCGGCACCGAAGATTATCTTTCTTGCCTTCGCCACTATCCCGACGGAGATCGAGGCGAGTCTGGAGAGCCGGGATGGAGGGTCAGGAGGACCCGCCCGGAGAGCCCGCCGGCTGTGGCCGCGCGGCCCGGGAGCACCGTGGATGCCGGCTCCAGCTTTGGCAAGCGAGGCACGCGCCGCCTCCTCCCCGCCCTCCTCTTGCCGCTGTCCCCTCCCCTCGGCCCCGCCGAGCAGTCCTGGACGCGCGAGAGTGGGGGCGGCAGACAGACTAAGAATCCAGGGAGAAAGTTGCTCGCCTTCTCCGCAGCTTCCCGGGGGCCCGGAGGCCACACCCGACCCCTGTTTGCTTTTCTGGGTCAAGCACGGGGGCCTGGGGCTGCAGTGGTCGAGCAGCGCGTTTATGAGCTTTATGAGGACGAGGATGGGAAGTAGCCTCAGAGATGGGTAGAGTGATGTCTGCGAGCATTAAGGAGCTCTTGAGAAATGGTCACTTTGGAGGACAGAGACCATGACGGGTGTGGGCGTAGGAATGAGAAGGCTGGGCACGCCACGCGAGGCTGCTGGATTCCGTGGGGGCAAGCCAGAGTGAAGGAAAGCAGGCTACCCCTCCAGGCAGCCTCTCCCAACAGCTGCAAACCTTTGGGAACTTCTTTCAAGACATTTCTCATTTTCTTTTTTCCTCTTCCTCTTCCCTGTGTTTCCCCCCACTCCCTTACCTCCTCCTCCTCCTCCTCCTCCTCCTCCTCCTCCTCCTCCTCCTCCTCCTCCTCCTCTCACCCTCTCTTCTCTTCCCACTACCCTTCTCTCCCCAACAAACCCCCCCCCCCACGTCCCCTTCCCTTCCTCTTACCCACTCCACTCCCCAACCCATGATCAACCTTAACATCTATCTGAACAACCTTTGGATTTCCTTTCTAAAACTCAGCTCCTTTTGAATTATTCTCAGGACCTGCCCAGTTCTGACTTGCCTCAGCATTTAACCCTTCGGAAGCCAGAGCCGTGTTCTGTGGGTGATTGACTGACTGACCTCTGGAGTCCTCTACAGAGGACAGTTATTTTAGGAAGCTGCCATCTGGGACCAGCAACTTTTGAAGTACTTTCCCAGATACAGTTTTTGTGATGTGCCTTTTCAAAGCAGCTGGAAGTAATAAATGGGTAGGAATATATTTCATAATAAAATTTCGTGTGCACCGTTTAATTAGGCAGCATCAACTGGAGACAGGTTGTTCCAAGATTGTTTGAAAGGTTTTAAATGATTGATTCCAAGTCTTTGCTTTCCTGTAGGAATATGATATAGGTAATAAGCCTCCCAGGAAAACAATGTAATACACATTAAGCTTATCACAATATTTTTAGAATTCTAGAATTCTAGAATTCTAGAAGAGGAGAGAATCGTTCCCAGGAGACATTTGGCAGAGTCTGGAGATGTTTGGGGCAAGCATGACCCATAGACCGGGAAGGCCCTACTGGCAGCTAGTCCATAAAGGCCAGGGGTCTGCTCTCCAACTACACAGTGCACACCCAGAATAATCTAGCTGGGAAGTCATGTTTCAAGATGTCACATGGTTTAGTTCACCCATGAATCTCAGGTTTAGAGGTCTGGATTTGAAGTTTTCCTTTGTTAACTTATGTTTTAATTCTGCTTGTGCAAGCCACCAGTTATTGAGCGTGGTAGCCATATAATGACAGGTCTGACTTCTAGCTAAGTACCACCGTCTGGCTATCACATATCTCATATCTATGTAATGTGGAGGTAGCAGATACCAGCATAGACAAAATTATACAGTGGCAGCCAGACTCACCCACACACAGACACTCACTCACTACCCACTGGGGAGCCAGTCTAGGACACTTTCTCAAGCTTAAAGGAGCTTTACAGAGTGACATGGATTGTCAAAGAGGTGTTAGTTAGGATCATGCCAACTGCAGATTCTTTCATTACTGCATGTTAGTACACTAGGTTTATGAATAGATAACTTCATCAATTTCTCCAAAAAAGGGAGAGAAAAAAAAGCCATGAAGGTAGTTATCATTTTACAGAGAAACAACTGATTAACCTGTATGCATATGATTAAAACACTGACTTCTAAAAAAAAATCTTATTATTTGCATTCTATTAGGTAATGTAAATATTATCAGAGGGGTATGGCTAATATGAAAAAGGAAGAAATGAAGAAGTCAAAAGCTTAGAATCCTGTCAGAATGAAATAGTGACTATGTGTAGAGTCCCTGTGTGCTGCATTTCCTGGGACTCAGACATTCCAACTCAGATGAGTCTATTGCCTCATTTGCAAAACAGAGCTTGAAACCAATTACATTGAATGTTTCTGAACTGTCAGTGTGATGGCAATATGGGCGCTCCTGCCTTGGAGAAGGGAGGTAGGGGTCGCCGAATCTTCTTCAAGTGCATGACTACACAGATGAGGTGACAGACTCCAATATATCACTCAAAGCAGGCTCTAGAATCCCAACTCATTCCTTTTTCATTCCACCATATAATTACTTCCCCAAACTATAAAATCTTCTGAATTCCAGACTCTGGCATGCATACTTTATAAGCACATGCATTATTATAATATCTTTGAAAACCTTTGCATTCGATTTACATCTTCAAAGGATCTTTAAGTTTCTTCGCAGCCAGAAGTTCCCACACAGCAGATGCTGGTATGCCTCCTATTCCAGGCTCAGGAGCAGAACGTTTGGCTTAAGTAGGGCTATTGAGTAGTCAGATGGTATCATGCAGGTATAGGAGACTGTGAGCATATGGGAGACTGTAGGCATTCATGACAACACTTTCAGTTGGCTATCCACTATTAACTTCCAATCCCACCCGCTTTGTTCAACAGATGCTTTTCTTACTTTCCTTCATCTCAGTGGTGATTACTCGATGCCCTTGTAGCCAATGAATCTACTAAGGAGGCCTTAGGGAAAATATTCTGTGATCAAGCAGGGAAGCTTGAGAACGTTTCTCCCAACTTCCTGACTGTCTTTGCTCATTTTCTTAAAGCATTAAATGTTTGACATTACAACAACCATCTTGCATCCATGAGGATGGGAAAGCTATAGAGATATGACCCAACACCCTCACATTGTCAGCTCCTTACTTCCTTTGGAATTTTCTTTCTGCTGGAATCATAGGTATATACCACCATGCCCAGACACCTGTGAATATTTTTGAGTAAACAATAAAAGTGTTTGCATGGTTTAAATCATGGTAAGTTGAGTGTTTTCTTCTAATAACAATCTCTCATTAAGTACTATGTGTGTGTGTGTTCTTCTAATAACTATCTCTCATTAAGCAGTATTTTTATACACACACACATATGCTCAATGACATAGGCGTGAGTGAACTTGGCACTTGGTGGTGCTTAGCATGGTGGGTACAGCAAAGCCTCACTAACTGCGCATGAACAGAAGAATTAACGAACAGGTCAACATCATGTGATTATCATACTTGCTGTGATGCAAGTGGAATTTCCTTTAAATAAATAAGGTATGCTATGTGAAGCCACTGATGTAGCAGTGAAACACAGGGAACAGAACCAAGCACTTCTGACCCCTGGGAAGAGGAACAAGAGATTTCTTTAGTTCATATCTGTTGAAATCACCATAGTCTAGATGGTTCACCTTAACATCCTGTTCTCTCTCCCTGTCTTTCTCTCTTAAGGAAGCAGCGAAAGCTAAAATCTCCATTTGCAGTCTGCATGTGGGGTCAAGTGGTGATATCACAGTTCTGAGGAGTGATGATGGGGCCTTTGCATGCAGTCTTTTTCAGGCCAGAATCAGATATGATGGCCATCTAACCACAAAGCACCCGTGTTCCAGTTGTGGGATGACAGGTATGATGATAAAATTCGACTCTGCGGGAATGAGGATACTGGATACAGAAAGAATCAGGATTGTTGATGCCTTCAGTTGACTACTGGATGACATCTGGGGCATGGAAGATAGTTACTGTATTTGAAACACAAGCTTTTCTCAGTGCATAGCAATAGAAACAGGAATAGTCTTTTTTGAAAATATCATTTATTTATTATTACTTATACAAGTACACTGTAGTTGTCTTCAGACACACCAGAAGAGGGCATCAGATCCTATTACAGATGGCTGTGAGCCACCATGTGGTTGCTGGGAATTTAACCGCTGAGCCATTTCTCCAGCCCAGGAATAGTCTTAAAAACAGTTTATAAAAGTCAGACCTGCGAACGCTGCAGAGAGGAAAGTTCTCAGTGTTGTAAGTTTATCTGATACAAAAAGGTTTCCCTCGAAGCGCAAGCAGGAAGATTGTAGGTACCTAAGAAAACTGTAGACAGGAGAGGTGCTGATGGGACCAGGGAAGAGAAGTACACCTGGCTACTCACTCCTGTAACGTTCATCAGCTCTTCACTGATGAGAAAACACACGCCTACTCCTGAAGGACACTGTGGATTGCCCCTCAGATGCTCTGCCCTGCACAAATAAAGCCAGTACGGAAGCAATGAACTATTTTCTTTCCTTCATTGTGAACCAATCCCTCTGCTTCCTACATCCCATCTTGAGACTGATTTGAAAGGCTACTGCAAAGGTATCTTACTATATTTTATCAATCTTAGACACAGAGAACAAGGTTCCTGACCCCTATTTGAAGTCATGTGAGCAATACTAACATGCCATACGTACTCTTAGCATACCTATACCAAATGGGGTTGCCCATCCCATTTTCTGTGAATGTCCTTTAATGCTTTTTGTAGACTCGAGTCACCTTACCCCACAGTCTACTTATGTACAATTTCTAAACATAGCGATCTGTATGACTACATTCCCTAGAACACTCGTGGAAATAATGTGTATGCTGCCTCTGACCTGCTCCCAGCGGTGCTGTCTACAAATTACCTTGGAAATGTAAAATGTCATGTAATTTCTATATATTATCCCTTTACACATTAAAGTAGCAGACAAATTTTAAATCAATAATTTATTCATAAGTTGGAAAATGTGAGGTATTAAATCACATTTAATATACTAAGGGTTTCACATTGAGCTGTCAAAATGGGAAATGACCACAATACATATTTTAACTAGATGGCCAGTATGCATTGTGCATAGTTAGGTTTCTAATGAATCATGGTTTTTGTGCTACTATAAAAGTATTATTCTTTTCTTTCACCATCATCTCAGGAGTTGTCAATGGTTTCTATTTGGTTTTTGTCTTTTCACCGTATGTAAAGAGATCCATTTTATGAGGACAGTTGACAGTAGATAAGAATTGTTGTCATATTTCATGAGGTGTTAAGGCAGTATATTGCTAAACATCCTCATCAAGGCTTTCAACTCACAGCAATTCTCCTGCCTCAGCCTACCAGGTACTGAGGTAACAGGCATATACCATCATTCCCTGAAAGAGTTAATTTTTATGCACAATAATAGAGACTAGTGATCAGTTGTGACTTCTGAGAATTTTGAAATCTTAATTCTCCCCATCACACAATAAAGGACATTTGTGGACCAATATGTTAATAGACTGAACTAACTAAAGAAAGTTACAGTTGAAACTCGATATTATAATTCCCCAGAGGAAGTGCTTTCCTATTTTAGCTGTAGTGAAGTGGAAGACTTCTCACCAGCTCTCTGGTTTCCTACAAACTCTGGTCTCTGCACTCATGCCTGTCGCCTAGACAAACTGAAGGGTCAGGAGAGGCAGGGCACCTAGTGACTCTCCCACACCAGCAGGAGACTCTGAACCCAGGAGTCCTACTCTGATCACACTACAGAGACTGAGAAGAGTGGCCATGCATGCTGTGCTCAGTGTTCAGACCAGAGACATGTTTGCCCCTCACGAGGTGACAGGCTTCGATTAGCTACCAGCAGTGAGATAGACGATACTCTGGGCTCTACCTGTCACTTTATCCCTTCAATTTGTTCAGATTTCAGATGAAGAAGATTACTATTTGCTGCCCTCCTTCAGAGACCAAATGGGAGTGATCACATTCATTCAGCCATTATTGTTTTGCTGAGAGTTTGCTGGGAGCTCCAGAGCAGGGCCAAGTAAGACACAGAGAAAACAAGGAAACTAATTTTCCAAGTTGACACTGAGCTGAAATGCCAAAGATTGTATCCTAAATGCTCTACTTGGTTGGCTTGCCAACTAGACTGAATGAGTGAATGGAAGAATGGCATTTTGGCTAGTTAGGTCTCCGAAGATCAATATCTCTGCATGGTAAAAGCTAGAGAGTGCAGGCAACGTGACAAGAGATAGAGGGATAAAAATAGAGTTAGAAGCAGGATACAGCATTGAATGGTCGAATGTGTCCTCAGCCAGACACCGGGACAGCAAGAGTAAGCACACACGCACATGTGCATGCATGCACACACCCACACACTTGAACATGCACACACTCAAGCACAGAGAGAGGGGGGGGGAGGGGGGGAGGGGGAGGGGGAGGGGGAGGGGGAGGGGGAGGGGGAGGGGGAGGGGGAGGGGGAGGGGGAGGGGGAGGGGGAGAGAGAGAGAGAGAGAGAGAGAGAGAGAGAGAGAGAGATAACAGAAAATGAGAGAGAAAAGCCCAGAAGGGGCTGAGAGGGATCCATAATTTCTTTTTCTACCTGAATATATTTTGGACTCAAAGCACCCAAAGGCCTAACTATAAGAAAGTTTCTCTGAACTTCAGGAGGCTGACCTCGGCCTCCTCTACTTCCACCTTTATTGATGGAGGTACTCGCATTGCTATTTGTTTCTTGGAGGAAGCTCTCACTGGGCTGTGGGTCTCAGATTTGTCTCACCCTCCTGTAGTCACGTTGACTCCAAAACAGAAAAAGAGTTTCTGCTCATGGGTCCACAGGAGCTGATCATTTAAAAAATTGGCAAAGGAGAAGTCCATGCTTCATAACTTTATTACAACCCCCTCAAAAGGAAGCATGTGCCTCTGGAGCCTATAGCCCCTTCCTGCAGAATGCCCCATATTGTCACCTAGTTAACGAGCTCTATCTGCTGCCTTTGTGAACAGCCAGGTTGGTTCATCTCCCCAGATGGACCCTGTGTCTGTGCCTCTTGCCCAGGTTGCCCTTGGAAGCTGAGTCTTGGTTCTAGTCTGTGGACATTTTCAGTTTTCTCCATTTTTCTCAATGTTGTTTGCTCTCATCCTTGGAGGGAGAAGGTTATAAACAAAGGGACCCTAAACACTTTCCCTGACACATCTCAAATAAAGAAACATTTCTCATGATGAGATATGATTTAAATGTGCCTTTCTCAAGCATTAACTGACTGCACACCAGGTTTCTTTTTAAAATAATATAAAATAGAGACTGGAGGGATGGCCCAGTGGTTAAGAGCAGTGGCTGCTCTTCCAGAGTGTATGTGTTCCTTTCCAGAACCCATGTGATGGCTCAGCCACCTGTAACTCCAGTCCCAGGAGATCTGATGCCTGTGATGTATAGATGTATATGCAAGTAAAAAACCCCATATATATACATTAGTTAATTTCAGTATAAAGTAAACTTGTTAAAATACATCACTAGACTCTAGTCTTTGCTAGAAAAAAATACCAATAGCTTAGTAGGTAAAGTGCTCACTGTGGAAGCATGAAGACCTGAGTTCAGATCCCTAGTGCCCACTTAAAAAGCACAAGGAACCAGGGCTTGGTGCTGCATGGAGACAGGGAGCTTGCTGGCGCTTGCTGGAGCTTGCTGGAGCTTGCTAGAGCTTGCTGGAGCTTGCTGGAGCTTGCTGGAGCTTGCTGGAGCTTGCTGGAGCTTGCTGGAGCTTGCTGGAGCTTGCTGGAGCTTGCTGGAGCTCACTGGAGCTTGTTAGAGCTTGCTAGAGCTTGCTGGCTATAATCCAGCCCCAGATAATGAGCTCCAGGCTAAGTGGGAGACCCTGTCTGGAAAAGTTAGAGATGTAGAAAAAAACACTTAGCATTGACCTCTGGCATGCATGCACACGTGTGAGCACACACAAACACACAAAATAAGACTCATGACTATATTCCAAAGGATATATCTTTAAAATCAGTAGCTTTTAATCTACTTAGCATGTATCTTATCTCATTTTAGATATCTCAGGCTAAAATATTAAAAATAAGAAGCCCACATAATGACACTAAGACAGAACATATAAATCTATCTTCTCCTAAAGAGTCATAAGTAACTTGTGGCTATTGTAATCAAAATGTACAGTGTTGGCGAATACTATGAGGAGTCAAATTGCAGGATCACAAACGGATAATGACTCAGAAGCTAGCTGTAATTTATTTGTTATTTATTTCTTTATATTCTGGTCAGCGCCTTTACCTAATAAAACTAACATGTCCCATCGCTTGCCTAAGGAGAGATGGCCAAGATCTTAGTTTGTTTCAGTTAGGGGTGAGGGTTTGAATAAATATGGGCACTGGGATTTCAGTGAGTTTTCTGCAATGTCATGTGCTTGTTTCTTGATACTAGAAGCCCCCTAGTGTCCAAAGTGCAGCAAAGGGGGAGTCATCTTCCATAATTATTTCCTGTAGGGAGGAAGGTACTTAGACTGCAGCTAAACTGACTCTTCTGGTAATAATTGACTAGCTTCCCAACGCCTCTCTACTCAGAACACTTTAACCTGAGAGCATGTTTAGTACAGAAGTGTTGTACCAATAAATACCAATAAATCAGGGTTCTCAAATGCCTTCTCTGCTATTATGCATTCTTGTTCAGAAGGAGTTTCTCTATGTAGTCCTGGCTGTCCCAGATCTCTCTATGTAGACCAAGCTGGTCTTGAACCTGGGGATCCATGTGCCTCTGCCTCTAGAATGCTGGGATTAAATGTGTGAGCCACACCAGGCTTATGAATGAACTCTTACTATTTTTGTTCTCATCTTTTTGTTTTGTTTTTGTTTTCAACCTCAATGGGCTTGTCTTTTGAAGTCATGATTCTCAACCAGAAATTACACATATTATGCCCACTGATAAATTGTTACATTCTTTTATACCAGCTTCTGTGTTGAGCAGAGACCATCAGGGGTCTTTTTTGAGCATGTGTGCATCTCAGAAAAGAATATACACCCAGTGAGGGAGGGGACCTGATTGCCTAAATTCAAAAGAGTTTGAATCTGGTGAAACTGAAGAGACATGATCCTCCCATCCGCTGCTTGTGTGATGCCCTCTCATTTGCATTTTTAAGTGTAAAGGAAGAAAGGGAGTCATAAAAAAGATACTTGTAAGATTTAAGCATAGTTAGAAGGCTGGAACACCCAGTTCTGGGCTTGATTTAGCTGCCAAATGGCTGTCTGACCTTGGACAAGTAACACTGTAAAGTGAGGTATCCGGTTATCCTGTTTCCCACCCCAGACACAGTGGGACAGCAATCTGAGATCCACTGGACTGCAGAAACAAAATCCAAAGATCCTGGGATGGTTTAACAACACAGATGTCTTCCTCATAGTTTTGGTGGGTGTGAAGTTCTTCAGAAGACTCCATATCTGCTGAGGCTAGCTTCCAGGCTCACAGACAGCTGTCATCTTACTTTTCTCCAATTCGCCTTATCTGGCAGAGGGGCGGATGTTCCTTGCTGCTGCAGCTGCTGCTGCTACATCATAATCCTCCTCTCCTCTTCTTCCCCCTCCTCCCTCCTTCCCTCCTCCCTCTCTCTTTCTCTCTCTCCCTTTCTCTCCTCCCCCGTGTGTGTGTGTGTGTGTGTGTGTGTGTGTGTGTGTGTGTGTGTCTGCACAAGGCAGAGAAGGCAAGGGAGCTCTCTAACCTTTCTATTTTTCTTTTTAAAAAGCCCTGTTTATAAAAGTATTTCCCACATATTTGTTCATCTCCTAAATGACCCGCTCCCAAATGCCAGTGGTCCAGGACAATTAGACTGTGTAATGAGCCAGACAAGGCTGATGGCCAATCAGGCTGGTAGCAGATTTCTTGTCATAGTGTGCCAGTAAAACCATATGAGAGAACCTTGAAAGTTCTAGGAGAGACCCAGATGAGCTATGGCACACATCCATGAACCTAGGGAGCTGTGACACACATCTATGAACCCCAGAAGGGGAACCAAAATGGACCAAAGTAACTATTGCACCAAAGTCCAGCTTGGCAAAGCAGTGGGTTTTAATATTAGAAGTATGAGCAAGGGACCGCAGGAGCACGTCGACTCAGAAACAGATTCATCGCTGAAGAGCTGACCCCACCACAGTTAACGAACCGTGAAGGCTGTAAGCCACCACCATGCAGCTCTCTGCTGGACTCAGACAGCTCTACAGAGCCAAGGAGTCACCACAGTTAGGTGATCAGCATCTCTTCCCCTGAAGTCCTTTACTCCTTCTATAGCTGGAGAGGGAGGGGCCTTGTGTATCTTGCAGGCTTTACCTTCCCAGACAACTGACACTCCGTTGACACCAGTCTCCCCACCCCTACCTCACTCCACCTCACCCCAGGGAGTGTTTCAGCTTGAGGGAATCTGCTCTAAGACAAGGTGGCATGCCATTTTGTCACAGACTAACTTTTCCTCCTTACCTTATTCCTCCATTACTGAGACAGAAATAACATCATGTTTATTTTCAAGGCCATAATAATAATGACACTGTGGTAATAATACTAACCACTCATAACTTGGGAAATAAAACTGTCTTTTCTCAAAGTCTTTTTCAAGTCCTTATTTCAGATCATCTGTTCTAATTTTTTTTTCTGCGCGATAGCTTCTGCAGAATTCTTATGGCATATTAGAGTTTGTGCATTCCAATCTACATTTAAAACTATGTATTGAGGCTTAGTGGTTAAGAGCACTTGGTGCTATTTTGAAGAACCCAGAACTCGTGGGGTGGTTCACAAACATCTGTAACTCCAGTTCCAGGGTATCCAGTCCCCTCTTCTGACCTCCCTGGGTACCACACACACTCATGGTGCATGCGCATACATGCAGGCAGAACACTCACACCTAAAATAAAATAAATAAAACTAAAAGAGTTATTTTTTTTGTAGGCTCTGTGTACCATTCTGAGAAATTTCATGTCAGATTTATTTGCCAGGTGCTGACTGAGATCAAGTCCTGAAACACCATCTGGTGCCACAAACTTAAATACAACTTTTTTTTTAACTAAAAATATTTTTGTCCAAACATTTTCCCATGTTACAGTGTAACCTGGGTCAGTGGTAGAATAGCCAGGGCAGTATGGTGAATTTCTGCCCCACAACGAGATTGGCCTGGATTTGATCTAGCAAGATATGCAGCATTCACTCACTAGCTTTCTGATTTTTTAGGCAAGCTGTTTAATAACATTTACCCATTGTGTTGCTTTGAAAACCAAAGAAGATAATGTATGTAAAAATTTCAGCACATGGTGATTACTCAATAATTGATAGGTAATATTTAATAAGACTTCTACTACCTTAGAATCATCTGGTAGCAGATAACATAACACATCCAAACCTATCTAATCCATCCTTGCAAGATACGTTGCTATAATAGAATTAGGTGATGGTCCAGTAATCTACTGTTTTCCATAATTTACTTATTTAAATTATAGTATTTATTGATTTTATGTGTGCATATATGTGTACGCATGTGAAGTATGACATGCCATTCATATGTGGAGATCAGAGAATTCACAGGAGTCAGATCTCTCCTTCTATCCTGTGGATCCCGAGGACCAAACTCAGGCGGTCAAGTTGGAAGCCAGTGCTTTTCCCAGCTGAGTCATCTCACTGACCTGCCATGATTTAAGAGAGACACATTTAGACAGGGGATTCACTCTATAAAGTTCATGAAGTGTCCTGTATCTGGTTGCCAGTACCAGGTATAATTGTGCACATCTGTAACCCCAGACCAAAAGAGATAAAGACAGTTGGACAGTGCAAGCAGAAGTTCAAGGGAAGTCTGTGCTATGTGAGGTCTTTCTCTAAATAATAAATAAATTCCAACCACATAAATAATCAGAATGCGTCCTAATTTTAGTGTATTCTTGAGTTTGCAATATTAAAATGATGATCAGAAAAAAATTCCTCTTAATTGGTCTTTGATAATCTGATATATATATGAATAAATGTTTGCCCTGCCTTGGTGAAATCTGAGTGTGAAGGCTTCAGAAAGCTTGTCCCGCTAAAGAGGAGGCTTTTGTTCCTCCTGAACCATCTATCTCTGAACCCATCTTGTCAATCCAGTTTGGCAGCCACCTAAAGCATCCTCCTCTGTAATTTGAGGACCAGGTGGTCACTGAAGCAGCTTAGAAAGGTAAAAGCCCTCTGGGTCTACAAAGAAAACATTCATATAATCCCCAGAGTCTTTACTAAAAGGTGTTAGGCCAAAACCACAATACCGCATCTTAAAAATGATTACTGGGTCAGATTAAAAAAATTAGTTTGCAAAAATATCAATGATCTTCAATTCTTTTGGGTTTTTTTCCATTTTAAATTTTACTATAAAAAAATTACCAAAAAGCCCACACACTGAAATCAATCAGACCCCAGTATTCAGACCATAAGCTCAATGAACTTCTCCATATTTAGAGAAGCCATTCAGATCAGAAACTGTAAATCTTCACATGATACTTTGTAATTTCAGTATCGAATCTATTTTATGCACTTACCCTTCTCTTGTCCCTGTTTACTCCCTGGAGTAAAGAGAGATCTGAGTTCTAAGCAGAAGGAAGTCTGCTAAAACAGTACTAACCTTGAAACTGACATAGAAGCTCACATATACCATTTCATGTTGATTAGGTTTGAGAAAGTGAATGTAATTTTTTTCTTATTTACTTAAAAGAGAAATCCTTCCTGGAGGAAGAATAATGGATATGGTATTTTGCAGGTCTATCAAAGAGTTCAGTATTCAGGCAAAGAGACTCAATCTCTCTCAACAGCGACACCTGCTGGGACCTCCGGGGTATACTTTGGCACCTCAAGGAGTTACACTGACCCATATGGCTACGCGAAGGGTCTCACTTACAGATTTAAAGGTTACATTTCTCATTCTTACCAAAATATAAGGAAAAACATAACAAAGTACAAAGATGGAACTTCAAGCTCATTAACTTTGTTTTCATTATTTGATGGCTTAAAAAAATACTAGTTTCCTTAATGGAAAAATCTCAATGAATATACGTAGGAATATCCCTCCACCCCAACACAAACACTACTACTATCTGCTCTCTACTCTTCCCCACGGGTATCACTTTATCCTCTGGTTCTTGAAGGTGGGCTTGTCTGAGTGACCCATACTCACACTGGTGTGAAAAGGGCACCAATGTAACTGCAATGGAGAAGTCTACAGATACGATGTCACCTGGGTGAGAAAGTGAACATCCCCACTCATGCGCTGTGGATACCAGGCATCCTTGCTGCCATATTGTTACTCCAAACCCATGCTAACCACAGCGGATCGGTGAACACTGGGGCCAGTGTACTAAATACCGGCAAAATTCAGGAAAAGTAAAAGGAAATTCAGAGACATTTGCTGTGCTGACTGGTTTTATGTCAACAAGACACAAGCTAGAATCATTGTAGAAAAAAGAACCTCAATTAAGAAAATACCTCCAGGCTGGAGAGATGGCTCTGCAGTTAAGAGCACTGACGGCTCTTCCAGAGGTCCAGAGATCAATTTCCAGCAACCACGTGGTGGCTCACAACCATTTATATAAAATAAATAAATACGTATAAATATTTATAAATATGTATAAATGTATAAAATAAATAAATAAGTCTTAAACATAAAAAAGAAAAGAAAACACCTCCATAAGATCAGACTGTTGGCAAGCCAGTAGGGTATTTTTCTTAATCAGTGATTGATAAGGGAGGGTCCAGTCCATTATGGGTGGTGCCATCCCTGGGCTGGTGGTCCTAGCTTCTATAAGAAAGCAGGCTGGGCAAGCCATGGGAGCAAGCCAGTAAATAGCATCCCTTTATGCCCTCCAGGTTCCACCTTGCACTGAGTGCCTGACTCACTGCTTTTGATGATGAACTGTTAGAAGGAGCTGTGAACAAAATCAACCCTTTTCTCTTCAAGTGGCTTTTGGTCGTGGTGTTTCATTACAACAACAGAAACTTTAAGATATGTGCCCAAAGAATATAAGGATCAAATTCAGCATGGATCTTTGTGCTGGAAAGGGCAGTAAAAGAAAAACTAGGGAAGTCAGCTTGGTGAAAGTTTAGCATTAGCTAAATTACCAGTGTCAGTTGCTTGGTGTGAACAAATTTACCACAGGAATATAAGATTGACAATTTCTCTTTCTACTCAAATTTAATTTAGTTGACATGTGAAGACACCAACATGGATCAAGGGGAATATGGGGAAACACCATGTTATCTTTGCAACTCTCATAATTTGTAAATATTCCAAAATAAATTTTATGTCAGGACTATTATTTTCTCTGTGTCCGTCTCTATTTCATGAGTCCTAAGGATTAATTAAACCTTACCTTTGAGAAACAGGTTGCAAGTCAGTGTGTTTTCCAACAGGCAGGCACTGTCTCTCATTTAAGTTGCAATAGTAGTGTCTGGTGAGTGGAAGGATTCTTTTCATCCACCAAAATGGAAACAGACATGGGTTTTATTCTACCCGGTTGACATCATGCCAGGAGTAAGAAGCCGAGGCCCAAGCCATGGGATTCTTACATGTCATCACGAGTTCTGTTCCAGCCACAGGTCACATGTCACATGCCACATGTCATATGAGTTCTAGCAGAAGTGATTGTACCGGGGGTGACTGGTACTGCCAAGGACCTGCACACATCTATGTTACTTCACTTCTTCATGTGAGGATTCAAGTGCTGAAGACAGAATGAATGTTGAGAGGGAAAAAATGAAATGAAAAAACAAGTCAAATTCGAGCATTTATTCTCAGACCTCACTCTGACATCATCAAGTTCTCCATGGCAAGGAAAAAGCCTCCACCGTCCTCTATGTTCAACTGAAATGTCTTTGTTGACTTTTCCTTTCTCTATCCCTGCATATTCACAGTAATTCTGAGTCATGGCAGAAGGAAAGTAAAGACTGAATGTAAACAATTCATGCTTAATTACATATAAAATCCCTTCCCTTGACAATTTCTTTTTCTGCTCAAACTTAAATCTAATCTTCAAACGTATTTTAGCAAAAACAACTCAATGCAGATAAGTATATTAAATTACTTAGAATCTCAAATTATAATAGTTTCCCAGACCAGCTATGGGGTAAATAAAGGAGTCCCAAACACAGAGAAAGTCTAGATGTCTTCTTTATCATCCTTGTTCAGAACTGTGAAATTTTCAGATCTTTAAAAACTGGTCTTTTTTTTTTTTTCTTCTATGAGTAAAGACAAGGACAGGTGACAATGGCCACTGATGTTTGTCCTCTATGTGGGGGCAGTGTGCTCAGTGGTGTGTGTTGGTGATCGGGAGCATAGGTGAATTTCCTGGGATATCACCATGGCAGCACATCCTTAGAGCAAATGGACATACAGGTCAGTGTGGATGGGCTGACCCTACGACATCTAGGACAATGTGAGCATTTAAAGAGCACACAGGAGCAGACCGTGAGGTGTCAATAAAACAGGGACCCACAAATCATAAAATAATTTAGAGAGTATCTAAATGCAGGATATTGTATAGTTTCAAATTACCTAAATACTTTAGTACAAAGGGTGAAGTTGATCAAATCACGGAGAACTGTGTGTGGTACCACACAAGGTCAGCATTCTACAAGTTGAAACAGGAGGTTCTCTTCTGGGTACCTCTCCAGCCCTGACTAATGTATTTCTTACTTTAACCATTGTGCTTTTATAACCCATGTGTGGCCTTCCAGTGGAGTGTGGTGGACCTACCAGGTGCCACACACTTGTGTCCTGGCCCTCTCCCAGCAGCTATTAACTGCCTATAACTCCTTAGCTAGAGGTGTAACAAGGGTGAGAGCTTTTAAGGTCACTGATTTTACATCTTTATCAAACAAATCTGTGTTCACAGAGACTTGAGAGCTGCCACGTGAGTGTGGGGAATCAAACCTGGGTCTTCCAGAAAAGCAGTCAATGCCCTTAACTGTCGAGCCATCTCTCCCAGTCCCCTTTAAAAGTTGTACTTTGAAATTTATTTGCTAACCCGTGGTTTTCTGTGTTAGTCTGGGTTCTCTAGAGATATAGAACTGATCGAATTAATCTATAAATAAAAGAGGATTTATAAAGTGGCTTAAAGGCTGTGGTCCAGCTAGTTCAGCAATGGCTGCCTCCTGGTGAAAAGTCTGAGAGTCCAGTCGTTGTTCGGTCCATGATGCTGGATCTCAGAATATGCCAGAATCCCAGAGCAGTAGTTTCTAGCATTAGTAAATTAAGTGTGAGGGCAAGCCAGCAAAGAGCAAACGCTGTTTTCTTCCTTGTCCTTTTTATAGGCCGTCACTAGAGGGTATGGACTAGATTTAGGGTAAGTCTTCTTACCAAAATCCCTCACAGGTGTGCCCAGCGATTGGGGTTTTTATTTAATTTCAGATGTAGTTACGTTGACAACCTAGAACAGGCATCAGTTTCCATATGGTTGTTTTGTTTGCTTGTTTGTTTGTTTATAGATCTTTAGTTTGGTTAACCCCCTCACTATCTCCTCCTCTGTCTCCTAGTCCCTCTCCCCGACTTACCCTCAGTATCGACACCTCATCTTTCAATTCACATGTGATCCACTATCCTTCCACTATTTTAAAGTTGGGCTGTGAGACAGTAGGCTCCATACAGTTCTCGTCATCTCTTCCACACTCCCATTCCCCTTCCTGGTTATGAACTTCACCCTCAGAATTCTACCTAAATACATTTGTTTTACCTCTTATGCATTGCTTCCCTTCACATAACAACCAAGCCTCTTTCTGGTCTACTGGATTTCACTTGGGCTCCAACTTCAATAGACAAAACAAAGCAGAACAGAAAATCGAAGGAAGGATCCACTTAGGAGAGAGCTCTGTCATTCTGAGTTTGAGTTTTTTTAATCAATATATTTCCCCCGGGTATATCATTTACCTGCAAATTTGGTAATTTCATTTCCCATCATAGCTGAATAACATTTGTTGTATATATGTATCACATTGTTGTTGTATATATGTATCACATTGTTGTTGTATATATGTATCACATTGTTGTTGTATATATGTATCACATTGTTGTTGTACATATGTATCACATTGTTGTTGTACATATGTATCACATTGTTGTACATATGTGTCACATTGTTGTTGTACATATGTATCACATTGTTGTTGTATGTATGTATCACATTGTTGTTGTATATATGTATCACATTGTTGTTGTATATATGTATCACATTGTTGTTGTATATATGTATCACATTGTTGTTATCCAGTCATTTATTGATAGACATCTAGGTTGATCCCATTTCCTAATAGTAGTGAGTAGACAATAGTGAACATGGATTTGTTTCTATAGTAAAGTGTCCATAGTAAGTGTCTCTATAGGAAAAGATAAAGGTCAGTAGGCACATGCTGTATTAGAGTTCTCTAAACAGAACTCATATATTATAATGTTATAATTATATATCTGACATATATAATTATACAAAATATAAAAATATAATATATAAATTATATAAATTATATAAATGTATAAATATATAAGTATATAACATATAACATATATAAATATAAAAATAAAATTTTAATCATAAAAATATGTTATATGTTACATTATATATTATATGTTATATGTTATATATTATATTGCCTATAGTATATGTGTATGCATATGTATGTATATATGTGTGTGTATGTGTACATATGAAGAAAGAGAGTGTGTGTGTGTGATATAATTTATTAGACTGGCTTACAGGAAGTGGTCAGGGTAGTCCAACAATAGTTGTCTCACAATAGAGAGGCAGATAATACAGTAATTGTCCTGTCTATTAGGTTGGCATCTTTGCAGTCCCAGTCTGATGTTAGACTCTTAGAGATTTCCTAGAGAGCTGCTGATTTCCGTCTAAATCTTTCATTCTAAATTCATGAAGAAGCAGTGAAAATTATCGGTGGAGAAATGCCACAGCACCAGGACAGATGGGCTTGCTAGCAAGCAGGCAAAACATCAGAGTTTCTTTTTTTTATGTTCTTCTATGTGGGCTGCCATCAGGAAATGTAGCCTGTATTTAGGGTGGGCATGCCTGTCTTATGCGATACGATTAAGACATTCCCTCTCGGAGCGCCCAGGGGCTTGAGCTTCACGTGATTAAAAGTATAGTCAATTTGAAAATCAAGGTCAGCCATCATACAGCCCAGGTGTTACATAGTAGCTGCTAGTAGCTGTGTCATATGGCATTTCTAGTTCTAGATTTCAAGAGACTGATTTCTCCAGTGTCTGCATTTGTTTACATTCCCACCACTAGTGTATATGAGCTCTGTTTTGATACACCCACACCAGCATAGGTTGTCATTTGTATTCCTGATGCTGGCAAGTCTCCTCTACTCCAGTGTTTGATAACCCAGGTTCACTCTGTCCTCTGCAAAAGCCCATCTTTAATCAGGCCTCTCACTGAATCTCCTGGGATCACAGAGGCTACCAGTCTATTGCTACTCTTCTCCCAGGCTCCTCTCTATCAGCTGGATTGAGTGACATTGCCCATGGCGCAATGATTGAATTGCTTGGCCTTAATAGAGCAGACCATCTTAGACACCAGGCAGTTCTTTAAGCAGACTAGCCTCAGACTACCACCAAATCAGCCCAGAATCAGCTATTTACAATGTGCATGTGTAAATCCTTCAGTGTCATCTAAAGTGATTGACAGCTGCTAACCAGTCACTGTTGATGCTGTGCTCTCAAATCTATGAGAGTCACAGCAGACTTAGGTCTTGCTGTTTCCGGACAATTATTTCCTTAAGCTGACAGAATTGTACCACATTAATATTTTCAATTAAAATCAATGCTTGCTCTAGCACAGTGACAGAATGCTGCTGTTGAATGTCATTGAATTGCTCGTTAATATTAATTTGCAGTTGTGGAGAAACGGCTTAACAACCGGACTACACATATATAATTTAAATATTGATTAACTAGGCCATAAATCTGTGCTCATGAAACAAATTGCTTTTAGCAATCTGTGTTTGATTTTTGTGGCCCTACTTAGCATTTTTAAAATTCATAATATTTTAGTAACAACTTGTACATTTTTAGTAGCTTCATTGTTTGCAAATATTTGCCAGTTTTCTTATCAACCTAAATTTTTTTAGATTGGTAAGTGTCATAAAATTCTCTATTAAATTCTTTAAAATATATTACATATTAATGCACTTGATATCAATAGCATCCTTATCACCTGTAGTTCATTGAATATATTTTAGGAATATATTTGAGATTGACCTAAGGATTTGATTTTTCTTAGGACAGAATAATGAAGTTAACTGAGCCCAGATTAGTAGGATGCTAAATGTGAAAGCGTGGGTTTTCCCCCTTGATTACAGTCAACAATTTGAAGTATGTTTAAGATACTAATCTGCATAGCATAGCATATCATGTTTGTAACACCGCAGAAACATGTAACACAAAGCAGTAACTATGTCACAATCCTGGCAACAGGATAAATGAACTTGCCCGAGAGAGTGAAGACAAAGAAGCAAAAAGCAAAGGCTTCCTCTTCAGTCTCCTTTAATGTGGGTTACCACCAGAAGGCCTGCGCCAGATTTAGGGTGGTGTTCCCTGCTTCAGATAATCTGATAAGAAAATTCTTCACTGGAGTTCCCTGCAGCTTGGGTTTTAATCCACTATAGGTGTGATCAAGTTGACAACCAAGATTAGCCATCACGTGTTTCTTGTGTGTCTGTGAAAGAATGAAATCTGTAAATATAGAGAAAAATGTATATGTAGTGTTTGGAAATATCCACAACTTTGTATATCTACTAGGGATTTTAGAAGTTACCTCTTACAGATAAAGTGGGGGCTATCATACTGTCAAAATATTCCTATTAAATTCTGTACATTTAAAAATTAAAACTTTAAGTTAAGAGCTGAAATCACCCCCACACATATATAGCAGATGTGTAGCTCAGTCTTCATGTGGGTCCCTCAACAACTAGAGTGGGGGCTATCTAAAGCTGTTGCCTGTCTGGAATATGCTCCTCTAACTGGGGTGCCTTGTCTGGCCTGAGTGGGAGAGAATGTGTCTAGCCCTGCAGAGATGTGATGTACCAAGTGATATGTTTTATCAAATGAGGTATGATGCCTCAGGAAGGGGTGCCTTAGCAGGCCCATGCTTGAGGCATTCCCTTGAGGTGTCCTTGAGGTGTCAGCCTTATAACAGGTCTAGTATAGAAGGAAGTTGATTTGGGACCTGGGAAGGGGATCTGGAGAAGGAAGGAGAGGCAGAGAAAGAAAGGGGACATAGAAGGACAGAAAGAGAGGAGAAAAAAAGAAGGAAAGAGGTCAGCGGGGGAACCTGTGAGGAGCGGGGGGGGGGGGGGGTGGAAAAAGATGGAGAGGGAGGGAGAGAGAGAGGAGAAAGAAAAAGGGAGGGAGAGGGGAGAGGGAGAGAGAGAAGAAGGGAAAGAGGGAGAGGGGGGAGGAGGAGGGAGAGAAAAGGGAAGGGAGAGGGAAGAGGGACAGAGGGAGGGAGGGAGGGAGAGGGAGAGAGAAGCAAAAATAGTCCTTACATGCCTGGCCATTGCTAGGTAACTATTGGGTATGGCCTAGAGGAAATGCTAACACCAGGGTGGGTGGATAGTCAGGTGAGGTCTCCACCCTCTCAGAGGAGAATGGGATGGGGGATGGGGAGAGGGACTGTGTGAGGAGGGTACTGGAAGGGGGGCAGTGATTGGAATTTAAAGTGAATAAATAATATTTTTAAAAAAGAAAAAAGAACTGACACAGCAAGTTCAGTGTGCCAAACTTAAGAACAAAAACTGCTCACATTATTGAGATGCACAGCTACACAGTGAAGACTGCTTCTTCCCCTTTTCATGCATTTTCTGTGTTGCGTGACCTGGTTTTGCCTTTTCCATTCTAAATTTGGTACAAGACGATTTAGAATCCTGGATTTGATTCAAGCATTGTCTTCATCTATGATTATCTTCACACCAGCCCAACATTGCAAAGTTATTTATCTTCCATCTGTTCAAAACATTTGATACAGTTCTTAGTGATTCTGAACAAAGACCTGGAGCCTTGCTTTTCCAGAAAGTTTGACTTAAGTTTCATGTCATACATTGAGCCCATTAATGTAGAAAAGAGGCTTTTCAAGTCATTTTCTTGCAAATGGCTTCATCTAGCTATTTGATTTTTTACTACAACTTTCTACACAAGTCTTGCTCTAACCCCTTTCATAAATCTAACTGCCTAATTTGGGTCCTTGACATCTTATTGCTAACTTGCCTCCCTCCCAGTTGCAATCAATCTCCACTGACTGCTAAAGTTAATTGGTTCTTACCCTTCTACTTCCCGGTGCTAGCACTGTGACTAATATCTTTACTACCTAGTTGGATTTTGCACCTTTCTTATATGGATTACTTTCTTACCTGTCTCACAAACCACAAATTTATAGTTATTACATTGACTAGAAATAACTCTCCTGAGTTGTATGCTGTCAGGTTGGGTCTGTATATCATGAAGTCTTGATCAATAGATGGGCAAGTGTCCAAAGTGAGCTTGTGTCTAGACTTTGAATGTTGTACAAAAGCAGAAAAATGGCCAGTAGTCCTAAAATCTGTCTAGTGGCTCCTCCCCCAAGACCCTATACTGCTGGTTAATTTCCATCCAGGTCTTCATCATTCCTGCATTTCTATGACCTGCCTTCTCATCTCACCAATAAATCAGCCTGAGGATCAGCATTCTTTCTCTCTCTCTTTCTCTCTCTCTCTCTCTCTCTCTCTCTCTCTCTCTCTCTCTCTCTCTCTCTCTCTCACACACACACACACACACACACACACACACACACACACACACATACACACACACACACAATCATTTTTGAGTCCTCTAAGAGGCCCCACTACAATACAAACATTAACATATCACCAACTTTAAGTATCCATCCTCCTCCTTCCTAGTTACCCACTGGGGCCCATGAACAAAATAAAATCATGTTTTAAGACTACAGATTCAACAGGTAAGTTGTTACACCTGTCATTCACCATTGAGTACCCAATTTACCAAGGGCAGCCAAAGCAGAGCCTCTGAGTATTCTACGTAGAATAATTAGTCTTTTTCCCATTGGGAGGGAGAAATATTCTGTTCTTTTCAGTGAAAGTCATCCTTGAATGTGCTGGTTTTCTGCTACTCACCAACCACTGAATACTTTCTACCTCACCATAGTTTCATATACAACTTTCTTCTTACACTTAAAAAATAATAATTCTTGGACATCAGGACCAGTATGGCCCTCATGCCCCACTGAACAACGACAGGAAGACCAGAGCCATTACAAGGTCCCCTTTAATTACTGGAGGTCAGGCCTCTATCCCCACCTTGGCAAGAATAGAATCGCCACAGCCCTTCTATACTTGGAGAAGGAAGGAGATGTCAGGCAGGGGCAGCCCTGATCATACACTGAAGGCCTAAAGTCAGCCATAAGCCTAAAATTAGCAATAGGCCTGACATACATGCCTGCTAACACAAAGTCTTGGGTCTCTATGGAAAAACATTGAAACAGATGTCTATAAACTATTGTAAACAGGCAGCTTTTGTGGAAATCTACCAGCCTGAGTAGTCATAGACCTTATAAATAGGCAGCCTTTGGCAGATAGTACCAAATTAGATAAGGACAAGTGAATCATAGGCAGAGTCATAGTGACCTGACCCCTGAACCTTCACCCAACTGATACCCTGTTCTGAAAGATATCTGTACTCCCCTGAACACCTATGCTCTTGTGTCATCCCCTTCTCCACATTCTGCATTTTCATGTTTATAACCCCCATGTTAAAAAGTAAGAATTATAATTTGATAATAAAAAAAGAAGGAGAAGAAAAAAAGAAATAACACAGTGTCCCCCTGGCTCTGTTGACTTAGCTTCTAACAATCCATTTTCTTGTTTTCAGAAATACTTTGAACTATAAAACATTATTGTGGTTTTTGTTAGTATGCTGGGTAAAATAATTTTTATTGATTTCATTTTAAACTTCAAACTTTGTAGTGAGTTAAAATGTCCTTCAACATAATTATAGATCATATTTATTTTCATATTGTAAAATGCTAGTTAATCTGTTGAACATTTAAAAAAACTGGATTCCTTTTTGAGAATTTCATATATGAGTAATGTATTTACATAATTTTCCCTTTCTCTCCTTCCTCCCACTCTTCCCAACCCCCCATAATTTTCAAATACATCTTATTATTTAATTATTGTTCATATATATATATATGTATATATGTATACATGTATAAGTATATATGTATATACAAATACTGATAAAGTGTTTTGAGAAAAAAATTCTTGTGGCTGGGAGATGGCTTAGAGGTTAAGAGCACTGGCTGCTCTTCCAGAGGTCCTGAGTTCAATTCCCAGCAACCACATGGTGGCTCACAACCATCTATAATGAAATCTTGTGCCTTCCTTCTTCTGGTGTGTAGACATAGATGCATGTAGAATACTGTATACTAAATAAATAAATCTTTAAAAAATTCTTTACCATGAAAAAATTATTAAGCCTGTGGAATTCATTAGTCTTAGTATACATTTCAGTTTGAAGAGGGAACTGCCTTATAATGTAGAAGCTATTAACAACCTGCTAACAACAGCCAGGAGATGGCGCCTCATTAGTTTAGGGCCTATGCTGTTCTTAGCTAGAGTTCATTTTTATTCATTACCTTCCATAGTGAGAATACAAAGCAAGCTTGTGCAGGTGTGTGTGTGTGTGTGTGTGTGTGTGTGTGTGTCTGTGTGTGTGTGTCTGTGTGTGTGTGTCTGTGTGTGTCTGTGTGTGTGTGTGTGTGTGTGTGTGTGTGTAGAATGGGACTTTCCCATCATATTGTTCTTTGTCTGCAAAAATGTATCATTGTCTTAACGCCAATACTGGACCTTAAACCAGCTGTGACATCTCAGTGTTTGCAATTGACAGAAACAAGATCTTGCTTAGAAAGATACTAGGACATTAAAGTAGAGCGTCAGCGGGGACTCACTGAACGAGAGGCTGAGAACTCCTTAGCCTGATGATGATGCTGAGTGACCAAACCAAGAGAGACTCTGGTGGCTGTATGAGAGACCCTAAGGAGGAACTGGAGTCAGCTGTGGAGTGTGGGACCTAGAGGATCACCAGACTGTTTCCTAAAATTGCCATGCTCTGGGGCAAAATGAAAGGCAAACTACAGAAACGTCATATAGTCAGAACCACCCAAAGACTGATTCTTTTTGTGTGACTGTGTGAGTCATCTCCCCAGATATCAAAGCTTGGTCAGCTAGCAGTCTGCAAATGACAGAAATCTTGCATTCCGGCAACAGCATAGTGACAGTTGTGAGAATGAGAACTGTAGCATTTACTTTCTTTTATTCTGCTTTCCTTCCTGAGGAGCAGCTTCGATAGGATTAGTAATTGATGGTTACTTCACTGCTGTTGAGGCTAGATGGTAACGGTGACAGAAGCTGGCGCACAGCAAAAGCTCGACTTGAGTGGCGTACAAACCCAGATTGGAGTAAGGGTCACCCTCATGCAGACACGGAACAACAACATAAAAAACTTTTTTTTTTTTTTTTTTTTTTTTTTTTTTTTGCAAATCATCAGGTACTTTGCATGGGGAATTAATCAATTCTTTGAAGAAGTGGTGGGAAGAGAGTTATTATTCGAAGAGACTATAAAAGACATATAGAAGTTCCAAGGTCTGACATCCTTGCAAGAGTGCTGCTGTGGTCTGAATGCTTGTGTTTCCCTAACATTCAGTCACTGAGTCTCTTATCTCTGCCATTTGGAGGGAGGCTGAACCTTGAGCTATGACTAGATCAAGAGGGCAAGTATTTGTGATTGTATAAGACAACTCTCAGAGAGCCAGCTCATCCCTCCTTTCCATCAGATGAGGTTAGCAGCATCAACAGGTCCATCCATGAACACAGAAAGGGACCCCCAGAAGAATCCTTGATCCTGGTTGAGAAATACATTTCTATCATTTATAAGCTACCAAATATATGGTATTTTGCTATAGTAGCCGAAAAAGATTAAAGTAGGTTGTAGGAATTAGTATATGGAGATTTGAATTTGGGATGCCTGTGCCCAGTAACATGTTATGGTGAGAGCGTTGCTGCCATGGGGCAACTGTCAATAAATAAGAACAGCTCGAAAAGGTGAATCTGAACTTGCAGGTCTAATTGAGAAGATCCATTATCAGTATCACAATAAGGTCATTATTAATAATTGCCATCATGATTTGTAAATCAAAGTGATAGTGGAGGCTGGAGAGATGGATCTGTGGTTAAGCGTACAGCTGCTCTTGCATAGTACCTGGGTTCAGTTCTTAGCACCCATGAGGTGGCTTGGAACCATCATAACTCCAGCTCCAGGGGGACATGATGCTCTTTCTGGTTTCCACTGCTACTGCATATATACAGTGCACATACATGTGTGAGTACATACATACATACATACATATATACATACATACATAATACATACATTCATACAGGAGAAACACTTTCTTGCCCACTGCTTTCCAGCTACACTGGTTGGTCAGCTTGTGAGAAAGCAGTGGACAAGAAAGTTCCTTGTTTCTGGGCCTTTACATGTAGGCTTTCTCCTAATTTGAAGATTTCTCACAGTTCTGAATCTATTTTAAATCTCAGATTAAAGGCCAGGTCCTTCCAAGCCTTCTTGAGTAACCACTTTGGCCTGCATTTCTTTCCTCTCTCTTCATTGCCTTCTGTTTACTGTCTTGGCCCAATAACGTTTCTTATTTCCTTTGTGTCAGTGCACAAAGTAAATTTTCCAGTGCACACCAGTGGCTCTGGCAAATACTGTATCTTCGATTGAATCTTTTCAGAAAGATGAATTCGAATAAAGGTAATCAATTACAATCAGTTCTGTTGACCATGCACGCCAGCTACTGATTTCGGCGTATTTTACATATGCTACATTATTATTTCTGCTCTTTTTAGATTCAGATTCCTGAAGTCTCTTTTACTACTTCCAATTTCTTCGCCACTGAGCGCGTCCTGACCTCCCAGAATTTTAAAGTAAACCCGGCGAGTAGAGGCAATCGGGTCGCAGTGCGCATGCGCGGCCAGGTGTGCGCATGCGCGAGTGGGTGCACAAGCGCAGTGCTTCCGTTACGGCGGGTCGGTCGGCGATGGCTGACGGCAGCGGGGAGGTGGCTGCGGTCCCCGCCTCCGGGGCCGCCAATGGCCTCAGCAATGGGGCGAGCGCGACCCCTGCGCAGCCCAACAACCCGCTGTCGCGCAAGCTGCACAAGATCCTGGAGACGCGGCTAGAAAATGACAAGGTAACCGGCGGGGGCGGACCCCAGATCTCGGGCAGGGAGCTGCCCGGCGCTGGAGCGGCTGTCCTAGGGGCAGGAAAGCTTTTACCTGGGTTCACTGTTGCCTGTGCCCTGACCGTGCGCTCTTGCTGAGTTCTTTTATTTGAGCACCGTTCCGCCTCCCTCCCCTCAGCTGTCTAGAGCACTACTTCGTGGCTCTTGTCAGAGCTGGCTGTCTCCCCTGCAGCTTTGAGTAGCCAGGTATACGGGCCATGCCAACGTGGCACAAAAGAATACAGTAAACTGAGAGCTGTAAAGACATAGGTAAAAATATAGGTAAGTAAAAAAATAAACTGTCAACAAGAATTTGACTCTTCTGTGCCCAAAACATAACATTAACACGTTGAAATAAAGCCCTGGACTAGATAGGGTTGAAACATGCTACAAAAAGTATATTGAATAGGACAGCTTGGGATGACAAGCTCCGTGTTTGCATCAAGAAGAAGCTTCAAAACACTTCACAAAGCCGATCTTTGGTCCACAAGTCATAACGAAAAGAAGCAGAACAAAAAACATCATGGTCGCTGATTTGAGAGGTTTGCTGCGGGTCTGATCAATACAATCCCAGTGAACCACCTTACACTTGAGAAGTCTACTGCAAACCCTGCTGCAGAACATAATAGACCCATTTCTCCAGAATTCCCAACTGCCAGGCACACAAGCCGCTCTTCACAATTTGAGTGAACTGAGCTATAAAGTTTTGCCACACTCACCGTATTTATCTGACTTCTTGCTAGCTGGCTTTCACTTCCTCAAGCATCTTGATAACGTTGTGAAGGGAAAACTTTCACAAACATCAGGATGCTCTCTAAGAGTTCATGGAACCCAGAACTCACTGGCAAAAATGTGTCAGTTGTAATGGTTCCTGTATTAATTAATAAAGGTGTTTGATTTAAATGATTTAAAATGATTTAAAATTGACATCCTAAAATCAGTTTCTTTTGCACCAACCTAATATGAATGTACATATTTTTAATCTCATGATAGTTGGTGCTATAACTTTCTATACTTTTTTATACTTTTTTTTCAATTCACTTTCAGGCTCTCAGAGCATATACTACATACATAAAGAATTGCCTTCTTAGACATGGAGGAGGAATGGCTAAGGGAGAGGAGAGGGGCTGGGAGGACAGTAGCCGGGGGAACTGATCAGGATGTAAAATAAAGTTAAGATTAATGAAAAATAGGAATTAACTTCTTTTAAAAATTAACAAACATATTAAAATTCAAAGCAATTCTGCTTGTGTTACCTTTACATACATAATTTTATGTAAGTATACTGTTAGCTATGTCCTGGAAGTAAATTTACTGCTTCTTAATTAAGTCAGATATTACTTTTTGAGTTATTTAATAGAAATAAGTCAATTGGAAATAATTTCATTGAGTTCTGGCTGGGTATCAGGAAACCACCGAAAAGTCAGCCCCAATGATGTCCCTCTTTTGTTACTTGGGTAGGAGATGTTGGAAGCTCTCAAGGCCCTTTCAGCCTTCTTTGTTGAAAATAGTTTGCGGACTCGAAGAAATTTACGTGGTGATATTGAACGTAGAAGCTTAGCCATCAATGAAGAATTTGTAAGCATTTTCAAAGATGTGAAGGAGGTATGTAACTTCTTTTAGTGTTTATGGAGAGTTATATGTTTGGTGTTTTGATAAGATTTTTTAAAATTAAATTGTAGTGTTATCTGATAATGTACAATGGTCAACTAGAAACCAACTTAACTGTTTTTATTTGAATTATTGTGATTTCTAAATTCTTTACCTCTATTAAAAACTTACAATATTTTGAGAAATTATGTTAAGAATTATAATTTCTTAATAAAAAAATCACATTTATCTCAATGGTTTTCCAGAGGAGATATTACCTCATTTAATGCACTATCTTAGATAATCACTTCTTCATTGGAAATCAGTATATAAAAGTATATAATTTCCAGGTCAAGGTGATTATTTCAACATGAATAACAGTTCAACATGTTTGACTGTTGTTTATTCAACCATAGATTGAAGACATGTTATTATATTGTGATTTCTTTATTGTGTAATATTCATGACTATTAATATTACATTGTTAGTATTGCTATATCCTGACATATTAATGTAGAAATCAGATGGAAAGGATAAACATGGTTTTAGCAAGGACTTGATAAAACAGTTCTAAAGTGTTTACTGTGGTTTCATTGATTGAAGGCTAATAATCTCAGAGGTGAAAAGGAAAGCGTGGTTTTCTGAGTGACATAAGGATAAGTACGTGGATACATTTGGAATTGCCTGAGAATAACTCAGTTTATAAGGAGAGAGGAAACAGGATGGAGTTTCACAGTATTGACGTCTGTGATACATAGTTACCTATAGTTGCCTGTGATGTTCTGTAGCTAGTAGGTTTGTTTAATGAGCACATTTGGTAAGTCAGTAAAAGTCAAAATGAAGACTTTATAACTAGGGCTATGTGCTTAGCTCAGTTGGTGCACCACCTGCCTAGCGTCACTCAAACGTAAAATCGTCCTGTGGAATTGAATTGCTTTCCTATATTCTGAAAATAAAAGTAATTTTCAAAAGAAATGGTGAGGCACTGAGCATTTTAGTTTATGACTTTTAACTTCATGTAGATGTCTTTGAAAAGCACTGGCTCAACGCTGGGCAGTGGTGGTGCGTGCCTTTAGCCCCAGCACTTGGGAGGCAGAGGCAGGCGGATTTCTGAGTTCGAGGCCAGCCTGTTTTACAGAGTGAGTTCCAGGACAGCCAGGCTTACACAGAGAAACCCTGTCTCGAAAAACCAAGACAAAAAAAAAAAAAGAAAGAAAGAAAGAAAGAAAAGCAAAGCACTGGCTCATGGTGGTTGCTAACCTAACCCTAACCCCCTTTCCATGGTTAGCTAAACTGTGTATCAGTTTGTAGTTTGTTTGGAGACCTCTCAACTGAACTGCATACCTTGTTGCACATTTACTATTTTGTTCTATGATCTTTCCTTTTTTAGAAATGAACAGAGAAGCACACACACATACACACACAATTTTACATATAAATTTGAAGTACATATAAATTTGGAATGGTTAGATCTAGCTACTATTATACGTATTAACTATATAGTTATTTTTACATTCTTAAGATATGTAAACAGATATTCATCTGTTTAAGTTTTTTTGTTTTATTTTCATATATTCTCTAAAATAAATGTTGTATTATCTTAATACAACAAACAACAAAAACTGTGGGATTTGGCCCCAAAAATGAAAATGTTCTTCCTGCTCTGTAGAGTAGTTGATGTATTTTTCCCCTTTCAGGAACTCGAAAGCATCAATGAAGATGTGCAAGCAATGAGCAGCTGTTGTCAGGACATGACAAGTCGCTTGCAGGTACTCATAGTGGCTGGATTTTAAGGTAGCCCCTGGTAAAAGTGAGGTTTCACAAGTCTGTGAACACTGACATGTAATGCTGTGTAGCGAGTTCATATTTCAAATGTTAGGTCTTTAGAAGAGCACAGACACATGAATGCCCTCGTGTTTCACTACTGGGTTTGGCCTTTCTCCACTGAGCCGGCTCACCAGCTGCTGGTGCCTTATTTTATTGTAGTCTATAGTTTGGGGTTTTGAGATTGTTGTTGGGGCACTTGTGCTTTGTTGGAATCTGTTCATAGATGGCCGGCTAATCTTTGGATAGCTAGTTGCTGTTTACCAATTTTTACTTCTGTTTTTTTGGTAATGGCTTAAAAAGGGGGCAGGAGAGCATTTCTTGGTATGAAACTAGGCAGGAGCAACCAGGTCTGTCTCCAGCACCCGTTCTTCAGGTTCTGCGTTATCTGGCTCTGAGACTTGATTACTGTCACCCGTGTGCGCTGTTGAGATTTGTACCCCTGTGTACCAGTGCCATAATTTACAGCCTCATTTACTGGTTTTATAGTCTGCAACTCACCAAAGCACAGCAAGAACCATGGTCTTGCCTCAGCATGCTCTCCCAGCACTGCTGCTTCACTACAGAGCATCCGGGTCCTGTTGTCCTCTGAGTTTCAGCACCGCGTGTGTTGAGAACTCTGAGGGTCACCTGTTAGAAGGGTAGTTCATGAGCCATGAAATATCTATGCCAGTTACTTGAACCTTTTTGAGCTACTTGTCATTTGTCTGAACTTCAGGATGTGGGGATATTAGCTTTGTGAAATATAATGAAGTTGGAATATACTGATGTTTGGTGTATTTACAATCTTAGGCAGCAAAAGAACAGACTCAAGATTTAATAATAAAGACCACTAAGCTTCAAGCGGAAAAGTAAGTTTTTCTTTAAAAGTAAGTCACCTCCTCATTAATGCAGATTAAGTGGAATGTTGTAAATAGTACTAAGTCAAAATGGAAATAATGTAGAATGTGACTCAAGGCTCACGGAGCACACAGGCTCCTAAGCTATGAATAGGCAAGTTTAGCATGGAAACAGTCATTAGGAATATTACGCCTGGTTCTTGGTGTAAGAGATTACTTTGTTTTGGAATAGAGGTTATCTGGTATTTGGAATCGGTGGTAGTGATAGGATGTATGATCAATCAAGCCTGCAGGAATGCCACTTTAATTAATGAAACCACAGGGAGAGTGGTTCTTCTTTGTTTTGTGCCTGGTAATTGGTGCTCAAGATGAGTCTAAAGACAGCTCCAAAAAAAGGCTGTTAGTAAAAATGGTTAATTTCTGTTCAAGGAATTTTATTAAGTTTTATAATTACTTTTAATCCTGTGTGATGATGGTTGGCCCTTTATCTGAAAATTAAAATCCATTAGATGACTTAGGACATTAGATAATAATAGGAGCCTTTCAGCTCTGTGGAGAATTAATTAGAGATTACATGATTGGTTTAAGTGAATACCTGGATTTTGTTTTCCTTATAGAATCTTGTGTTATTCATTACAGGGACATTTGCTTGGTGAATTTAAAGTCTTTCAACCTAAAGCTATAAGTAATACAAGGCAGACATATCCTGCCATGAGTATAATCATAATGCTTATCTTTGTTAATTCTCAACAGAATGTTTTCAGTGTAGAATATTGCTACTTTTATGTGCTGGGCAAAGGCTCTACTACAGATATATCCCAGTTTCAAATTTGCAGTCCTTCCGTTTCCCTGCCTCCCAAGTCTTGTAATCACAGGCATGTGCCCCTGAGCCCTGCTGTATGCCCATTATGTACATAGACCTGGGGCTCAGACAGACGCCAGAGTGCTGAGTTGCTGCATGGGGGCTCAGGCAGTGCTGGCGTTTAGATGGAGACTCTTCCAGTCCCGGTCACTGCAGACTGCCTTTTCCTAATTGCCAGCTAGCCCATCTGTTACATCCAGATTGAATAGTTCACAATATTGTTTTTATTGTCAAGTAGGGATCTCTAGAGTAACAGAACTTATAAAATGAATCTGTCCTTATGGAAAAGAGATTTATTCACATGTCTTACAGGCTGGAGTCCAGCTAGTCCAACAATAGCTGTCTATGAATGGAAGATCCAAGAATCTAGTAGTTGTTCCATTCACAAGGCTGGCTGTGTCAGCTGGTCATCAGTATACCCTGGAATCCTGAATGAGTGGTTTCTAATGATAGTGAAGGCGTGGACTTGGGTAGTGAAGGCTGCAACAATCAGGCAAAGAGAGAGAGCTTCCTGCTACCATGTCCTTTATGTAGGTTGCCACTAGAAGGTGTCCAGATTAAAGGTGGATCTTCCCACCTTAAAGGATCTGGATTAAGGGTCTGTCTTCCTACCCCAAAGATTTGAATTGGAAATGAGTCTCCCCACTTCAAATGATTTAATTAAGAAAAAAAAATCCCTCACAAGTGTAATCAGACATTTGGGTTTTAGTTAATTCCAGATGTGGACAAGTTGACAGCCAAGAATAGCCACCACAAATGGGGAAGGCCAAAAGTGCTATTACAGACTAAATCTTTGTCTTCCATATTAAAAATATTCTATGTAGATCAGGCTGGCCTCAACCCCCAGAGATCTGACTGCCTTTGCCTAAATTTGAAATTAAGGCACATATTTTAATTAGAGACAGCTTTTTTGATTTACAAGCTCGTTATCTTTTTGTGACATAAAAATGAACAGAATTAATTTTTCGTTTGCTGTGTGTTTCATGTGAAAACTTTGAGGTCAGGATGTATTAACGAGTAAGAGAAATTGCTTGAAATCAACAGTGTGTTTCTGTCTTTAAGAGACTGTAAGTTGGTGCGGGTGCCATTTGTGAACATATTTTCTCCTTTACATATGCACAATCCCTTTTACTGTGTGCACATATGCAGAGCAGAGCAATCGCAGCTACTTAGGCATCCTGTGTGCCCGATGAGCTGGGAATGATTTCATTGTGTGCCTGCTGATGCTGCAGCATCTGAGGTGGAAATGAGGCTTTCTTGTAGAAAATCTTTCACAGTTTTGTTTTGTTCTCTAAGATACCATGTAAGGCATTTGCTTTGTAGTGGTGCAAAAGCATAGTATACTTCATTTTCTTTCTCTCATAGCCAAAGACTAGAAATTAGAGCACAAGTTGCAGATGCCTTCTTATCCAAGTTCCAGCTGACTTCTGATGAAATGAGTCTCCTCCGAGGTACAAGAGGAGGCCCTGTTACTGAGGTACGTTCGCGTCTGCCAGGGTCACTTAGCGTGTAGCCATTACACGTGCTACAAGGAAGATGCAAGTTTAAAAGCTGAATTTTCTCATTTAAGAAATGATAATGTAAGAAATTTCTAAATTTGAAATGAAGGCACATATTTTAATTAATTTGGAGTTTTTTTTTTCAAAGTTGTCCAGTTTGGTATGGTGGCACACACTTGCCATTAATTCCAGCATGTAAGAGGCAAAGGTAGGCAGGTCTCTGGGGTTTGAGGCCAGCCTGGTCTACTAGGATAATTCTGACATGGAAGACAAGGATTTAGCCTGTTATAGTACCTCTTTCATTGTCAACAATGCATATAAACATGTTTTCCTTAGGATAAATAATGATACATTACTTATTTTTCATTTCGTAACTTTATCTTGCTTAAGTTGGAATTTGCTTGACTTTCTCTCTCTCTCTCTCTCTCTCTCTCTCTCTCTCTCTCTCTTTCTCTCTCTCTCTCTCTCTGTCTGTCTCTCTCTCTCTCTCTCTCTCTCTCTCTCACTTTTATGCTTTGCAACACTTTGCAGACTGAATGACAGACCTATAAAGTCTCTCAAAAAACATTTTCTTCTTCTTTTTCCTTAAAGTCCAGAAAGGACTCTTTCTGTCTCCTGAGCCCTAAGGCTCTGGTATAGTCTTCCTGCCCAGAGTCCTGTCTGTCTGATGAGCATCTTGTAGTCTTTCCTCCTGGGGAGGGAGCAGGAATGCATGTGGAATGCATATGTTGCGGAGACATAAGGCAGTTCAGGGTTGCAGTCCTCTCACTTGGCTGTGTGTTTGCCGAGGACAGGGACTTAGTCTTTAAATATTTCCTATTACGGGCAACTAGCATAGCGTTTGTTACATGGTGGGCACTAGATTAATGTCAGGCTTAAAATGTGAAGAAATACCTATTATGCATTCTATAAATGCAGTTGAAATCTGTAAGACTTTGTTAGAATAGAACAGAACAAAACAGAATAGAACAGAATTTTGTTTTACTTTTGTAGTGATCTTTTAATTCAGAGTAGTGTACTTTTTCCTGAAAACACAGGTTTTTTAATGACACTTTTAATTTTAAAGGACTTTTTCAAGGCATTGGGAAGAGTGAAACAGATTCATAATGACGTCAAGGTTCTTTTGCGAACCAACCAGCAGACGGCAGGGTGAGTAGCGCTCGGCAAGCCAGCTGCAGTGCTGCTTGTATTCATACACTTTTAGAGTCACTCTGGCTTCTGAAACCATATTCTTTGAAATAGGAGTGTAATCTTCATTAGCCTTTGGAAAAGTTGGAAGCATATAGCCTGATGTGTTTGACTGAAAAAAAAAAAACAAAAAAACAAAAAACAGTGGGAATTAGCTGATGGAATTAAGAATTGACATTTACCAAGTTGTAAACAAATTCCTGAAATAAATTCCATAAAACCATAAACAGTTAATAAGGACCAAATCGTTATGTAATTAAACCTGAATAAATTCTTAGGTACAACTGTTGACTAAAGTTTGCATTGTGATAATTCTTTAATTTTCATTTAAGTTTGGAGATTATGGAACAGATGGCCTTGCTTCAAGAAACTGCTTATGAAAGACTTTACCGGTGGGCTCAAAGTAAGTAATTTTTTTCATGTATATTAGTATTGAATTCTTAAAAATCTCACATGGCCTTTATTTGATTTCTTACAAGTTATTTGTATATGTGTGGAGACTATATGCATGTGTGTGTGCTACAGAGGCCAGATGGGGTGTGGGATCCCCAGGAGCTCGAGCACAGGTGGTTGTGAGCCTCCCAGCATGGGTGCTGGAAACTGAACCGGAGTCCTCTGCAAGAGCAGAGTGTATTCTTAGCTGCTGAGCCATCTCTGTCTCTAACTGATATTCTTTACAGAGCCAAGCAAACTTTCCATGTTCACATGCCGTGTTTCTGTGTTTATCAGGAACCTTGCTCAGGAGGGGATAAATGAAGATGGTGTCCCTGCTCTAAAGGAAATACAGCAAAGATGACGCTTCTGACCTGAATAAACAAACAAGGGCAGCATTTGGCTGGGCAGCTCTTGCTATTTATGTGGCAGTAATGTTATGAATGGTGAACTGTGATAAATTACCACAGGCTGTGAGATGCCGTGATGAGTGTCATCTTGGCAGTCTAGTCAGAAGTTGGGCGTGGTTCTCACTGTGCTAACATTACAGTGTTGGAAAAGCCCTGTTCCGAATGAAGTCTTGAGTTTCCCTTGCTGGCTGTCACTAGGGTTCTTACTACTTGCTTAGTCATGTGATCCGTCTTCCTCGTTGTCTTCTTCCATCTTCACAGCCCACATGTCTGGCCAGTTCAGTCCTGTTTTTCATTTCCCTGTTTTCTATTTCTGACTTGTGAATGGCATCCTCTTCTATTTTAGGGCTGGTGATTACCTGGAACTTACTTAGGCAGTTTGAGAAAATGCTCTAATATCAAGGTCTTTCCCTTTCAGGCCCCTGTAAGGTTACTTTTGCCATGTAAGGCAGTAATTCACAGGTTCCAGGCACTTGAGTTAGGGTATCTTCAGAGCTTAGTTTGCCTAGACCCAAGAGTCCCACGGGTGTTTCCAGTGTTGATTCAGTCCTGGTGATTCTGGAAGATAGATTAGTATTTGCAAAAGAACATGCTAAATTGGGGAGGACTGTTACATTGGGGAGGACTGTTACATTGAGCAGAGTGTGGGTGTATAGTAGGTTAGGAGTAAGCACAACTGACTGGTGCAGGCGCTGGAGGTAATCCAGTTAGCTGGCTGCTCCTGGGTACCGGATGCATAGTTTTTTGTTGGTTTAAGTTTGTGTTTCCTTGTTTTTCTACCTTTCTTCCTGTTTATACAGTCTGCTCTCGTGTGGACTGTTCTTTCTCTGTCTGTATGTCTTAGTCTTCAAGACACCAAGAGGTTCCATGTGCCCCGGAGCTGTCCACACCCTGTGACACAGTGACTGTCACTGAAAGGCGGCCACTGGGATATTTAGCATGCTGCTGCTTTGTGATACAACTTTTCACCTGTTTATCTTATCCTTGTGGCTGGACTATCCTTCCTTACAGACGGGACATTGCCTCAGACCCCTTTGTGCTCTCTTAACTTTTCAGCTAGTGTTAGCCGGCTGTGCAGCCTTGGTTCCCAGGGATGGCAGAGCCATTTCTAGGTGCCTCAGCATTTCTCAGTCAGTAAGTCCTCAGCTCTTCGAACATAGGATTTTGCAAGCCCTTTATAGGGAAAACTGAGGCAAGGTGAAATAGTGATTGCTGCAGAGGAAGAGAGCGGCTGTGTGAACAGGCTGCCGGAGTTACAGTGCTGATGATTGTTTTCCAGGTGAATGCAGAGCCCTGACTCAGGAGTCCTGTGACGTGTCTGCGGTGTTAACTCAGGCCATGGAAGCCCTGCAGGACAGGCCTGTCTTGTACAAGTAAGACGTGCTGCTGTTCCTTCCGTTCTTACCTTGACTTACTGTAGTAGTGCGAAGTGCGTGTCCAGCTGTGGTGCTCAGGGGAGCTTCCCTTAGTGTCACTGGAACACCAGGTTATTTGAACACTGCATGCAGGAAAGGGAAGACCAGGGTGTCCCTGTAGTACGATTGTTTCTTGGATATGTGGCAGCCGGGTGGCTTAGTCAGTTTGCCATCTCATCAACTCCTTTGGGATTGTACATCACTAAAATCCCTACAACAATACAGCCTGGAAGAAGTCGAGCATGTAGAGATGTTATAATATAGTTACTCTGAGAAGAAAAAAGAATACTACCAGTCAGGCATTTTTTTTTTAAAGGTTCAGGTCTTTGATCTTGTAACTGTGTCAGCCAAGATCTCCAGACTAATGCTTTGGGTGGGGACCCTATGCATTTAACTTGTTGACTTCTAAATTCTGTATCTTACTCACACAAGTCAGTACATTTCTAAAGCTCTGGAAAAGATTAAAATCCAGCTGTAAGGACAGCAAATGTTGATGCTCTGAGGGACCTCCAGGGGTTCATCCAGAGCCACCCCTTGAAGGTCCCCTTTCATCGATGTTTACATGATTACATCACAGAACAGGAATGCTGTGCCAGGCCAGCCTTGTGCAGCAACAGCACAGTGCAGCTTACAATGACGTGTTACAGGATGGGCCCTGTTCTGAGTCTAGGGATAAAAATCAGTCTGAGGCTTCCCTCAGCCTCCTTTAACTTCCGGACATCATATAAACAAGCCTATTTTCATAGGATGAGTCCTTGATAGTCTGAATGCCATGTTCCAGGTGGCCCAGTGTCCTGCGATAGGTGTGGATAACCATCAGCGTGCACTTCCTAAGGGAAACAGTGTACAGTGAGCCCCGGGTTGAAGAGGTGTTTAGTACAACAACAACAACAACAACAACAACAATTGTTTCTGTGAGATGGGATCCCAGACTTAAATCTAGAGCTCACACATTCAGCAAGACCAGCTGGCCAGTGAGCTGCAGGAATGATGTTTCTGCTTCCAAAGTACTATGATTCCAGTTAACTGTCATGCCTAGCTTTTTACATGAGCGCTGGAAACCGGAACCTAGATCCTCATGGTTGTGTGGCAGGTCCTCTTTCAATGAGCCATCTCCACAGGCACCAGGTACTGAGCTTTAGAACAGATTCTTGAGCCAGCTATCCCGAAGGAGCCCTTAACCCTCTGTGCACTCTTGTTCCTACTTGCAGTGAGGATGGTAATGGTGCCTGTTTTCCAAGGCTGTGGAGGGCTCATTTCTGCAGGTGCCTAATTAATGCTAAACACGTCACCGAATGTCAGACATTTCTAACCAGTGCGGAGGCAGGCAGAACCTGCAGCCTGAGCGGGGCTCTGTAAGCCAGCGAAGACAGTAGAGCAAGAGAAAGGAAGCATAGACTTACTCTGCAAAGCACAGACCACCAAAATAGTGATGGAACCTGGAAGCTTGTAAGAAATGCTTGGAGGTTAAGCAGGAAAGTAGGTTTCAGACACCATTCATTAGGCTACAGTGAGTGCTAAGAAAGGAAAAATAAAATTGCCTTTTCTGAAGTAATCATTGCTCAGTGCCAGTTTCCCCTGTATGTTGTTTCCTATTACAGCAGTAATGTGTGAATTTCATCTAAGTAAAGTTTCCTGTTACCAGCAGGTGGCAGCAGGTACCAGTAGGGACTTCATCTAAGCATCGTGTAGCCCTCTCAAGTGAATAAATATCACACACAGGAAAATGTCAATTGAAGTCCTTGAGGAAGTTACCTGCCTTGTGTTTCTTAGTAGTTGTAACTATATGCTAATGTACTATATTAATTAACCACTGTGCCAATCGCTACTTTTTCCATTGTCAACTCAACCTGGGGCCACCTGTAAAGAGAGCCCCGAAGAGGAATTATCCACCCCATGCTGGCTGTGGGTCTACCAGTGTGAGGTAGCATTGTCCTGACTATTAATTGAGATGGCAGGCCACCTGGATGTGGTGGCACCAAATAGACTGGGTGTGAACTGGGTAAGAGGGAAGAAGGCTTGCTGAGCAGAAGCAGCGAATGAGGCAGCAGTAGGTGCTTCTTCCCGCTCAACTGTGTGTGGTGTGACCTGCTTCCAGCTCCTGTCTTGACTTCCCAGAAGTGATAGACTGTGAGCTAAGATCAAGTCCTTTCTCCCCAGAGTTCCTGTGGGTCAGGGTGTTTTTATCACAGCAACAGAAACGGAACCAGAGCAGCTCTGCACACGTACTGCTTTTAAAGCCGAGTATAAATGGACATTTTAAAAACAAATCGCTAACCCTTTTCTTTGAGTAAACTGAAGAGTATAAGTTACCTTAGGATGTAGATCTTGCACAAAACAGATGCTTTATTTTGTTTTATGGATTTGTGTTGCATTCCAAAAAGAAGATTATACAATATTCTTTTCTTTGGATTTGTTTTTGGAGCAGAGGTTTAGAATATTTTTATATTTTGAACAGTCAGTCTTATAAAAGCTATATTTGAAAGTTTGGCCTTTGTTGAGAAAGTCCTATTTAGTTTTTATTTGTCTCTGAAAAAGATGTTCCATGTCTAGAGATGGTTGAAGGATCTTTGTGCTTCATGCTGCTTTTTCCTAAATTATATTTATCCTGCAGGAGGATTGACCTTACTGTTAAGTGAGACTTCATGTTCTTGAACAAGTTAAGTCCCAGTGTTCACCAGGCCCGATACACATGCTCCTTCTGAGCACTGAGTGGTTTCAGTGTGTGATGGAAGAACAAAGTGTCGGCTCTAATTTGTCTTAAAATATAGAAGCAGATGTAAGACACTGTGCAGCACAGCAAAGCTTTGTCTGACCCCTGCACTTCCCTCCCTCTGCTACAATGTACCTGCAGAGATTTCAACACCAGAGTGAATAGCAGTCCTCAGGAGAGGTCTGTGTTCTGACTCCCACTGTCTGTCATTTCACTCTCTTCCCTCTCAGTTAGGAATAATGCGAACAGTAAGAGCATCCAGCACCGCTCTGACGTTGTTGGAGTTTTCATTATAGCTATAAATAATTTAGAAAGCAGTGCAGCCTAAGAAAGTAATTCTTCTGGACATCTTGAGGAAAGTTTGGTAAATTTTGTTTACTAGTTATTGAATTTATTCTTAATATTTAGGCTGATAGAATACTGTTTAGGGATTTAAAAATTAGTGGTATGGAATTTGCTGACTTTACATTATTAAAATTTTTTAAACTTTTTGCTGTGTATGGAATATAAAAAGGGCATAAAGAATGGCAGATATATTAGGATACAATAACAGATTCCACCTATCCCCACACACTTATCCCAGATCATCCTGCACTCTGGTTCATAGCTTTCCTTCTCTGTCAGTTCAGTTCCTTTACCACAGAACAATTTCCCCCATCTTCATCAATGATGAGTAACTTCTAATATAAAAGATACTTGCTGTGCATACACAGCCAGTTAATAAATGTATTGAACAACTAATATGTCTTATTTGAGTCAAAATAGGCTTTTAAAAATCAGCAATTTTGGATCTATTTTGGATGCTAAGTGATAGTAACAGAAGGAGAATATGAAGAAAGGTCTTGGTATTTGGGCTGCAGAATTCTAACTAGCTTCTGAAAACTAGGTATGTGTGGCTTTCTGTAATCTCTGGAGCATCATGTTTAGCCACTATGGAACCCAGCCAGCTGTTCCTATTGCCGCCACCGCCGCTACCACTGCTGCTGTTGCTCTTGGTCCAAAGCATTTTTTTTCTTTGAAGGAGCAAAATTTGTACCTTCCAACTGAATTTTCAACATGTTAAAATGACTCATAACTTTCAGTTGCAAGATAGAACTTTTTGAGGAAGGTGTGCCTAATAAAGCTTCCCTATCTTGCATGTCTTAGATACTGACTGAAGTGTCTGTTATGGGAAAATAGGTACTTCTCACATCATGTGTTTCTTCTAGGTATACCTTAGATGAATTTGGAACGGCCAGACGAAGCACTGTTGTTCGTGGGTTTATTGATGCTCTTACAAGAGGAGGGCCAGGAGGTACACCCAGACCCATTGAGATGCACTCCCATGACCCGCTGAGGTAGCGTGATTGACACTAGTAGAGGACTTGACCCTTTTCCCTGTGGCGTCTTTACTAACAGGTGGTTTTCTATAGGTATGTGGGAGACATGCTGGCATGGCTCCATCAAGCTACTGCCTCTGAGAAGGAACATCTGGAAGCTCTCTTAAAGCATGTAACTGCACAGGGTGAGTGCTAACTCCTAATAGAGAAAATGCACATGGCTTCTGTGTTTCTGTTGCTGTCTTCACAGAGATAAACACTTCATACTTAGATACCACATGAACATCCTGCTATCCTTAGAGAGACCCCCACCCCCATTTTACTTAATAGCGTTCTATGCTTCTGTTTATTGCTTGGCCATTCAGGTTTAGGGTCTGCCTGTTTTCCAGTGCCCTGCTGCCTTCTAAGATGTAGCTGGAGTGCCGGGCACCTTTGACTCAGACCCCGAGCATCAGGCTCAGAGGCAAAGATGCGGTGAAAGGCTGAATGTTGCTCATGGCAGAGAAGGCATGGGAGCAGGAGTGGGAGGTGGTTGGTCATAGTGGCCCACAGTTAAGAAGCAGAGCGATGATGATGGTGTTGCTCCATCATGGTCATCCACAGTCAGAAGCAGAGAGATGAGCCAGTGTTCCATCATAGTGGTCCACAGTCAGAAGCAGGGAGATGAGCCAGTGCTCCATGATACTGGTCCACAGTCAGAAGCAAAGAGATGAGCCAGTGCTCCATGATAATGGTCCACAGTCAGAAGCAGAGAGATGAGCTGGTGTGCATTGGGCATCCTTGTTTCTTTCCCATTTGAATCAGTTTGGGCCCGATTCACACTTAGACTGAGTCTTCTGCCTCACTTAAACCACACTGGAAATGCCCTCACAGATACACCAAAATATCTATGTCTTGAGCAATTCTAAAATCCAGTCAAGTCGATGAGAACAACCATTGCAAGAGATTTATTTTAGAGCCTGGGGGGTTAGTATTTAAGTTAAGGGTGTTCTGATTTTTATAGAAAGTAGAGAAATACTATTCCTGCTACTATCTGACTGGGTGGCATAGTGTGGCCATACATTACTGTGTCACAGACTCAGCTCTTCAGTACTGAGATTTGATGCAGCATATGTCTTAGATTGGTACAAAGTTTGCAAATGGTCTTACATGGTCTATGTATTCCAGACTGGCTTCAAACTATCACTCCTGCCTTATCCTTCTCAGTGCTGGGATTATAGGCATGAACCATCATACCAGCTGGAGTTTGTTACTATCCTTATTAAAGAATATATTTCTTTTAAAAGAATATATTTTTAAAGAATATAAAATAATATATTTCCAGACTGAGCACAGTGGCACATGCCTTTAATCCCAGCACTCAGGAAGCAGAAGCTAGTAAATTTCTGTGAGTTTGAGGCTAGTCTGATCTACACATAGTGAGCTCTAGGCCAGCCAGGGCTACATAGTTAGGCCAAGCCCCCTCCACAAAGAAAAAAAGAAAGAAAGAAGGGGTGTGCCTCCCCAAAGGCGTCTTTAGGGAAGTTCATATGAGAGACAGTGTATAGAAGCTTTGAAGATAAGTTAGAGTTGGGTGAAATTCTGAGTCTCCCTCTGAAAATGAAAGTGTTTGCCTGTCCGCCTCACCTTTTTAAGTGTATCCTGCTTGGTAATAGTTAGTATGAGCAGTGTCAGCTTTTCCTTGGTTTACAGTCTGTTCTCAGCCTTCTGCTCTCTCTCAGAGCGGGGCTTTCTCAGAGCTATCGACTGCACCTTCGAGACCTCCTCCAGCTCACAGGTCGTGCTTGGGGGCTTCACAAAAATGGCTCCTTTTGTTAACCATCAGTCACATGAGTTGTCAGCATTTGTAGACACATGCTAGTTACAAATACCATTAGACGTGGATCAAAAATTACAACTCATAATGTCCCAAAGAACCTAGCCTAACAAAGTGTTGCTGTTGATTTTAAATGCCATTCATGCCATTACTCATGAGTATTTCTTAAAACTTATAGAGTCAGGTATAACTTTGAAAATCATAATCATGTTGTACTTAATTTTAGGTGTTAAAGAAAATATCCAAGAAGTTGTTGGGCATATCACTGAGGGTGTGTGTCGGCCTCTAAAGGTAAGGGTTCTGTCTTCATTGTGTTTTCAGGGATCTGACCGAAGTATTGGCTTGTTCTTAGAAGCTCAGAGAAATCAATGAGTGATGTTGTTTTGCGTGCTAATATATAACAGTTAATCTAAATACGAACATATTTATCTGTTGCTGTTGCTGCTAAAGTACTTGCCATGCCAGGGCAGGATTTGGAGTCAGCAGGTCCAGACCTCATTTCAGCCTTGTCCCAGTACAAGTCTGCTGTGCTGCAGGCCACTCACGTGTGGCTGTCTCAGGGCTCCTTGTGAACTCTGCTGTGCTGCAGGCCACTCACGTGTGGCTGTCTCAAGGCTCCTGGTGAAGCCATGAGGCTTCAGTGAGGCAGATGTAGCACATGGGTCCCACTTACATCACAGTCTCTCTGAGGGAAGTCAAGAGAGGAACCCAAGCAGGAACCTGGAGGCAGGAGTTGATGCAGAGGCCGTGGAGGGGTGCTGCTCTCTGGCTTGCTCAGTCTACTGTTATACATTTCAGGACTACTTGCCCATGGATGTCACAAGCCCATTGTATTTCATTGTATGTAGGGTGTTGTCTTGTCAGCATCACTTATAAAGCAGACTTTATAGAGGCATCAGAATTTAGTCTGCCTGCCTCAAGTCCAGGAGTTACAGCCCTTCCTTCTCATAAGTGTCTCATTTCTTCTAATACAGTCCTTAATGTGCCCTGTGTTCCTGACTTCCATAAATTACGCATTCTGTGAAAACAGATGTACACACAGAGAAAAGAGGCCTGGGAAGTGGAGCTTTGTGGCACATGGCTTGGAATAGAGATTGCATGCTGCCCAGATAGATGCTAGCTCCCCAGTAGGTTAGAACACAGAGGCTTGTCAGTATCCCCTTCCTCCCCGCTGTTTTCATCGCTGCCTCCCTTCTCCCTCTTCTCCTCTTCTCCCCCCCCCCCCCCCGCTTTCCTTTTTTCTCCTCTCTCTCCCTCTTCCCCTCTCTCCCTTCATGTTCTTCCCTCTCCCCGCACCCTTGCTCTGGCACTAACAGGACACACTCTCCCATGCTGTCATGCTCTGCTACTGTCAGATTGTCTGCAGCTCTTGTGCCCTTTAAGCATCTGCCTGAGGTTCTGTGTCCCTTTTATAAGGACCAGGATTCACTGAATACTTGGATGTCAGAACTGTACGGTGAGCTTCCTGTGTGTCTTCTGCCACCGCTCTATTCCAACCTCAGCCATTGCTGCCGCTGGCACAGTCTCAGTCTCCAGTTTATTTTTTTCTTATAACAAAAATTATGTATTTTCTAAGACTTTTGGTTTTGCTGAATGGCTGGTATCTTCTGTGTCCTCTGTGAGAAAGGGCATTTCCTTGTGTGCTGTTTGTCACTCCACTGTTCGAGCTGTCTCTGCTGACTCCAGGTGTTGCTTCCCCTTGAGCTCTAGGCTGCAGGCAGTGTGCTTTTGTCACTTCTGTCTCCTCCTTCCCTCTGCTCCTTCTCACTTTGCCCTTCCACTGTTCCCAGTTCTTTCTAAAGGGAATAGGAATGCCAGTTTTCTTGTTGTCTCTAAGTTCTATAAGACATGCAGGATAACTGAGCTGCTGTTAGACATTCATCTGCCCAGGAAAACCTGTCTACAGTTAGTGTCCCTGTGGTTTAATCATGTTATGTGTTTAAACATATCATTACTAATGATGCATGTAATTCTAACCCTGGGGTCTTCTGACCAGGTGTCTAGTCAGCAAGTGAGGTCCAGCTTCAGTGAGAGGCCTTGTTTCAGAAGACAAAGTTGAAAGTAATAAAGGAAGACACCCTGTGTAGATTGCTGGCCTTACACAGGCCTGCAAGCGTATCTACACCCGCGTGGATATGTGTGCACATACATGTACCAAGAATGTGTTCATTTAGAAATTGATTTTTAAGGGTAAATGTGGTTTTTTTTCTTGTTGCCTAATGCCAAAGAGGAGTCACTTTCATAAGCATGCAAATGTGAAGATAAATTAATGTCTGTAACTAAAGAGTTCTTTGTAAAATGGTTCACATACAATATCTATATCCTGAAACTAAAGAACAGAACAACCTCAACTTACTGAGGGCTTACTGAACATCTGCTGTGTGCCCTGCTGCACCAGATGCTGCAGATTGAAGGATACAGGAAACACTGTCTGGTTTTAGATAGCAGGGAGATAATTGTGTGAGTAGCCGTGTAAGAACAGACAGAATAGCTAGTATGAGCATCATGGGGAATGGCCTAAGGGAGGGAGCAGTGAGTGGCAGGGTTAGTCAGACGATTCCTGGGAAGAGCAAGTTCAGTTTCAGCCAGAGCTGGCTTTGTCCCAGCAGCTTTACAGCTGGACAGATATGTTGGTGTTCATGTATGGTTTCCTAGTCTCTGCTAACAGGAACAACCAGTGTCATACAGGCAGAATATTCTCTCATTCTCTCTCTCTCTCTCTCTCTCTCTCTCTCTCTCTCTCTCTCTCTCTCTCTCTCTGTCTCTCTCTCTCTCTCTCTGCAGCTGCTTTTGCAGTTTAGTCTTAACCAAATCTATGTACACAGTGGTGCTGAACCTCAGAGTGGCCTTGCTATAGTTTTTGCTATTACTTGTGTAAGCCGAATGTCGCAGATACTGAGTCACCTTTAACAGTTTACATTAAACTATCTTATGACTTAATATGCAGAATTTCTTTAGAAAGCATTTTGTGATCACTATAGCAATGAAATTGTATCTTGAGTATTTTTATACTGTGAATATCCCATCATTAATGGAGAAAAGGTATATTTTTAAGAAATGTTCAAGGTTTTCTTCTTCATGTTTTCATAGGTTCGAATTGAACAAGTCATACTTGCTGAACCTGGGGCAGTTTTATTATATAAAATTTCTAACCTCCTCAAGTTTTACCACCATACCATCAGGTAACAATAAGCCGTGAATGTGCTTGTGTCCCCTGAGGTGTTTATCTGTAGTCAGGACACAGTATTGTTCCTACTATGTGTATCACTGAGTGAGACTACACATGCTCGGTGTGCCAGTATGCCTTAGGGGCCATCATTTCTTCTCTCCTTCCTCTTTCATGAATGACCACCCACACACACACACACACACACACACACACACACACACAATGTACATAACAACATAGACCCACAAAGTAAGCCTTTCTGCATCAATAAGTGAGATCCATGTCAGCTAGAGACCCGGCATATCCACAGACCAGGACATAGTGAGTGAGCTGCATCATCTGGGCACCAGTGTCCTCAGTTTGTCATTGGTGTTAGTTTTGCATGCGTGATAGAATAGACATAGCTTTTTCTTCTCTCCAGAAAAGTAAGTTTATAAGATTTGAATGTAAATTGAAATTTTTATATTTTTGTTTATATTAATTAATGCTAGAAATTAATATGGTTCTTTAACTAGCTCTTCCCCAGATAACCACACAAAGACCTTTTGATATTTCAAAGCCTTAGTCCTTAGCTGGGCCGATTCTCAACTAGCTTATCTAAGTTAACCTGAGCACCTAGCCCCATCCACCCACATGGCTAGCTATACATTCCAGGCCTTTAATCATGCCTGTCTCCTCCCGTGTCTTTTTTCCTCCTCATTCTCAGAATTCCTTTCTCCCTCCCAGGAAGTCCCACCTTCCACTCCTGCCCAGGAGAGTGGTGGTCACATTTTTATTAAAGCTAATGAAAGAATGTCTTAGGTAGGTGAGGAAGAATAGAGACACAATTTCATACAGTATACCTCAACATTTGAAACAATGTAACTTATAAAAATATTAAAATTAAAATTTCTCACAGAATACCAGTGAGCAAAATATGCAAACATACTTTTCTCCTTGCAAAAAATAAGAAATCTCGTTGGATGGGTCTAAGAATCATCTTTTTAATTGAAAATTACCAAATATGCTAATGCAATTAATTGTTTCAAAATAGCAGATTTTTTCACAATTAGTCTAAATAAACTGGTCTCTAAGCAGCTGTAAAGAGTTGAGTAACTATAGTTTTTAGGTATGCTGTTGACAGGATGAGCTAGTTTTAATGAAAAGAACTAAGTATTATGCAATCTAATTATCAAGTCGCTAAGAGCTATTAATTGTCTTTCTTAAAATTAAAACCAGAGTTTGCTGTGTAACCAAGATGCATGTGTTGTTGTGCTAGAGGAGAAAGTGTTTGTATGTCACAGATGTCAGTTCTGACTCAGAGCCTTGCTAAAATATGTTATGAAATATTGGGAGCACAGTACATGTTGACTAAACCTTACCCAGAATGCTTGGGTCCAGAAGTGTGGAACAGTTATAAAAATCCTTAGCCAGACCAACATCACTCATCTGGGTATCCAGATCCAGAATCCTAACATGATGTACAGGTCTCCACACTGCAGACTCCCATGCCGTGGATGCTCACATGATGTACAGGTTTCCACACTGCAGACTCCCATGCCGTGGATGCTCACATGATGTACAGGTCTCCACACTGCAGACTCCCATGCCGTGGATGCTCACATGATATACAGGTTTCCACACTGCAGACTCCCATGCCGTGGATGCTCAAGCTTTAGTTTGCTTCTTTTCCTTTTTAACCCACTTACTAAAATAAAAAGAAAACTGACATTTTATATAAACCTAGAATCATTTGTTTTAGTTTATAGAACACATACACACACTCATGTGCCTATTTAAGTCTATTTTTGTTTTTGTTGGAAAGTCATTATTGTAGCCCAGGTCAGTCAATCAGTATCTCCCCTCCCCTCCGCTCCCTCTCCTTCCCTCCATGTCTCTGTGGTGTCTGTGTGTGCCTGGGTGTGACATATGCCCATCCTGCGTGAGGGATGGGGGAGAATGTCGGATGACTGCCTCCATCACTGTCTGCCCCATTCCCTTGTGAACCTGCAGCTTGCCTTTTAGGCTGGTCAGAGGGCTCCTGCAGCCCCTAGTGCTGGGGTGACAGGCACCTGCAGGCACATATGTTTTTATGTGGGTGCTAGGGGTTCAAACTCAGGCCTTCAAGCTTGAGAAGAGGCAGTCTTACATACTGTGCATCTCTCCAGCCTCCAGATTTCGATCTGTTTAAAGCAGTGCTCCATGAGATGAACTTTGTTGGCTTTTTTTTCTAACCTGGAAAGAATATTGTTTGCTTTCAGTGGCATCGTTGGAAATAGTGCAGCTACTCTACTGACAACAATTGAAGAAATGCACTTGCTAAGCAAGAAAATATTCTTCAGTAGCTTGAGTCTCCATGCAAATAAACTGATGGACAAGGTGGGTCCCCTTGGCCTCCCTGGGCTGCGGCTGTGCTGATGGAAACTTACGTGTTTGGACTTAGTGATACTTTTCCTTTTCAAGTTCATGTTGGGGAAGTTTAGTATACCTAAGGTCATAGTTCATCTTCCAGAATTAGCATGACTTCACCCTCATGTGAGAAAAATTGCAAGGTGAGCTCATTACTTTGTTTCTAAAGATTTTCATTTTTAAACATTTTTTTTAAATACAGAATTTTTCAAGTACGTGTGGCTAAGGCAAATGTAGAACTATGCCTGTGTTAGAGTTGATGTGACACAGTGAAGCCTGGAGCTCTGACAAGATGTTTCCAAACAGTTTCAGTTTCATGATGCAATGGTACAGCTTGGTCTTCTGTATCATATACATAAATGTTATGAAAGTGAGCAGAAAACCACCATGTAATATAAGCAAACAGCAGGACCCAAGAGATCGGTATGGGCTCCTGTTTTAAGATGAGCAGAGTTCTGTAACAGGAATAATTATTCTTGGCCAGCTTTCTATCTGGGTTCTGCTGCTAGATGCTTCCTTGGAGGTAACTGTTGTAGCTTCTCTCACATGGTGATCTTTTTACTCTCATGAAAGGCCTTTATTTCTAGTGATACTTTTGCCCTACTGTGTTTTGTCTGGTATTGATGTGACTGTGCTAGCTTTCATTTGAATATTTGCAAAGTATATCTCTCTTTTGCCCTTTTACTTTTGGCTTGTTAGAAGATAGCATACAGTTTGATCATGGTTTTGTAAACAATAAATTCAAAGTTAGTCTTTGCCTTTTGATGACTATGTTTAATCTGTTTATGTTGTGGGAGGTATTAGAAAACAGGAACCGTCCTGGCCTGGCCGCCATGTTCCCGCTCTAAGTTCCCCGCACTAACGGCAGTACGGTTCTGTAGCATTACCGGCGGCTACCTTGGCCCAGCCAGGTGTTCTCATCTCAACAGGCTCTCCACTAGCCCCACACCATGGTTGTCCACCCCTCAGTCAGCCACCCCACCACCCAATGACCAAGTAAATCCAAACTCTAGATCCTTAAAGTTAACCAGTGGAGTTATATATTAACAAATAATACACAAGATGCCCACACAATTAGAATTGTTATCCCTATTATCTAACCTAGATATGAATAACTACCTGAGACTGCTAGAGACACATGGATATCTGCAGCCATCTTGCCTCTCTTTCCTCCCCTCCTCTTCCCTTCTTGCCCTCCTCTCTCTCCTTCTCCCCCAAACTTTTCCGCTCCACATCCCCTTCTACTGCCCTTTTACAAATTTAGGTGGGCAGAAGGTTCACCTGTATACTGACTCACTCCTCCTCTGCAGCCCCTCCCAGGAAAGTGGGATTAGCATCAAAATAGAAGACCCAGGCTATCCACAACACATTTACATTTAGATGGCTTCCTGATACTTAAATTTGTTAGATTGCTCTTTGTTTTCTGTATGTCTTAAGTTTTCATTCCCCTTTCTCTCCATTACTTTAGCACTTTGCTTTCTTCCTTCTATACAGCTCTGTTCTTTCTTATGCTGCTATAGACAGAAATACTAAATTATGTATCCACCAACATAATTTATAATTATAGCTTCATGTAGTTGTCTTTTCATTCACAAAGAGGAAAAGGAAATATAAACAAAAATACTGAAAAATATATTTGTCTTGATAGTTTGAATTTCTCTTGCATTTTTAAAGAATGCCTTTCCCAGAAATAGAATTCTTGGCTACCATTTTACTTCTTCCAGCCATTAAATATGAGTGATCCAATGCATTCTGGTTATTCTATAGCACTACTAACAACGTTGGTTGCTAATCTTAGTGAGTTATAGATGGTTATGAGCCACCATGTGGGTGCTAGGAATTAAATCCAGGTACTGTGGAAAGAGCAGACCATGCTCTTCACCAAGCCATCTCCCCAGCCTCTCTGTTGAGTTATGCTCTGTTTCCATGGAGACCAGTGTAGATTTATGTTGGGATTCAGTCACCTGCTTGGCCAGTCAGATCAGTGTTCATCAGATTTGGGAAGTCATCTGTTCCTTCAAATACTTCCTGCTCCTTCTCCCTTGTTTCTTCTGGACTTGCAGTCTGCTGATGGTGATGGAGTCTCATGGGGCTCTGTTCCTCTTCATCTCATTCCGTTTCTCTCTGCTCCCGGGAACGTGTGCTCTCTCTCAGTGGCCCCTCTCCAGTTCAGTAGCCAGTTCAGTGCCCGCCTCATTTGTTACTGAACATTGCAGTCAAGTTTTCGTTGCAGTTCATTTTTGTTTATCCATGCCTGTGTGTGGCAGCCGTTGTTCTCACTCTTTCCGGTGGTTCTTCAGACACGATTTCTTTAGGCTTTGAGTGTATTAAAGTCTTAAATCACCCCACTGCTTAGCCTCGACTTTCTGTTGGCTTGTGTTGGGTTTTTCTCCTGTCATGAACCATATTTTCTTGTTTGCTCTTGTGTCTCACAGCATTTTCTTGTTAATATTACTTTTGTAAGAGAAAGAAGGTTTTTATAAGTCACTGTCCCAATCCTACTGAATGTCAGTTATTCATTAGCTTTTATGCATGAGAAGCTCTTAAGTTAATCCTAACATTTAAATATTTTCTCTTTGTCTTCCTGACACAAGGGTACAGTTTCTTAACAGACTTCTAATTGTCAAATTTTGTCTTATTTACAATCTTATCCGTTAAAGTTAAAAATACTCTGATAGTCTTTTTAAAGTTTCATAGACAGAATCTCATACTTGCATAAGACTTTTTTTTATATTAAAAAGAAACAAAATTAAAAAGTAGGTTCACAGGAGCCCTCTGGTGGTACTTGTGAGCAGCAGTGTTGTTAGGCCTAGCTTCCACTTAGGGGCTCTGTTCAGCAGTGAATGCAGGAACTCCATCCAGGCCTTCAGAGACCTCAGCCTCGGCCTCGGCCTCGGCCTCGGCCTTCCCAAGGCCATAGTGATAGACCATAAGTGGTAGATCAAGGAGTAAACTAACCTTTCAAATTTTAGTGGTTCTTACTTCCTGAGAACTACTTTTCCAACTGAGTCGCCTGTGGAATTCTCCAGTGCCTCTCAGTGAAGAGTGGAGCCAAGAGCCCTGAGAGTGGGGTCATCCTCAGTGACACTGCTGTTGGGGCTGTGCTTCTATGTGATTTAGTCAGTCTCAGAACTTGGGCTAAAACCAAAATAAATTAGGTTTAGTTTTCAATATGTAACAAGTATAATTCTACGATTCAAGGGAATACCAGCTTTTATCAGAAGATCTTGAGCTTTGACATAGAAAGTTGTAATAGTAACTCTGAGTGGACTGACACAACCTTATCACCCTGAGTGGCATCCTTCAAATCAACTGTGGGTAACTTGTGGGTCTGTAATATATTAGACATGGTGTTATGTTACATTTATGTTTTCATCATGAGCCTCCATGCTTTACACTTGAAGAATACACCAGCAGTGGGTAAACTGCTTCTTTTGTCCAGGTCGAGCTCCCACCACCTGACCTGGGACCCAGCTCTGCCCTGAGTCAGACCCTCACGCTGCTGCGGGATGTCCTGGCATCACATGACTCCTCAGTCGTCCCCTTGGATGCTCGGCAGGCCGACTTTGTGCAGGTAGTGTGTAGATTCCTTGATTGCCCACGCCCCTCCATCTTACACTCTGTCAAACACTGGTGTGAGTGACAGTGGATTTGACAATCCCTTCATGGTTGATTTTTCTTCAATATTAAATCAGTTCTTGATTTTAAAGGTAATTCAGCAATGCCCATTTTTAAGCTATCTGGTTTTGTTATTAAATCTTTTCTTCGTGTACTTTTTTATAAGTTAGGTGGCTATCTTCAATAGTTCTGCATTTAATTCTGAAAGGCTATACATCCAGGACCATCTCCTGATTAGGAAATAAATAATTCATTTCCTTCTCATTTACAGGTTTTGTCATGTGTCCTGGACCCTCTCCTCCAGATGTGTACAGTGTCAGCCAGCAATTTAGGCACAGCTGACATGGCCACATTCATGGTCAATTCACTGTACATGATGAAGACAACGCTGGCTCTGTTTGAATTCACAGACAGGCGCCTAGAAATGCTTCAGTTTCAGGTGAGTTTTGCTAGAAAGTGGGTTCTCTGTGATTTTGCTTTTTCAATGTGCTAGCTTTTGACAAATGTCAATGGCTTAACTCTATGAATTCCTTAAGGTAGCCTATCCAAAGGATGTAAACACACATGCTTGTGTGTGCATACACACACAATTTTGGTTTTCAGCTTTAGAGATGCCAGAATGTGAGATGGTTGAGGAATTTGATCAGATCATAGTACGGATGGTATCAGAAAGCTCTGATTCACTTGAATGTTCAGTGCTGTGCAGATGCCATGCTTTATGTATGTAAATGTATATATGTATACATATATATTATATAATATACATATTATATATATGTATAGTGTGTGTGTGTGTGTGTGTGTGTGTGTGTGTGTGTGTGTGTGTGTGTGTGCTGTATTTCTCTGGCCATGCAGCATGTGCAGCATGTGTTAGAGAGGACAGAAGCAGTACTGAGCAAAATGCTGTGGTTTGTTTAACAATCACTGTTCCCATAAGCCAGCTGGTGTCTCTCAAAGACCGAATGATGGCTGAGTCAGAGCTGTTTATAAGTTGCCTAACACTCGGGATCTGGTTCTGATGACTGACTGGTAGATGCAGCATTCTAGGAACAAGGCTGAAGCAAAGACCTCAAATGTTCAGTTACCAAAAGCATGAGCACTTTGGTAGTGGACACTCTGAGTTTGATTTGTTGCTTTGTGTTTTTCTGCGATGGAGTTCTGGATACATGTAAATTGTCTAATTTCTAATTCTTTTAAGAATACTTGAGGATGATCAATAATCAAAATGTCTTAATGTTGGAGTTTGTTGTACAAAGACACAGTTGTGAACTAGCGTTTCCCATTCACCTATTTATACACTCATTTCTTTTGGAATGTGTATAGGCAGCTCTAAATTCTGCTGTGTGCCACTTAAGGTTTTGGAGAGGCTCAAGGTTTTAATACTTTTTAGTTTAGCGCACAGATAATGGGTTTAGGATGACATCTGCACGCCTGTGCTCACTGTCCTCTCCTCTGTTCCTCCATTGTCCCATCCATGCCCTCTCCTGCTGGCTGCTTGCTTCACCCTCAGCCCACTTATGCTTATCTGTGTCTTCTCTTCCTCTCTCTGTGTCCCACTTCCTTCACAACCTCTTCCTCCTGTCTCATGGTCACCTGAGCCTCCTTAACCTACACTACAGTCTGAGGCAGGAGATTGCCCTCCGAGGATTCTCTCCTCTTTTCAGTGCTGTTAAACTCTCAGCTAGACAGCGGCTGTGTTGACCTATGATAAGTACTGCTGAAAAGTGAGCTGTGGAAGGGAGACTGATTAATTTCCTATCTTGAGTGCTTTTTATTTCCATATTTCATAATATGTTTTATGTATTTGTCACTAAGTCAACTCCAAATCTCTACCACTTGTCACAGATCTATTTTCTTAAAATGTTCATTATTTTGCATTACCAACAGTTACATGTTTTTCCTGTATGAGTTCTGTATGTTTTCTGCATGGCACAAAGTTCTGTATGTGTTAGATGGAGTTTGTTAGTGTGTCCAGAGTCTGTATTCTTGCCACCACATTTGATGTGTTTGCTGGACTGTGCACACATACTTCTAGAGACATACAGGGGTGGAGCTATATTATGGTTTGTGGGGTCCTCCAGCTACAGTTTATGTTGTTGGGCTGAGGGCTCCCGATTCTGCCTGTTCCCTCACTGATCTCCTGCTGCCGCCTAGCTTTCCTCATCACTGCTGCTGCTAAGACCAGGGAAGTCTGAACTTTCTGTTTGGATTAGCCAGGTCTGTCCACCTAGAAGCCTGTAAGAATTTTTCTTTGAGTTCAGATATCTCTCCAAAATTTATTAGGTATTTCTCTTTTCCAATTATTTCCATGGTAGACATTTGAGAGCCATTTCAGTTCAAAGATTCAGACTTTTCACTCCCTCACTCCATATCTATCTATCTATCTATCTATCTATCTATCTATCTATCTATCTGCCATTTCTCTGTGTGTTACTGTTTTATGCTCTGGAAATCCTATGTTTGTTTCATATTATATCATGGATCTCTTCTCCAATTTACTCTCAGTCTCTTTGTCCTGTTTCTTTGATACTCTCTCTGTCTTTTTTTTTTTTTTTTTCCCCAGCTCACTGACTTGGCTGTCAGCATTAACTGTCTTCTTTTTCACTTTCATTAAACACTTACATTTGAATGAATTATTTTTCCTAGGTTTTCAGTAAATCCAAGAATTAAGGACTCTTAATTGTACTTCCTTGGGTATTTACATGAAAAAGGAGACCGTGGGCAGCTTCTTGGTGGGAGGAGTGCTGGTCTCGGAGTTGCTAACTAGGCAGCCTTTGACACAGTGCAAAGAAGGGAGTTGGTGGTGCTCTGTGTAGTTGGCAGGTTGGTAAAACCGGGGATGCTTCATGTTCTGTAAGGGAAGAGGGAACCTGGCACGTGCAAAGAACAAGCAGCTTCTTTTTATTGGGGTGCTTTCCTGCAGGTGCTCCATTTCTCAGCTGCAGCACCGATTCCCACAAAGGTTCTTCAGCGATTGGGCTGTCCAGGGAAGGGAGGGGAGGCTCAGGATGTAACCTTCAAGCCCTGCTTCTCCCTGAGTAATTTATTTTACACAGTTGTGATGACTTCTGAGTTCTGCTTCTGAAGAAGCAGCTGAGAAGCAACCCATATTTCTTAGCTAGTGGCCAGCCTAGAACTTTCGTTAATTGTAACTGAGGGAAGCAGCAGCTGTCTCTGACAGAGGCTGCCCAGGGACCTGCAGTCAGGGCCACAGCAAGTCAGGCCCATGATGGCCGCCCGCCCCAGTGTGCTGTGCTCTCCCTGCTAGTTCTCCTCTACAACACTTCTTCTGCTGTGCTTTATTTTAGATTGAAGCTCATCTGGATACTCTTATCAACGAGCAAGCCTCTTACGTTTTAACTAGAGTAGGCTTGAGCTACATCTACAATACTATACAGCAACATAGACCTGATCAGGTGAGTACCACTTGACCTGGCAAAGGGGCGGCTCAGGGCTGGCTTCTGGAGATGGACTCTAGATTTTAATCATGGACCTGCTACTGATTAGCTGTCTTCTGTGTTCACGTCCTGCACTGAGACAGGCTAAGCACCGTGACTGTCAGGGTTAGGAGAGCGCCTGAGCAGGAGAATAATTCTTGGTGAGAAGTAATGAGAGTATTTAGGAATTAGTGTCACATGATGGTAAGACAGAGAAATTGGTATTACAAAGTATTTACAGTGTTCATACTGATGGATTTTTAAAGCCTCATTTTATTTTCTGCCAAATGAATGTATAGATTGCTAGACAAGTAATATTATCCTTCATCTAACTTAGCAGATCATTAAAGAAAAACGTTCTGAACTGAAATAATCTTACAGAACCCCAATGATAATAGGTTCTGGGGTGATGGGAAACCCTAACACAAAGTAGCCATCCTGCCTTAAGAAGCAAAGAATTTGCAGCTTTTGTCCTTGCCTTTTGCTGAAGTGGATTGGCAGGGCAACCACTTCTTCCCTGTTCTCTGCTCGCTCACAGGGCCAGGGCCTCCACAACCTCCCCATGCTTGTCATGTCCTTCCTTTCTCTGAGTAAACCTCTAGGGCTGTGGTGTTTGTGTTGGTGGTGCCTTGTGCTCTTACTCCTCAGTTACAGCCCTACTCTCACCGCAGTTACGAGAAGCCACTTTTCTTTCGTAGCAACTACGTGATTTTCTGAACTTGAGCAATCTTCTAATGAACCATTTTTATAACTTTCTTACAGGGTTCTCTAGCCAATATGCCCAACCTAGATTCTGTGGCACTGAAGGCTGCAATGGTAAGTGTAACAAAACATTTCAAGTGGGATTTCCTTAGGCAGCACTGGCCATGGCTTACTGTGTGGTGATAATGTCCTAGGTGACAGCTGTTCAGCTGGAGCCCAATAACAGCTCCTGCGTGTGTGCTTCTTGTATGCGCGCTCCCGGGATCCACCGTGTGCTGGAACCTTCCACCAGGCCTCCATCATGTCACCAGCGCAGTTTAGGATTTCTTTATTTTCAGAGTTTGGTTCCTAATCTGTTGGAAAAGCAGGAGTGGTGGCAGATGTGAAGCTAGGCTGTGGACGACAGATTTTGTACCGTGGTCCCTGCTCTACACCTGTGGTTTTTCCTGCGATGATAACTGACCATGGATTTCTGTCTTTAGAATAGAGGGTTACTCCTCAGAAGGAGACTCATGAAACCCTCAGTTTATGTTTTTTAAGTGAGCAGCTCCAGTTGTAGCAGTAGTAGGATTCTTGCCTGCATGCACACACACATTCACATGCACACTCAGTCACAGTCACACGTATGAACATAGCCATACACAAGTTCACAAATACGTACACTCATATACACTCACATAGGTAAACACATACTCGAGCACATTCACACTGATAAACATATCCACACTCATACATACACTCACATGCACTTAAACATACATTGGTAGTCTCATGTATGTACAAATAAATACTCATACACATCAATATACACTAATACATATTCAAGCATCCAGTCATTGACACACCTATACGTTCATGCACACTTCCAAACACGTCATACACAGTCCCCAGCGCACACATGGGAGTTTATCTCTTCCCTTTAGGATGAGCACCACTGTGGGCAGCATGCTTTCTGACTTAAGCTTCCATACATCATAGATGTGCGTTCTGTGCATGACTTGTAAGTCACGCAGCCCTGTCACTCGTAGTGAAACTCTGTGTTTCACAGCAGCACAGTTGCTATAACTCCTTAGCTCCTTCACCCAGGAAGTCAGCTTCCAGAGCCTGGAGGCTCGCCTGCCGCAGGTGCCATCTGTCCTGAGTTCTTCTGATGATTTTCTAACAAAACGGATGGATGCCGATGAACAGTTCTGACATCAGAGATGCCCGCTATATTACTGTCTTAGTTTCTTTTCCTGTTGCTATGATAGAATACTCTGACAAAATCAAGTTAATGGAAAAAAGGTTTGTTAACTCACAGTTAAAGGTACTGTCTACTTTGATGGGGATTTAAAACAGTTGAACCATGTGCAGTCCATAGTCAGAAGAGAGCAATACATATTTAGCCCCTCTCTGCTGTTCATTTGGCCCCACTCATGAAATGGTGTTGCCCAAATTCAATATGGGTCTTCTCACAGTTAACCCAGTTAAGATTTCTAACAGGCATGCCCACAGCCCAGCCTAATTTAGACAGTCATCATTGAGACTCCTGCCCAGGTGAGTCCAGGTCCTGCTAAGCAGACAATTGACATTAACCATCACAGCCATATTCCAGGACTACAAGTAACTAAAAGGCTTGTGCTAACAACTCTGTAGAAGAGGCAGGAGGACTGGCAGTGTTGCTGTTGGAGAGTCTACAGTTTAGAGCCTTAAGTGAAATGTGTAGGGTACATTACGTCATGGTAAAAAACTCCACATAGAAAGAACAATCATACCATATATACTAAAGTAAAAATTGTACTAGAAACTGGAATTTCAGAGAAAAATTCATGTTTAAAAATTCTAATGACAAATGAGTAGATTTAGGATTCACTTAAGAAGACCTAACTTTCTTAGAAAGACATTTATAAGGTTCAGGGATGGTGCAGTCAGTAAAACGCTTGCCACACAAATCTGAGAGCATGAGCTCAGTCACTAGCACCCACTTAAAAAGCCAGGTACAGTGGTGCATGCTTGTAGTCCCAAGTGCTGGGAGGAGGAAGGAGAGCACTCAGGGATCAGTGGGGCTCACTGGCCAGCCTAGTCCACTTGGCAAGTTCTAGGCTACTAGGGACTCTGCCTTGGTGGGAAAAAAGATGAATGGTACCCAAAGAGCAGTGCCCAACATTGTCCTCTGTCCTCTCTACACACACACATATATACACACACATATATACACACACATAAACAGGAACCCACAAACATGTACACACATATATACACACATACACACACACATATACATACACACACATATACATACACACACACATACACACACATATACACATACACATGTAAACAGGCACACACAAACATGTACACACACATATATATACACATACATACATACACATATATACACACACACATATAAACAGACACCCACAAATGTGTACACACAGAAACACGCACACATAAAATGAGCGTTGTACGTTAACTCTTACACTCTCTCTTCACTATACTCTGCCAGCCTTTTCAAACCCTGGTGCCTGTGCGTTTAATATAGGTGTTTTAGGATGTTAGAGTGTTTTAAGAAATGGTCATTTGAACAAAAATCCCTAGACAGTTATGATGGGGATTTTCTGAAGTTTTAACACTCCCTAGGAGCATGGGTTTGGTAACTCCTTAGCCGTTCATAAATGTTGTGTTCATTCTTCTCTCAGGCTCAGTTTGACCGCTACCTCTCAGCCCCAGACCACCTGCTGATGCCACAGCTGAACAACCTACTCAGTGCCACAGTGAAGTGAGTCTCTGTTCCTAAGATACGGGGAAAGGCATACATTTTAAAATATCAGATAGTTTTCTTAAAAATGGGTTGTTTTTAAGATTGAGATAGTTACCTTAGAAGAACTATAGTCTTCAGTGGTTTTCCTGCTTTAGTACCCGAAGAATTTACCTTAGCCATACTTACTCCTTAGCCATACTTACTCCTTAGCCATACTTACTCCTTGCCCTATTGCCCTTCAACATCTCTCATTAATATATAATCTTACTTTGCTAATGATTTTAAATTCCTCTGACTACAATTGAAGTCAAATAGATATAATACCAAATATTTTTTATATTGTAAGCAAGTGAAGGCAACATTGATAATGTGGACCATGTCATACATATTTTGCAGTGTCTTATGGTCTACTTTGTATCTGGTTTTCTGTAAATTAAAACTATTAAATATTATAGACGTCTTCTTAATTTAGAGTGGGGATACATCCTGATAAACTCATCTGAAGTTAAAATTCAGTTAATGGACCTGAGCATCATAGTTGGGAACATAGCACACATGGGTCCACACTAGCATGGCAACAGGGCACAGCTTGCCGCTGCCCAGGGTCAGAGTACAGAGAAGCCAACCTTGGAAAGTTCAAAGTTCAAAACTCGCCTTATGGGTTCCACTGAGTGTGTTCTGTTTTCTCACCAGGACAAAGTGAAAAGCTGTATGTTGAGCTATCCTGTGTATTGGCAGTGTGTTCAAGATAAAGACACTACATTTAGATCCATCTAATACACTAAAACACTATAATAGTACAAGTAGCAAGGCATTCTATAACTTGACATTCTTGGTTTTAAGAAAAATACTAATACAATTCTCTACAAGTAAGAGATTAGTCAATACTAAATTTGCATTTTTCTTTCTACTCTAGTAGGTAAGAATTAAGTACTTTCAGTGCACCAGACTAGTGATTAAGGGTTAAACCACATCCTTCTATCTTTGTGGAAATAACAGCCTGAAATGTCACTTAAACTTAGAGCAGCATATTTATTAAGAATGTAGAAAATAGCTACTGAATTTGAATAAATACTGCAAACTCCTGAAAGGATGCTGTGTCAGAATGAGCACACTGATGATCTCTTTCCAGAGGCTGGAACTCTAGCAGTGAGAAGGCAAGGGGGCGGGGCTACTGAGTGAGGGGGGCAAGGGGGCGGGGCTGCTGAGTGAGGGGGGCAAGGGGGCGGGGCTACTGAGTGAGGAAGCAAGGAGGACGGGGGGGCTACAGCAGTGAATCCTCTCCATGCACAGTGCTCCACTGGAACTTGATTGTCCCAAGGCTTATCTTTCAACAAGGAGTTTGATTGGACATTTGGTCTTGAAGGAAACTATTAAGAACATTTACAGGACCAGGAAGTCTAGAACATAGGCAGAGAAATAGAAAAATAAATGGTTTTAAAGACATTTTCCTTTTACATTTGAATTTTACATTTTACATTTATTCAAATGTAAAAGGAAACTAGAAAGCTGTTTCTCTCTTTGATGCCAGACTTCAGTGTTCATCTTGAGCATTGTAGAAACCTCATTTATGACTCTGCCAGTATTAGAACACATTCTGTAAGGAACTAAAGAACTAAAGAAAGCATGTGTGTTTCTAAATGAACTTGTAGGAATATATATATGATTTAAGAGCTATTTTAGTTTTAGGTTCAATTTTTTTATTATATATATTTATTAAAGTAAAAGCATGGACTTAGTGAAATAATTGTTTTTTTGTTTTGTGGGGATTGTTTTGTTTATTTTGATTTGAAGGAAGTAGGATGTGTTTTTCTTGAAATTAGCAACTGCATTCATTATCTATATAAAAAAATAACCTGTATAAACAAAACTAAACAAATTTTTAATTAAGGAAAGGAAATATGAGAGAAAGAATAGCTTGTAGAAACTTATCTGCAGAAAACCAACTGTAGCCTGGACAGTGTTCATGAGTGGGCTACAGGTGGGCTGGTGGAAGGCCTCGGTCCTGAGTGGGCTACAGATGGGCTGGTGGAAGGCCTCGGTCCTGAGTGGGTTACAGGTGGGCTGGTGGGAGGCCTCAGTCCTGAGTGGGCTACAGGTGGGCTGGTGGAAGGCCTCGGTCCTGAGCGGGCTACAGGTGGGCTGGTGGAAGGCCTCGGTCCTGAGCCTCACGCTAGCTACCATGCTAGTCTTGAACTCAGCTCACTGCCTTCCTAGCAGAGCTCACTGCTTTGAAGGATGACTTGGTAGTGTTGTACATGAAGACGTGCGTCCATCCAGAATTGTGGGAACATCCCAGATCTGCTTAGGAACAGGAAAACGGAAACCCAAAAGAAAAACAATGATCCATTAATAGAAACAGCCCCTCAGCCGATGTGTGTAGAATTACAGATATTTACAGCCAGCATTGGAAACTTGTCCATGTGTTAAAGGAAAGCATCAATACACCAAGAGAATAAGGAAGGAATTTTTACAAAGACTGCTGCACTTACACTTGAAAAGTACAGTATCTAAAATGAAACATTCATCCCTCCTAAAGGAAAGACCAGGCAGGGAAGCCCATGAGCAAAAGGAACTAATGCAGGAAGAACTTTCTCCAGACGTGATGGGAAATGTGGATCTGCATGCACAGTCAGCTAATAGGCCTGGACAGAGAAGTTGCACAAGGACATTCCAGTGCCCTCAGATTACCAAGAGCTTTACCATTATCACACGATATTTTATTACCATAAGAGAAGCATTTTGAAGCAGCCAGAGGGAAGAGTCAGTGCTTATAGGAGATGACTTTAGGTTGGAAACAGTACAACCAGAAGACAGTGCTGTCTTTAGCAGGCTGAATGAGTGTCAGCATGAACTGTATGGTCCTCGGGGCACAAAGGTAGAGAACTTACCTAGGGTCTGGGCAAACCCTGGGTTCAACTCCTAGCTGCAGTAAAGCAAAAATTATACCAAAAGAACTGTTGAAAGCAAGCAGCAAAACTAATAATATATTGCACATCTGTATAAACATCAGGACACTACACTGTAGGAGATAATAAAGGAAAATTTTCAGAATGAAGGAAAAAGATGAGGAAAATAACCTCAGAATTATGGGGAATTCTTTAGCCTGAAGACAGGCTGAGCATGGAAGTTAGTTAGGGGACCATATAAGGGACCCTTTAGAGAGAAGCAGAAGTGTGCTGCTGTGGTGACATAGGCTACTGATTCTCTGTGGGGTGCACCACCCTGTTTGAGCTGAAGCAACCAAAGGATGATGGAGAAAAGCACAGATGGAACAAGAAAAGGCAAACAGTGAGACAGTAGCCGAAAGTCTATCCCGGTAGGTAACTGTGATGGAGAGGACAGTGCACTCCAGTGGAGAGGCAGGGATCCTGAGACTGAATGAAAAAGTATGGTGCATGTCCCTGCTGTCTGTAATGCATACACCTTGAGTGCAAAATGTGTTGTTTGTACAGCCTTTAACTGTTCAAGTCTTTCTCCCAGTGTGCATTAGATTGCACCCTAGGAACGCGCACTTTCAGTGGTCTCAGAACCTGAATGTGGAAAGAAACTATTTTTAGGAACAGTAGGTTTGTGGTAATGCCGAGGGTTGTTAAGCAACGAGAATCCTAAGTACTGAATAACAAGCTCCCTGATTCTAGAAGCAAGCAATTCATTTGGTAGCTCAGTGCTTTAAATAACTGTTTCAAATACAACCAATTTACATGAACATGTTTTAATAAGAATGATTTCTGTGTGCACTTCCTTAGTCATCTGTACTAAGAGTTTTGAAATTCTGACATTTGTAACTGGGTAAACAATTTCTTAGTGTTCAGTGTTGTGAAGGACATAAAAAGTTGGTAGAAATGTGAAGGTGATGGATCCTCAGTTCACTCACTTTTCTTGTGCTGGATTAGCTCAGTGGTTTTCCTGTTTGCTCTGTGATCTACAGCGTGACTCGTTTATAAAGTACTCTCTAACTGCGAGATGTGTCGGAGTTTGTAAATCGTGGAGAACAGCCTGGTCTTTTGGTGTTAACACAAGGCCCCACAGGAGAAACTGGTACAAGGATTAACCTTTACTTGGCTCTACTTTTTGGAGATTACATGCATTTTTCTTCTCTCATGCTTTTTTAGCTTATTTCGTGAGATGTAAGCCCACCATAAGTCCAGGCACGTCTATTCGTGAGGCACTGTTCGGTTCTTGATGGCCAAGCAGTGGGTGAAATGCAGCCCCTGGCTTAGGAGGTTGCGTATGATGACAGAGACTTTAGTAAACAATAAATACTGCCCAGTAGTATGAACTGGTGAGCGTGGAGCAGAAGCATGACATCATTCAGACATGTGTTCTTACAGTTACTCGGTTTACTCATGCTCTGGTTTTGTTTGCTCATCCATAGGGAGCAGATAATAAAGCAGTCGACAGAGCTCATCTGCAGAGCCTATGGGGAAGTGCACGCAGCTGTGATGAATCCAGCCAACGCATACAAAGATCCGGAGAGCATCCTTCACAGGTCACCTGAGCAGGTGAAGACACTGCTCTCTTGATTATGTTGACGGTGTTTGCAGATTATTGCTGCCTGGCAACAACACCAAGGGTGGTTTGGGTTTTTAATCTATGAGTCTTCACTTTGAAGATTGAGAATTAATAGTTTTCCTTGTATGAGATTGTAGGTCAATTTCTTTCATTCTCAACTAACATGGAGGTAAATCAATATTGACTTGAATCTGCACTGCTGCATCTCCTCTGTAGGTAACAACGTTCTCTTGACCAATAGCTGCCTCTGCATAGCAGTTTAAAGGTCCCCTGGATTTGGGATTATAAATAGAAGCAAAAAGTCAGATGGAATATTTCAGGATTAAGTAAGATGACTTCAAAGTTAATACTATGTAACACCTAAAACACAGCTGATATTGGTAATGGGTGTCCCCTTATGGAAGATTCTTCTGCTTTCAGTGTAATGAATAGCTTCTTGAACCTAGCCCACGTCTCTGTCCCCCAGATGGGTGCTGAATAGGTTGATAGGGAAAGCAGAATTGAGGCTGTTGTCCTTTTCCAGTTACTTTCATGCCTGGTGCAGGTTTGTATGTGTTTAAATATACTCGTCTGAAAGATCAGAAAAGAGAGGGAATACCCTTCAGTAGGCTTCCTATGCAGACAGCTTCAGCCTGCATAAGGGAAGCCTCCTGTTCCAGGATGGGTATTTGCCATACAGTGTAACTCAGTCTGTCCATCCCCAAACTCTTCTGTGCTCCGAGTAGCAGGGTTGTTCAGAACAAAAGCAACTATGCTATCCATTGTGGTGTCAATCTGTCAGGTCGGTCGGTCTGTTCAATGACTTTATATGGCATATTTATCAGAACAGCATAATATAAGGCAGGAACTTACACTGTACATGATTATTTCTACTGTGAAAAAAATTGATGCATTTAGCACTTTGTTTGCTAAGAGAAGAAATATTTTTTCTTGTTATCTGGTTTTCTTAATATATATTAAACTATTTCTGGAGCAACAGTCTTTGTAGTATTTTTATACTTCTCACAAATGCGTTTTGGAAAAAATACTGATAAAAAGGACATGCAACAGAGGAAACAGATCCTGGTGGGATGTGGTTCGGTAGTAAGCTGAGAAACATGTAACAACTAACAACGGGTAATAAAGGCCAACAATCAGAAGAGCAGTCAGGCCTACTGAGTGCCAAGCTTTATATTTTGGACTGTATTGATTTGCATAAATATACCCTAATTAAAGATGGCTTGGTTCACGAGAATGAGTACTTGTCATGTGGGCAGAACTAGAGATTCAAGGTGGCAGTACTCCCCAGGTCAGTGGAATTCCTATGAAAATTCTATCTGCCTTTTTTTTTCTTTCAGAAATGCACTGTGAATGGCCAAAGCATCTCAATTGTAAAACCAAACACAGTGCAGCAGCAGTACTCAGTATAATATAGACCAGAGTGGGCCTCCATAGGCCCTACTGAGCTCACTGTGGGGTTATTATATTCTAGTAAGCCCAGACTTAGAGGCCAGTGCTCAGTGGAAATGCATTCCAGCGCCTAACCATGAATTGCAGAGCTCACCACACCGCATGGGCGTAGACATCGGGTGACATGCTGGTGATAATGGGCTGCTTGGCTTGCTGCTGCTGTCAGCACTGACAGGTGCAGAATATCAAAAGCCCAGGAAGAACATCGGCCTCAAAATGGGAAGTACGAGCTTTACTAAGTGGGTATAACTTTCCCACTATCATAAGGCAGAGAGTTAAAAGTGTTAACTACTACACACCGGAACTGTGGTTGAAACAGAGTTTAGAGTTCAGATGTAAACCCATATATCTAGACACAGTTAATGTTTTAAAAAGCACATAACACTGCCAGGACTCTTCAGTAGATCATTTCACAAGTGGTTAAAACAACCATAGATCCACTGCATCTCAAACCATATTGAAAAATGAACTCAGAGTGAATGGAAAAATGAAACATAAGAGCCAAAAACTATAAAGAGAGAACTTGTTACAAATCTTTGTGGTCTTGCATCTAGCCAAGAGCCCACTCGCTCCCCCTACACACACTTTTTATTAAGAGTTTTCTTTTCAATGACACCCAATAGGAGGGGGATGGATTTCATCAAACATTTTTTTTAAAGTGTGTTTTAAGGGCAAGGCTTGTGAAAGTTAGGCCAGACAAAACCCAGTGTAGAAGAGGAGGCTAGCACTCAGCCTTCAGCTGATAACTGTTGGTCTTTGAGGGGAAGACAGAGTCAGTTTTCTTTAGCAGGATGACTTCTAGTATTTTTGCCACAGTCAAGGGCAGATTCCATACCCAGATTAGTTAGCCAGCACAGCACAATGCAAGGGGGTTGAGACAGAGAATGCGAAGTTGGATCGGTGAAGTAGATCTACAAGGAGTTGGGAGAGGGGAATAAATGTGGTCAAAACACATTCTATGAAGTTCTCAACGAATAAACAAAATTTAAATAAGAAAATGAAAAGCAGGCCAGGCCTGGTGGTACGCACCTTTAATGCCTGCACTCAGAGGCAGAAGGGATCTCTGAGTTTGACGCTAGCCTTGTCTTCATAGCAAGTTCCAGGATAGCCAAGGCTACACAGAAACACTGTGTTGGGAGGAGAGGGAGGAAGAAAGGAAAGGAAGACAGTGGAGAAAACCCATTGCAGACCATGCATTTGACAAAGGCCTGTGGTGCCCACTGTGTCCTCAGAGACTAATATGCAACTCCAATAGGGCTGAGTAGTTACATGTGCAGTCCACTTAAGCATTTCCCTAAAGAAAGAAGATACCAAAAGGAGGAGGGGGGAGGAGGAGGAACAGGAGTGGGACAGAGGAGGAAGAGGATGGAGGAGGAAGAAGAGGTAGAGGAGGAGAAATCACTAACAGGACCATGAAAAGAAGGTAAGGAAATGGCTAACAAGCTGTTAGTCCTTAGGAATATGTGAGTTGAAGCCACAATGAGAGGCCACTTCTCACACACCAGGGTAATGATAGTATTAGCATTGTCTAGAGGGATGGAAGTTAGTATGGAAGTGAAACTGAAATGTCATTCATGGTCGTGAGAGTGGAAAACAACTTGATGACTTTTTAAACAATTAAATAGGATCATCATATGACTTAGCCACTCAATATGCCAAGAAAACTAGAACACCACATCTGCACACAATTTCTATAGAAATATTATGGCAGCCTTTATCATCTCCGAAAACTTCACCAAACACTGTCATTCACCCATTTAAAAAAAAAAAAAAAATGGAGCGAACTTTTCACACATGCTACAGTGTAAACGAGACTTGTCTGAAAGGAGCCAGCACAAAATGGCACACATCCAGCTTGACTCTCGAATATGAAGTGTGCAGGAGGGGCCCCTGTGGAGATGTCATACATTAGCCGCTTGCAGGGGCTAAGGGACAGGGCAGTGGGAGCTGACCTCTGATAGATACCTTTTGGGGAAGACAGAAATATTCTGGGATTAGTGGTGATGGCTCCACAATATTGAATATACTATCAAATCACAAAGTTACCATTTGGTAAACTTAAATTTTGACACATTTTAATAAAAAGGAGTTGCAGAAAGTGAACCCGTAACATGCCAGTTTGCACATCTCAAATTCAAATATTGACATCGAACGTGATTTTGAAACGTAGAAACACCACCACCTCGCAACCTATTTTTGAAAGCAGAAGGTAAGACATATTTTTTTCTCTAATAACTGTCAATAGTGGTACTGTCCAGGTTGGGAATATTTATCTATCTAGAGCTTTATCTTCTCTCTGTGATAAAGGATGAACTCTTGAGTAGAGTGTGCAGTCAGTGATACTGAGTTCTGGCAGTAGGTTATTGTTCTCGTGTGTGGGAGCAGTACCTGTGTGTAGAAGCCTTCTAAAGCCAGAGGTGCATGCTGGGCATCTTCCTCTCTTGCCCACTACTTTATGTTTTCAAGGAGTCTCTCACAACTTGGAGCCCACTAGAACAGCTAGGCTGGCTGGCCAGCAAGTCCAGGGACCCTGCTGACTCCTCCAGCACTAAGATTGCAGGCACATGCCACTCGGCCTGGCTTTTACTTGGATGATGGGGGACCCAAATTCAATTCCTCAAGCTTGCTTTACAAACTCTTTTAACAACTAAGCCATCTCCCCAAGCCATTTTTTTAAGTTAAATATATTGTTATGATATTATATCCAGAGCTACACATATGGTCATTTTGGGGTCATAATTATATTTCAGGATGATTATCAGTCATGATTATGAAAAGACTGTTTCCCTTGAACTACTTTAGAAAATAGATGCTATAATATAGGTTCAAATATAAAATTGACATGTTAGCTGAGAATGTAATAGTTGTATTAATAACAAACGGCATGCCAATCTATCAATTCCAGCTAGCATTAATTACAATGAATATTGGAAATGAAAGCATTTTGCACTAAAAATACATAAAAACACATCATAATCCTAAGCTTATAAACATGAGCTGAACTGGAAGAAATTACAGATAGGGGCCAAAGTATTCATATGAAATATTTGCTTGCTTTAAGGGATATATAATTTTCTGGCAAAGAGTTTGGGATTTTTATATCTAAAAACAGTAAAGTCTGAGCCAGTCTAAAATTTTCAAAGATTTTATATCTTATGTAAAGGTTATAGCTTTGCCACCAGGAAAGTAATTTACTTACATACCAGTATGAACCATGTACTTATTTATGTATTATGAGTTATTTTTCTGATAATCAAAATCATAGCATATATGTATTAATATTTCCTAATTAAGGCAGTGTTACTATCTTCCAAACAATTTTTAATAACTCTCCTTTTACAGGTTAAACAAAATGTTGTGGTTTTCTTTCTATGCTATGTGCAGTTCTTTAGTATGGATCTCATGGGCTTGTAGTACATTGTCAGTGTTTGTGCCACTCTGCAATGAGATGGAAGGAATCTGTGAGTTGATTATATCCATGCAGGCACCTTTCTAACTGACCGTGTTTCCTCTAGCTTGAGTTTTCTGTATATGCACTTGTATTATTTGCCCTTTACTTCTTATTTAAACTATCAAAGCTTTCTTTCTTTTTAACATTTGTTTATTTTATGTATATGAGTACACTGTAGCTCTCTTCAGACACACCAGAAGAGGGCATCGGATCCCATTACAGATTGTTGTGAGCCATGTGGTTGCTGGGACTTCTGGAAGAGCACCCAGTGCTTTTAACCGCTGAGCCATCTCTCCAGCCCCCTAACACTTTATTTCTTTTTGTGTCCTTTTCGGTAAATTCCATTTCAAGCTGTGGCTCTGCTCATCCAAACTTAGGGCTGTGGTGCTCACTCGCCATCCCTTTACCTCGTGGTGACAGTTTGCAGCCTCTCTTTTGGTTTGCCACTTCAAAGAAGAAAGTTAAATGTCTATTTTCTCTTTATCTTTTTAATTATTTTATTCACTTTTGCTCTGTCTTAATTCTTTTCTTCTTTCTACCTTGCATTTTACTTGGTCTTTTATTTCCCACCTTGTCAAAATGGCCCTGAAGGGATATTTTCATTATATATACATATGAATATATATATGAACATATATATATATGATTAACATTTAACATGTTAATCTTTACTTCCATCTACATTTTCTTATATACATAGATCTTTATATGTTATGTCTTATTGTCCTTTTTGCTCCATTTACTTTTTAATTTTTAAAAATATATTTTGAATTAAAATAGAATTATTTTACTCACCCCCTCCATTTTCTCCCTACACTTCCTTCCCAGATACCCTCCCTCGAACCCCTCCCACATCCTCCATACTCTCAAGCTGGTAGCTTCTCTTTGCTTCCCATTGGTGTGTGTGTGTGTGTGTGTGTGTGTGTGTGTGTGTGTGTGTGTGCACAAACCTATAAAAACATAGCCCATTGAGTCTGATTTTGTTGTTTGTGTGTCTCTGGGCTCAAGGGTGGTCACTGCATCGACTGATCAGTAAGAGGCTCTTCCTGGGGAGAGGCTAACTCTAGCTCTTTCCTGTAGTTCTTTGTCTAGGGTGGGGAACTCCTCCTACCTTCAACACTAGCATGTCCACTAAGATTGCAGTTGTTCTGGTCTTGCTCATGCAGGCATTTATGGGAGAGGCTTCCTTGTATTCTGTCTCTCACAATCTTTACAACCCATCCTCTGAGATGTTCCCTGGGCCATAGATGTGCAAGCTGTGGTGCGGCAGCTGTGCTGCAGATGTGTTCGTGGTGTGGGAGCTGGGGTGCAGATGTATCCGTGATGTGCATCAGTGGTGTGGGAGCTGTGCTGCGGATGGGTACCTTTGGGGCTGGGCTCCCTACTGTTGATTGATCTCACTTCAAGCATTTTCTAATTTCTATAGTGACCTTTCGTGTTTCCTAGATTAGTAACATGTGTAATTACAAACATAAATATTTCTGTCATTTTTTTATTTCTTTGCATCAAAGATGCATCCTGTATTTCAGTCCTTTGACTTTTTTATGCTTACTTGTTCTGACGTACAATAATTCTAGTAAATTGTCCTCTTTAGAATGAAGAAACAAAGTCTCTCCTGTAGTACTGTAAAGCACTCTACATGTTAAGATGATAATTTCATTCATGCCATTGGTAATCATCTGTAGCCTTGCTGATGTTTGATCTGCGAGCTATCTATATAAGCCTTCACAGAAATTATGAATTTAAGTTCTCAGTCTCTTTGTTGTTTGCTTTATGTGTCTTCATCTATCTCTCCGTGTTTGAGTTTGACTTATTTTTATGTCTCCGAAGTGTGATCCACTTGGAAATATGTTGTTTGCATTTTTGCTGTTAGTGTTTTGAACACGGGAGCATGGTGATGGCTTGTTCTCCTTACAAAGAATGAGTAACAAGGATAGTTTCCTTTGTCCTGCCCCTGCTGCAGCTTGTCTCTCGTTGCCTCAGCCCTCAGCTGTTAGATGGTACACTTGCCATGAAGCCAGTCTCTCTGAACTACTGGCCGCACCAGCCACTCTGGTCCACTGGTAAATCAGGCCATATCCTCACAGCATCCTGAGGTTCCAGCTACATTGTTTCTTTCTCCTTCTTTCTGTCTGTGATCAGGTGACTTGGAATCTGCTGGCTCTGACTGGATTTTAGCATGACTTTCATCTATAAAAGATCCTGGATCTTACACACTGGAGATGAGCTAGTCTTCCATCTTATAGATATGGTACTTCCTCGTGTACTAAGAAGGCGCTACATGCCACGTTGCTCTCCAGCCTCCAGGTTTTTTGAGATAAAATGTGAATCCCAGATATAACTGCATGTGCCATTTTCCCTCTAGGGGTTTTGTTTTTGTTTTTGTGGTATTAACAAATAGGGAAGCACTTTTCTTGTGTGGTGGATATCTTGCTTAATTAAATTATTATTTTAAAACTATCTCTAATCCCGAGCCTAAGCTTAGTGTCAAACTCTTGAGTTTGATTCATACCCAGTAGCCTGAGAAACTTTCATAGAACTTTGGTGGTTAGCAGAGGAATGAGCAGAACCCAAACTTCACAGCTCACTGCTATGTGCAGATAGTTACTGAGTATGATGAAGGAATCACTTTCTGCTGAGCATATATTCCGAGCAATTAGCTGGGTACCAATGCCACCTAGACTCAGATGCCAAGTTACTGCTACCAGAATTTAGCAGCCAACTCTTGCCTCAGTGACCAGATGGGGGCGCCTAGGATCCCTGATGGCTGTTGGCAGCCGGGCTGAGACTCAGCAGCTGCAACCTGTATAGACTCTGCTATACCACCTCCGCTCTCCTTGCCCATCTTCTTGCCCCTGGCCTGGTGCTTGATCTGTGGGGTCACTTTCCCAGCTGAGTCACTGACATTAGACTCACCTTCCTGTGCCTCCAGCAACAACACCCCCACCTCTTCTCCAGCCTGGCAGCCTGGAAGGAAGGGAGTGCCAACTTATTTTCTAACATTTCAGAACCTCCATTCAGAGGCTTCTGGGGTGTTCTGGCACTCAAGAAAAGCCAGAACAGGAACCCAGTTAGATCCTTCCAAAGGACTGTAACATTCAGCCCACCCTGGCTTGCACCAGAAAATCTGGGGGAACAAGAGTAGTCTTTGTAACTCCCACATTCCATCAAGATGGGCTGAAATCGGGTTCTGTCGGCTCCCACACCACTCCATTTTCCCCTGCTCCAAACCAGAACCATTAAGTAGCTCAACAGACTTTTATTCAGAACTGAGGCTTTGTTAGCATCAAGTATTTGATCCAAGATTCTCTCTTTCTGTGGGAACTTGCATGGCCATCTCTTCCCCATGCCTCCACAGCAGAAGCAGATGGCCATCTTGGAGGGGGTCAGAAGTCTGGGACTTGGACAGGTTGAGAGTTCTATTTGCCAGGCTAAATTGCTTGTAATTAAAATGCTTCTCTTCTTCTTCCTCCTCCTCATCCTCTCCCTTTTCATCCTCTTCATCCTCCTCCTCTTTATCCTCCTCTTTCTCTTCCTCCTCCTCCTCTTCCTCTTCTGCACACCTGAACTTATCGTAGGAATCAGCAGCACTGACTTGTGAATAGAAACAGAAATGGCCCGGAAGGCAAAAGCTACTGCTAAAGTCAGGAACATCCAGTAGAGATGCCAAGAAAGCTAGTGAGGGCCTGGGGTGAGCAATTAACCTCCTCCTTGGGCTTGGTGTTTCCTGCTTTTCGGGGCCATGGACCACAGTCAGGGTGCCGTGTGAGAGTTGGAGCTGGGGTATGTATCCTCGTTTCTCGCCTTTTTGACTGTTCTTTCTCCATCCCCTTGCCTGAGCCATGCCTACAATAAACATTCTACATGTTTTGAATCTTGTCAGTGACACTCCATGACATCAGTTTGTTAACATTTATCTGCTTTCTAATGCGACAAAGAAAATAACTCATTAGTCTTGACACTTTAGTGGGTGAGGGCTCTGAGACGCAAACTAGCGTTTTTTCCTTCCTGGCTGCATTGTGCTAATTGTCTGACTGCTCTCCAGCTGGAGAACTGACAACAAAGTTGAGACCTGGCCACTCACATCTTGAGGCAGTAAGGACCATAGGAGTACTGTCAGGAATCATGATTTATTTTAAAGCCTTCCAAAAGAGGCAAGCAACCGAGATTGTCCTCTTTGGGGAGCTCCTAGTAGGAGCAATGACACTTTCTGGGGTTGAGTATGAAATTGTCTGTGTAGGGGGATCATGCTGGGACCATGGGCTGCACCCAAGCAGAGCCTGAATCCTGTGCAATCTTCTAGTGCAGGAAGGGAGGCAGTGGCCTGCATGAGTCACTTTACAGAGTGCAATTGTAGCTCTGCTGGAGGAGCCACTCTCTGATCCTTAGATTTCCCTAGTTCTAGTTCTGAATTCTGTCACGATTAGTACCACAGTTGGCTCACCGCAGCTGGCTCCAGTAGCCATGGCTGGGCAAACTGTGGAAAAAAGAGGTAGAGCAAGGGTCCCCTGAACCACAGCTAAAGTTCCCCCAAATGAAGATGAGATCTGGGTTTCACACACCAGCCAACTGAGAGGAGCCAGGGTCTCTTGCCACCTAGGTGACACTGACAGGCACTCTCCTGCTCACAGTCATTCAGTGTACATCTTGCACTTTCACACGTGCACTTGCCTTCTTCACATTCTGTGTGCCTGCTTTCTTCACACTCAGGGACAATGAGATTTAGTAACCCATCTTAATGAGGTAATTGTATTTCAGCTCTATTATGTGCAACTATGCCCGCCCTTGAGTTGTTCCAGTCAGGACATGTGGGTGTTAACCTGTCAGTTGGTTTTGCTGACCCACTGGGCCCAGTGGCTGTTCACAGGCTCATGCTGATGCTACCCCTGCTGTGGCTCTGCTAGGAGTTTAGTGCTGATACCAGAGCAGGGACAAATTGTAATTTCCTGGCCCGCCCAGAGGAACTCCTGATTGCTATGTGGGTGGTCTACATCTTGTTCATCTGCTTTCTGAGCTAGCAAGATTATTTATCTAGACTCCAGTGCCCCAGGTAGGCCTCTAGTTTGCAGGGGCTGGAAAAACAGGCCTGGCTAATCATAGCCAAACACCTGGGATGGACGGTTTTTTTTTTTTTTTTTTCTGTACTTATATAGGTATCCATGCCTGAGGTATGGGGGGTGGAAGGAGGAGGAAGCTCCTGATACACCCATCTAGCTTTGCAGCTAAGTCTCAGTGGTAACATATGTGTATGTGTGTATATATATATTGTGTGTGTATATATATATATATATATATATATATATATATATATTATGTTACATATGTATATTATTTTATAAGTATGGGCATTTGCCTGTTTGTATATAGTACACTACATACATGCCTGGTACCTGCAGAGGCCAGAAGAGAGTGTTGGGATCCCCAAGATCTAGAGTTATACATGGTTTTGAGCTGAGTCACCAGTTCTTTTAACCATCTCTCCATGGTAACTTTTGAGAAGACAATTTAAAGTATGTGATATTTGCTTTGCTCAAAATATTATATCTAACTTACACTGTGTGAACCACAAAGCCTGACAAAGCAGTGACCAAGGCATCTCGCCACCCAACTTAATGGCCTCAGTACTCTCACATCTTCCTGTGTCTGTCCCAGTGGCCCTATCCACAAAGGAAACTGCTAGACTTCCATTCTTGTAAGCCTTCCCGTGTAGGAATGTCTCTTACTGTTAGATCTGCTTGCACAGACTCTTTGGAGGTGGCATCTTTCTTGAGTTAGCTTACTGTAACTTTCAACTCATTGGCTGTTATGGGAAGTTCCATGTTTGCCACTGTGTAATATGTCATTGAGTCACAAGTTGCTTGTCTGTCCTGTCGAATGCATTGTGGTGTATTTTGTCCATATGTTTGTTCTGTTTTATGGACAAAACTTCCATAATACATACATACGTGAGTAAATGAGGGTTTTCTCTACTTTGGAGTAGATTCCCCAGGCCACAGAGTATGGAAATATAGAGATCGTTTGTCAGAGACATTGAACTCTCTCCAGACAGGCAGTATCGTTTGCAATTTTCCAGAGCCCCTGGTGTTCACTATCCAACATGATAGAGTGATTGTGTTATTTGTTTGAATTTGCATCCTACCTGTTGGCTATGGGGCCCCAGGAAAGTTGGTCAGTCTTTCAAAATAACACTTTCCTTCTTTGTGAACTGGGTGTTTGTGTGTGTGTGTGTGTGTGTGTGTGTGTGTGTGTGTGTAATTGATTGTAGTAAGGTGTGAGAATTAGTAAGGTTGGGAGAATTAAAATACCCTGTGAATAGCCACACAGTCTAGCACAGGACCAGACACTATATGCTACGTGCAGGGGGTGAGTGGAGGGACTATTTGAGTACAGTGTGCTGATGTGTTACATGTTTGATCCCCGCCCCCATTTATGCAAAACTGAACCCTGAAGGTGATGGCATTACATCGGGAGCCTTGTGCAGGAGATTCCACAATAAGATAGGCACCTCTGGAAGGAGATAATACCCTTACAAAAGAAGCCAAGGGCAGCCTATTCACCCCTTTCACCCCATAAGTAACCTTGAGGCTAGAAACAGCCCCCGCCCCCTGGCCTTTAATCTGCTGACACCTTAGTCTGAGAACTCTTGGCTGTGACAACTGTAAATAGTAAGCTCCTTTTATAAATTCCTATCCTACAGTGTTGTGTTATTTTAATTGAAAAGATGATTAAATGAAAGGCTGTAATAGTCCTCTGGGCAGCACGTAAAACTGGAAGATACAGAGGCTGGTGTGGCTGCTGCACATGGATGGCAGACAGACTCACAAAGCATCCCACAGTCATGTAGAGATGGCTCAGTGGTTTAGAGCACTTGTTGCTCTTACAAGGACCCAGGTTTGATTCTCAGCACCATGATGGCTCATAATCATCAATAACTCTAGTTTGTGGGGATCTTCTGTAGCCATCTTCTGACCCCAGGGTATCCAGTACCCTCTTCTGTTCTTGTCCACACTAGATGAACATGATCCACATATATACATGCAGGAAAAACACTCATACACAATAAAATACATAAACTTAAAAAAAGAAGAAAAGAAATCTAACATTTATTTACTGGTAATATTGGTGAACTCTCTACATAATAAAAAAAAATGTAACATTTTACCTCTTAACCCAGTGTCTTGAAAATGGGTTACTGCTTATATAACCTCAGGCAAAAAGGTCTTGTGAATCTTGTTTCAGGAACTTCCTTGGCCTTGTAAATTTCCTTTATTTCTTGAGTCTGTCTGCCTCTCTCTTCCCTCCAAGAAGGAATATTTCAGCTCAGAGGAAAGAGCTACATAAGAGGCAGATTTAAATTGTGAACAGACTCAGTAGCCAAAACCATAAGCAACTGACCAATGAATTCAGGGCAGCAATTACTCAGATGAAGAACTCTCTAACCAGCTGAGCTGCCTACAAGTCCTGCAATGAGTTTCAGGGATGTGGCCAAGAGGCAACCCATGCTGGATTTGAGTCACTCCCGCTCCTGTAAGTAACCCTAATGAGCTTTTTCTTGGTTCACCAAGCTAGACTTGGACAGATTAAGTTCTTTGGGCTGTCTTCAGTGCCCTATATTGGGTCAGTAGACATTTGTTCATGTTTACCTATGAAAAGTCACACAGCACTGTCCTAAAAAAATAGAGATCCATATCATAAGGTAAAGCTATTTTCTGTTTTGTAATTACAGGGGCAGGGGACTCATTTACCTAATTAGCATCAACCACTGTTGCTGGGTTTTCCCTTGGGGCTGTCAAGTAGCATTGTTTCCCCCTGAGCCCACAAGGCAGCCCATGTTACCCTAAGGCTCTCTGAAGGCAGTGGAGCTATCCTGCTGAGGTGTGGAGGGCAGCACCCTTCACTCAGAAACTGTGGGAAGTGGCCATGTGTAGCCTCTCCTTAGCCTCTTCTCTGAAGTCCTCAAAGTTCTGTGTTACTTCTAGTCTTTCACAAATAAGGAGGCCATCTTTGAAGAGTCTTTGTCTGAGGTGCCAAGCCTGGAGAAGCCTGGTCTTTTTTATCCCTGGGTCAGTGATTTCTCTGCTTTTCCACACCTAGCTGCTCCTTGGCATTCATTTATTCCTTTCTCCTGTCCATGTCATGTAGTGTAAGCTATCTTACCGTATTTAAAAGAGAAGGAAATTCATTTGCATCTCCAGTTGGCGACAGTCATTAGTCCAAATCAATGTACAAAGTTCACTGACAAAGTTTCTTCTACATTTATCCCCCTCCTGAGCAACGTTCCTGATAAACACAGAAACACGGTGTGTGAACATGGAAAGTTTGCTTGGCTCTGTAAAGAATATCAGTTAGCATTCTGTCTAAACTCCATCCCCACAGTTATGTGGCAACACCCAGGTATGCTCCTCCCCACAGTTACAGGTAGGCCTGGCCCACTATAAAAGGGGCTGCTTGCACCCTCCTCCCTCTCTTGCTCTCATGCACTCTTGCTCTTTCTTGATCTCTTGCCCTCTTGGCCCCCTCCCTTTTCTCTTGCCCCTCCCCCCCCACATACATGGTCATGGCCAGCCTCTACTTCTCTACTCTCTCCCCCTCTCTGCCTTTCTCTGCCTCTGCTACCCTCTTAACTCCCCTCCCCACGCCCTGAATAAAACCTATTCTATACTATACCATCCGTGTGGCTGGTCCCTCAGGGGGAAGGGATGCCTCGGCATGGGCCCACTGAGACATCCCCTTCCCCCATACCGCACCACACACACCCCTATAGAACATATTCTATATCTCTTTATCTTTTTATAAACATCAATATCAGTTACAGACAGAAATGGCTCAGCAGCTAAGAATACATGCTGCTCTTGCAGAAGACTCTGGTTCAGTTTGCAGCACCCATGCTGGGAGGGTCACAACCACCTGTGCTTGAGCTCCTGAGGATCCCACATCCCATCTGGCCTCTGTGGTGCACAGAGTCATATAGTCTCCACACATACACAAATACCTTGTAAGAAATCAAATAAAGGCCATGTGAGATTTTAAGAATTCTATACTAATATGCATGATAGATCACTTATTTTGAGGCAATGCTAATCTCTGTACATCATTATGAAACCAATGTTATTGTATTGAAATAACTTCAAGAAAGGGGGGTTGAAAATTATTATTAATGATATATCCTAATGATATAACCCGAGGCAATGACATTGAAACATTAGGCCCCAGTCATGGGGTAGGCATTTTACGTTCTCATGACCCTAGAGAAATGAAGATTATAAATTTCTTGATATTTTTGTTTGCATTCTTACTTTATACGCCATAGTGTCTCAATATTAATGACACAGACCAAAACATTTATCACACAAGGAAACATGAAAGCTGTCAGAAGTGTGTGCAGTCACATAAATAGGTGTATGGCGTGTGGCCAGTGTCCAGGCTCACAGCTACTCCACAGTGCACAAGTCAGGGGTGCTGAATTATAGAAACAGCTCTGGGACACTGTTTCTTTTATTAATTTCAAGGTTAAGTGAGAGCATGCCAATGATAGGATTCTCATCAATCAGCTTCATGTTTATATCTTCAAAAAAGAAACCTTAGTCATGACTTTTAAAATCTTCCAGTTATCTATTGTTTCCAAAACTGCATGTAATTTTAAGGCTTTATGAAGCCTTCTCTCTGCCAGTGGAAAGATGTTTCTATAAACTGCCAGGCCATTTGTTTCTGTTGTTTAGAACAGAATATCAGATACTCATTAAGTTGTGGGGTAGAAAAGAGAGTTATATTTAGATTTGATATAATTTATATAATGCCCCAAAGATACGATCAGTGAGTTGGGATAATACGAAATTTCTTTTCACTTCTGTGTATTTTTATACAATGTGGCGGGTGCTCCTGTTTATAATTATCTAGTGGGGGGAAGATTTTTAATAGTTTATATATATATATATATATATATATATATATATATATATATATATATTGGGATAGTTTGTAGAAAGTTAAAATCATGGCAATGCTCATATCCATACATCATTATGAAACTCATGTTTTTACCTTGAGATAATTCCAAGGGAGAGAGGTTGGAAATTCATTATTAATAAAATATTCTGATGATACAAAGCTGTGGCTAATGACATTGAAACATTGGCTCTCAGACATGGGGAACAGGCATCTCTAGGCTCTCATGACCCGAGGGAGAAGCCTGACTTACAGAGAGGATATCTGTTATGATGGGTGGGCATCTGAACTCAGGAGTCCTATGCTTGACACCTGACACTTCACATAGATTTTCTGGCAGAGAGCACAGCTCTCTGTTGGTAAGGTGGGGAGAATGATGTTCTGACCCAAATGGATTAAGGCATAAAAATTATTGAACAATTCAGTTCACAAAAAGGGCTTGCTGGGTGCTACTTGTTGGCATTTTCATTACTGTTATGCTGTTTGAATTGGCTCAGAGAAAATAAAATACAGCAGCTTAGTGTCCCTATGAGGATCTAAGCAATGACAAGAAAGGTCATGTGAAGAGTGGCCACACCCGGGACTTGGTTTCTTCATCAATAAAATGGATCTTTTCTCAGGATGCCTTTGTCTTCCTCTTCTCACATCTAGAGCTCTTGTTCATACAGTGTGCAAAGCCCTAAGCCCTTACTCATTCCTTTGGTATCACAGTATTAGTGTTAAGACACTATAAAGCTCCTGCCCAGCAAGCAACTAAAGCAAGAAATACCAATAGCCTAAAATAATCATTTGAAAGATGTTTCTGAAAGATGTTTTCTAGGCAAAATTTGTATCAACAAAGACTTGTGGGGAAATGGCTGTATTTTAAAAGCCTTTTAAAAATCAGCTGCAGGAGACCAGTGCTATGAGCTGTGTTAGTGGTTCAGCTTCAATTCTAGGAACTCTTGGTTGAACACAGGCAGAGGGAGGGGGAGAGAGGGCAGTGGGGGCAAGAGGAACAACGTGCAGCTTGTATGTTGCGTGTGGTCGTTATTTTAAGAAAGTTTATTCTGACCAATTTTATTCAAGGAATAAATCAACAAATACCCAGAAGCACTCTGCCCCGTTTTCTTATTTCTAGTACAGACCCAATAAAAACAATGAAGACATGTTGTTTCCAGTAATAATGGCTACCTCTGTCTTCCCAGAGTTGTAGAATATAAGCCACTCTGGGTTTGCAAAGTTCTCTGGCTCAGTTATTTTAGATACATGAAATTGATGCCATACACTTTGCCCTGGGCCGGGAGGGGGGAGAACAGAGTAAATGGGGAGAGATGTAAGGGGTATTTTATGGATCTGCTATAAATACTTTATGAAGGAATCTGAGAAACTGAAGACTCAAACCCCCAACCCAGGAAGTAGTCTGGTGGCTGGTCTTGCATCTGTCAAGGGGCCTGTCTGGTCTGTTCTTTAGTGACAGATTTGAGGGAAACTGCCACTTTCTTAGCAAGGATTCCCTGGCTGCTGGATTTCCCTTGCCTTGTTTAATGAATGTTCTTGTTATTCTCATTTGATTCAGCTCACTTGGCTTCCTGCCCCTGTTTTAGAGTCTCCATTGATTTCTATACGTCTTTTTTTTTTTTCTATTTCTTATCCTTCAATTGTCCTCTCTTTAATTGTTGCCCTGAATGGGTGAGATTAATCATTGATTCAGCTTCAGACTAACAACAACAACAGCCGAAAGTAAGTACTTCGTCAAGGGGTAGGTGGAGAACTTTGAACACATGATCTTTTTTTTTTTTTTTTAAATGTCTTTTTAAAAAATACATATAATATGTTTATTATTTCTTTGAGAGTTTCATATGCACACATATTCACATTCACTGTTACTCCTCCCTTAGCTCCTCCCAGATCCACCCCCATGTCCACACTACTTCCCAATGTCATACCCCCTCCTTTGTTAAATAGCCCACTGAGTCCATTCTGTACTTCTTGGATAAAGTGTGGGCACAAGGCCATCTGCTGAAACAAACTACCAGGGTCCACACCTTTAAAGAAAACATAGCCTTCTTCCCTCAGAAGCCATCAGCTAACCACAGATCCTCATCTGCAAGGTGAGGTTCATGAGCTTCTCCCCATCCATTCTGGAATGTTGACTGGATTCTGCAAGTATTGTGCAGCCAGTGTCATTTGCTGTGAGTTCACTGGTGCAACAATATATCCAGACTTTTTCCTACCACCTTTATCCCTTCCAACCCCTCAGCACTAGATAGGAGAGAATAAAGGTTCAAGGGTAAAGAGAGCATTGATATCATTAGACTATTTCCTGCTGGTTAGGAGTGTCAAGTTCCTTGGGGCAAGTTTGATCTTCATTGTCAGGATATCTCCAACCAGTAACCAGTAACCAGTAACCATCATCATCATCATCATCATCATCATCATCATCATCATCATCATATCAGCAGCAGCAGGAGGAGGAGCAGCAGTGGCCATACCCCTCAGGGCTCTAGCATTTTTATACCCTCTCAAGACTCCTCAGAATTCCAAACGTTATACACTTGCAGAAACTATCTGCAGCTGGCAAAATCACAGCCCTGCCAGAGCATGAGGTAAGTCATAGTCTGCTGCTGTGGACAATCCAAAACAGCCTCATATACCACACAAACATTAAAACAAAACACATTCCCGTAGCACTTCTGTGTTTTTAAAGAAACAAAAAAATGTTCACTGCACAGCAATCCTGTCATGTCTAGAAGACACCATTTCATTCTGGATCTCCCCAGCCCTGGGCTATAAGGGTTCTATTTCTCTTCCACAGTGATCCTGAGCCTTGAAGGAAGGAGATGTCTACAGTTGTTCCGTTTGAGGCCAAGTACCTTTCCTCTTTGACCAGTTATGAATTTCTGCACTAACTGCCATCCATGGCACAAAGAAAGTTCTCTGATGAGAACTGAGTTCATTGCCTACAGGGTAAGGAAGCATTCAACCAAGACTGCCAGAACCTGGACAGAGCATGTGCTTTCTGCAGGATAACACTAGCAGGTGGTGTGGGGACATCCACTCCAGCAGTGATGAGCTCCAAGAGCAGAGTCAGGTTGGGTACCAGATCAGATGGCTGCTTAGCTGAATCCTTAAAGAGTAAAATTGGCTAAATTAGAAGGGAATTTAAAGCTGGAATGAATTGTGGCAACAGGACCAAGGATGGGGAGTGAGAGGCAGTGGAGTCACATGACTAATCCTGGGAAATCTGACTCTGGAGACCAGCATCAGGATAAGATCTGAGTTTATTGCCCAGCTCATACACTTATCTACCATGTTTGAGCCAATCCCAAGTCCCTAAATATTCAGCCAATCATATTTCACCACACCATGACCATGCTTCAATGAAAGCCCTGCCTGATGAGGTAACTCAGAAGAAGTATGGCCACCTATGATGATTTCCATGAAGACAACGAAGTGGACACTACCCTGACCTCAGTTCCTTTTTTGCTGTCTCATCAGCATGTAGTGTGCTGGGAGCCATCTTAGATCTAATGTTCTTTGTGATGTTCTTTGTGTGTGTGTGTGTTGTGTGTGTGTGTGTGTGTGTGTGTGTGTGTGTGTGTGTGTGTGTGTGTCAGATCAGGACTCTTTGAGGAATCACAGGAGCCTGTGGTGCCTGGCTCTCCATTCCACTTTTTCCTTCACAGGGTTGATTTCCACATCCTCTGTGGGGCAGTGGACCATGAAAGGATAGCATGATAGCATGGTTTCTGGTTGAGCACTGGCTAGAGATGGCCAGAGACCCAACAGGTATTTTTGCAAGGGATGGCATGCATTTTGCCATGCTCCCAGACCCCAGGCTCCTGACACGAGGTGGAAGACCTCCATTGATCTGCGCCTTTCAGGCACGTAGGACAATGCCCCTACTGCCCCTCCCAAAGAGAGGTTTGTGTCATGTAGCACAAGTAGAGGGCATGACTACAGGCCACAGAGCCTCAAGACAGACCTCCATATTAATGAGATACTTAAAGGCCAGAGGGTGTAGCCAATTAAGCATTCTTTCCCAGACCCTCCTCCTACTTACAAAAGGTACTTAACCTCAGGCCCTCTCTGAGAACCAGGGTACAGCTTCATCCACTTTCTGCCATGACAATAAACCTTTTAAAACCATGGACTTTCCCTTGTCTTTGGGGCCCGCCATGGAGAACCGTAGAGGGGGCCTTCAACCATGAGCCGCTGCCCAGTCTTCCGCTGGAGGACTTCTCTACATTCCAGCCACAGAGGCCGCCAACTCAAGCAAGCTAGCAGAGCAGCCGTGACCCAGCCAAGCGAGTTGCCTTGACCAAGAGTCTCATCTACCCTGCAAGCCACCAAAGGCCCTCAAGGGACCTCAGACTGAGATCTCCCCACACCCAGAGTAGAGCTCTGTGGCTTCCATAGCCCGGCCTCTGCCCGGTCCCACATGGAGTGAAATCAGTCAAATTCCTGTGCTTCAGACCTGCTGAGCAATGGCTCTAGCTGCCTGGGGTGGCAGACACGTGGGATCCACAACTCAACCCAACAGGACCCACACCCATGCATGAGCTACAGCCCTACAATCCTCCACAATGAATGTTTCTCAGATGTTATTAGAGTGAAAAACATGGAAGTTACTGAGAGATAATCAAGGCCAGGGTCAGGGATGAAAAGCATTAAATTACTTAGGGGATGCTGACTCTGCCTAAGACATAGGCAGAGGATCCACATGGCTATGATGGAGAGGTGGCAAGAAAAGAATTGATGTCTGTCCAGAAGATGAAACATGTTGATATGTCAGCATCAGGTTAACACTTTTTCACTCTTCTTTGCACACCATTAAGGTCATTTGTCCCAGTTTAGATATGGAATTTCCCACCGGCTTAATTAAGTGTTAAAGGTAAAGGGGTCAGCTCAAGAACTTTGGAAATGTCATGAGACACTTGTCTCTCCAGATGGGAGAGGGTAATTAACATTCCTTGGTCAGGGGACACTTGCTCCCCTGCAAGGGAGAGATTGATTAACATTCCTCAGACCACAGGGGAGGGAACCCACCTGCTGGTAGGGAAGGCCCAGAGCACATAGACACATTCTGCAGGACTGACCAACCCTTGCCACCTACAGACAAGGGAGGTCCTTGCCACCTTATTCCCTAAAGACCAATCAGTTTAAAAAGTCACACTGTTCTGTCAATCACATTTTGCCTAATGGCTACTGCCCTAAAAACTGTATAAGAACTGGCCAAACGGGCTGCTTGGGGTTGCCGCCTCTCCTTCGGGTACAAGACGACCCCAATATGTTGGAACAATAAATTCTTCTTGCTTTTTTGCATCGATTCCTGGCTCCAACTGGTTCACTCAGGGGGTCCCCGGTAAGCTAAGGCTTGCCAGAGTTTTACAAAGGCTAGGTTTCCAGTTGGTGACACTGTTTGGGGAGGTGCTGAAAACTGTAGGGTGCCAGTCCTAGCTGCGAATGTCCTTGGGGCTGTCCTTGCCCTGGCCTGAGCCTGGCTCTCTGTTTCCTAGCTACCACAGAGTAGGCAGCTTCATTTCTCAATACATTTCAGCCATAATGTTCTACTTTACCACCCAGAAACAACACAACCACCCAACTATGGTCTACGGCCCTGAAATCATGAACTACATAATCCCTCAGCTTTAAAGCTCTTTTCTCAGGTATTTATTCCTGTGATAAAAATATCAACAAACTACCATTCTCCCTCAGATCTAAGTAATTAGGAAGTATTTCCCCATGGACTTTCTGAACACCTGAATAGAATATGTATTAGTTATATTGTTACTAAAACATAGGGAATGGGGAAAGTATATTGTCTATAGTTCCTGAGATTGTGTCAAATAATAGTTACTTGTTGAAAATTGTTCAACAGTTCCTAAGAAAGACTAACATACTCCTAACTGCATGGGTAGGAGAGAGGCAAGAGCTATCATTGATGCAGCCCAGTGTTGTCATGAAAACATAGAAACAGAGTCAACATTGTAAAAAGCTGAGTCCCAACAATTCTCAAGGAAAACAACCACTTCCTAAAAAGAGGTCAAAGAGGCGAATTGTTTATATTTTAGTTCTAGCCAAAAAGTAATAGATGATAAAAGATAGTTAATATTTGAGATCTATAGATTAACATTATATCCAGTTTGGCTAAGGTAACTGTGTTGTATTCTCTGAACAGAAATTACTTGAAAGAGAAACTGTGATCTGATTAGTGATTTTACAGCCCTGCTTGAAGAAATGTGCTGATAGGTACAGGTAACTTTATTTGGAGCTTTAAAAAGGAAGGGTTGGAAAAAAAAAAAAAAAAAAAAAAAAAAAAAAAAAAAAAAAAGCATTAATTCAGCATAGCCAAGGGAAAGAGTGATCCTAGCTCGCTGATACAGATATTGCCATCACTGATCTGCTGAGGTTCTGGAAACAGGTCAAATTTTTCTTCAGCTCGGATGAAATATCCAAGTGTGCATTGGTTGTCAGAGTTGCAGCTTCTCAAATAATCTCCTTTGTCATTGGGGAAGGCAAAATGGTAGACTATAATAACCTGCCTTCAAAACCCGTGCACTGCCCCTGGCAGTGGGCAGAGAGACTTTTGCTAGTACTGTTGTTCTTTTATCAGTCAAGGGCAGAGCAGATGGCAGTTCTTTGTTCATCCTAGCTTGATGCCTGGCTTGATGGCCAAAGCTGTCTTATGCCTAGGACTCAAAAATCAAATCAAATCCAGGAAATTCAGCATGGGAGGAGGAAGACAGACAGAGACCTGCAGACCACCATGCCACCTACAGACCAGCCCTCCGGCACAAGGCATAGGTAGACCATAGACCCCCACTTGCTGCCCTGCCACTCAGCACAGATGGAGAATGTCATCCAGAGGCCAGCTGCATGGCCAGCCTGCAGCAGGAGACACCACGATGTGGAAGTATGGAGTGGTCAGACAGGAGAGAAATAGAAGTGAACAGCTTGAGCATTATGAAGAGATGGAACTGGACACTGGAAGGTGAAGAGGAATAGCCTGTTGTGAGTGGCTAGCCCTGCCACTGGGGCCATGATGAGGTCTCAGCCTGAGATGCTGCAGAGGGCTATGTCTGAACAACCACAGGGGTCGGTATCAATGTCCATGGCTCATATTACCACTAGAGAACATGAAGATGTCCCTGATCAGGATGTCCACATGAGACAGGGGCTGTGCAGAAGTGGCCCTGCCCCTCACTGGAGAGCAGGCCTTTGCTCAGGCAGCACAATGGAGGTGGCCCTATGGCAGGGGTGTGGATGAGCAGGCCCAAAGACTGTGAGTGTGGGAGAGCTGACCTCACCACTCATCTGCCATTAGGTGGCCTGCGTGCAGGGGTGATGATGCTCCCAACTCCACCCCCCCTCCAGCCCCCCTTGACACATCCAGCAGCTGGGAAAACCACCCACAGGGTCATGAGCTTGGGAGAGCTAGTCCTGCCCCCACACCAGCTGCAGCACTCAGGAGAGTGGACCCTGCCCTGTACTTTGTCTGAACAGCACAGCAGAGCTGTACCTGGTGGTAAGCTGTGCAGGTTAGCCACGTCCAAGGGTGAAAGCACAGGAGATATGGCCCTGCCGGCAGGGATAATGCCTTCCCCCTCCTTTGCCCCTCACTACCTGCAGCAGTCTGGAAAGCAGGTTCTCCATCTGGCCTGAACCATGGAGCTGGGCCTGGGGGTGGGGCTCAGGTGAGCATAATCCAGGAAGAACTGGCCCTGCCTCTGCCATGGGGTGACCTAGGTGAGGGGGTGGTAGATGACCTCCAATGAAGACCACCATTCTCGAGAGACCCTTCCTCAAGTCTCAGGAAATCACGACCACCCAAAGATCACAAGAAACCATACCTGGATGCAATAAGCAGAGGCTTTATTAGGGAAGTTGGCCAGCAGTCAAACCACAAGCTCTCTCTCAAGAACAAGGTTTGGCCTCGAGTGGTGGGCTAAGGGGTCTTTTAAAGAGGAAAACCCACAAACCAGGGGAGTGAGGAGGGGGTGAGGGGTTGCCAAGGATATATAACATAAGAATAGTGAAACATTCCAGAGAAACCCACCCTGAATGGTTTGCCATGTCACTGTGTCCCACCCTGTCATTTACCAACTATTTCAGATTAACTATCTTCACTTCTTTCGGCTAGTGGTCAGGAATGTGTCTTCTTGCCTTGGGCCTCTCTCACCCATAGGTGGGCCTACTGCCTGAGGCTTGAGGAATGTAATTTATCCAGCAAGTGTCCTGGGGGTAGTGAAGGCCTGAGATCTTATTTTCAGTTCTGAGTTCTGGGACCTGCATTTTTCTGCTCAGGTCTAAGGCCAAAGAAATCTACACATATTTCATAAAATGGCCTTTATAATTTTTTACTCTACACCACCACCTCATTCCTTGCCACCCAAGGCAATCAGGAGAGCTAACTTAAAGGTCATGAGAGTGGGCAAGCTTTCTCTGCCCCTCACTGGCTGCAGCACTTGGGAAAGTGGGCTCTGCACTGCACCTTGGCAGCACAGTCGTCCTGGCCCTGGTTGAAGGGATGTGGGGTGAGCCAGCCACTGGTGAAAGCATGGGAAAGCCAGCCTTCCCACTCATTAGACATGAGGTGGTGTGGCTACCAGAGTGATGACCTCCACCTCCTCACCTTGCAGTAGCTGGGAGAGCTGGAGTCATGAGAGTAGGAGAGCTAGCCCTTCCCTCTCACTGGCTGTAGCACTCAGAAGAGAGGGTCTTGGGCTGTGAGGAGCCGACAGAAGGCGACTGTCATCCTTGCAACCATCTTGAGCCATATACCCTGACAAGAGATTTGATTACAATAGCCTGCAACAGCTGAGCACACTCTGATAACATCTTGTTTTAGATACCCAGGATCTTCCCTTGGGTGTGTGAGACTTAAAGCTGTGATTTAGAGCCAGACTTAAGGGCGTGACTTAGAGATCAGATTTAGAGACAAGACCTAAGGGTGTGACTTAAGGGTGTGACTTAAGGGCGTGGCTTAGAAGTGAGACATATAAAAGGTGAGAGGCAGACAGAAGAGTTCAGTACAACTTGGAGTAGGAATTAGGCATTGAGGAAGAAGACACTTGGACTAGAGAACTCGGAAGGAGATTATTAGGTATTAGGCACTTGGAACTTGGAGGCACTAGGGACTAGGAACTAGAGACTAGGAACTAGAGACTAGGAACTCAAGACTTGGGACTTAGACTAGGAAGAGAGACTAAAGAATAAACAGGATTGAATCACACTCTGTCTGGTCTCCATTCTTCGTCCGTCCTCACTCTTTCTCTTGCTGAACCCCGACCCGTGGACCTGAGCAGCTTGGGGCAGTACAGGCTCTAACAGTTTAGCCCCCAAGGCTTTTGGCAGTGTGGGTTTCAACATTGACAAAGTGGTCCATAACATTTTGGCCCCCAATGTGGGGTAAAGCGGCTCTCAACATTTCTGGCCCCAAACGTGGGGCAGCTCGGGCTGCAACACTGGGCCTTGCTTGAGGAGCACAGTAGAGATGGCATTGATGATGGTGAAGGCATGGGTGAGCCAGCCCTGAGGTTGTGAGAGCAGGAGAGCTGCCTCAGTCTCTTGGAGGCTGTAGCATTTGGGAGAGTGGGCCTTGTACCTTGCCTGGGAAGCACAGTAGACCTGGCTCTAGAGGAGTAGGTGCAGGTGACCCTGCTACCCACCTATGGTAGCATTGGGTGGCCTAGCTAGAGCAGTGCTAGAGACTTGCCCTGGTAGGCAGATAGGAGAGAGCCAGCCAACAGGCTGAGCAGCTCAGCTACCACCCAGGCCCAGATTCAGGACTCTGAATTGGCTTACTCCAAAAATCTGTCTGTGAATATTTGAGACACAGAGACTCATGAAAGGGTTGTTCTGCTGTTGCAGAGCTGCAGGATCTCCATGACACAGGGCAGCAATGAGACAACCAGGAGGGGGCACAACAAGGATCCAATATTGATGGTGTCACAGAAGTCAAAGATCTGGAACCAGACCAATGACTCATTGCAATGAACATTTGCTTGTGAAGATGTGTGGCCAGAGGGACATACTGTGGACACACTGCAGCTTCCATGATGAGATGCTTTCTATGCTTTGTTTTTGTTGTTGTTTGTGTGTGTGTTTTATTTTGCAGGGGAGGTTGCAAGGGAGAAGATATGAGGGGGACTAGGGTGCACGATGTGAAACTCACTACGATCGGTAAGAAGTAAAACAAACAAATGAAAAAAACAAAAAAAAAATCAAACAACAACAACAACAAAAAGCCAACCTGTGCACTGATGACTTGACTGTAGCAAATCAAAGCTATATGCATCCCTGAGAGGGAGAAATATGAGACCCAATTAAAATGTGAGAAATAAATGTCTTGAACTCCAGCCTAGGAAGCATTCAACATCACTGAGACAACACTGTGTTCTTTAGAATTTGGTCTCTACAACTAGCTCAAACCAAGACAGTAGGATGATTATTCAAGTTTGGAAGGAGTTCCAAAGCACCTGCACACGCAGGAACCATCACGGCATTTGACCACTGCAATTCATTTCAAATCCCCGTGGTATTGTTTCTCCACTGGTAACATTAACATCTGCCTTATAAAGTGAGAATAAAAAGAATCACTGTAAGGAACTTAACATGATGCAGGACATACAGCTAAGTGATTAATAAATATCAGTTTTGCTGGTTATTAATCCTTCGCTGGACCGTTTGACCTCTGATGGAGGTACAGGAAGCATCCTGACTCTGCAGAACAATATTAGTTGTCATCTTTGACGGGAGGCGTAGATTGATAGTTCCCAGTATATAAGCAAGCTAACCTCCATGTGGTCCTTCTGGACTCCCATGAACCAGAGCACTGTTCCTGCCTGGCCTGGGGATTCAGACAGTGTACATTCTTCTTTAGTAAATCCTGTTATTTTTGCCCACTGGAGGAAGTAGACTGGCAAGGTGCCTCCAGGAGGTGAAAAGACACATGAAGCCCAGGGGTCCAGCGGAAATCAGAGGGATAAATCTCAGCTGATGCCTCCATGAGACAGCCAGGAGCCTTTGAATAGACTCGTTCAGATTCCTTCTGAGACTCCATCAAAGCAGAGCTCCTTTGGGAGTCTGACCTGAACCCACCTCATAAATGGGTATCTGATGTCATGAAAAGGAAGCCCCATCTTGATTTCACCCCTAATTATTGAACTATCATGAATGAATACTGTAAGAATGTTCTAGAATTTAGTAAATAAATAGTCTATAAAGAGCTCATCCTACATTAAATCAAATTAACCATTTACTCAGCGGGGCCCATGAAAAGTCTCAATGTTTCTTGATTTGTAATAAACTTTCAGACAGCTGATAAACAAGTTTATAACTGTATTGGGTCTCTGAGATATTGATTAATCTCCTATAGTATAAGTGCACATGATATACCAAGAATATCTCAGAAAGTTGAATGATCAGAGCTTCTGACTTTGGACTTAAGGATGCATTAAGTTCTCACCAGAAATCCAAATTAGAACTTGTTTCTCCCAGATAGAAACCTGGCATCAGGAAGCGTTCCTCCAAACACAAGACATTCAAGGGTTTCAGGCATCCCACTCCAGTTATCTAACCAAATAAATGTAAAAGAACTTTGCTTTGGGACAGATAACCTAAGGACCAGGACCACGAGGGAGCGTAAATGTCACCGGCTTGCACGTGTGTCCTGAAACTGACTCTTCCTGAAGGAAATATGCCTTTTGTCTGAAATGAACTCATTCGTAGACAGTAACATAGCACATGGAAATTACTATTACTGGTCAGGCATCTGTATTAACACAGACGACAAGAGGAGATGTATGACATCACAATTTCAAGCTTACTTTGGGCTAAACGTTTGGGCGTTTCATACACACACTGTTACTTGAGGAAATCTGGGAACTTATGGTGCACATATTTTTTTTTTTCAGGTAAAATTTACCTTTTCCAAATGGGTGGCAACGCATCCAACTTCCCCTCATTTGTTGGTCCAAAAGAATGCCACCCAAGGTAGCAGGCGGGGAGACAAAGCAAAGAGCTTGTATGTTTGCAGCACAAAAGTCTGGCAGGAAAAGCAGGCAGGCAGGCGATTGTCCTCACGGTGCCGAGACGATGCTGGTAACCACATTGCTTTCTTTTCTTCTTGGAAAGTGGTCTCAAAGGAGTCCAGGACACAAGGTGAACTGCTGCTAGCTAAGTAAAAAGTCCACACTCACTGCAGCCTTGAGTGCCATTGAGTTACATCAGTCCTGGAATTCCTTTTCCTCCGAGGACCCCATGTGGCCTTCAATTCTCTTCCTCAATGCTCCACCCCCACCCCATCCTGCTCCTTTTTAAAAATGTTGCCTATTCATTGTGAGGCTCCAACCCAAGGAAAATTGACAGAAGTGAAGGGCTGGGGGTAGGAAATACAGGGACTCAGAGGGGAGCTGCTTTAAAGCGGGGAGGAAGGGAGAGGGGCGCCCTCCCACACAATACATGGATACTTAAGAGCAGGCTGGCTGGAGGACTTTTTTATTTTTTTTTAAATCACATTAGGTCTGAGAATCCATCTCTATTCACTGGACTGTGCAAAATTAGCTGACAAGTTAGAGGAAAAATTTTTTTAAAAATTATGTTTTCCTGAAAATATGAAGTGACTGTGGGCTGTAAGACTATAAACCACAGTAGTTAAGGAAGCCGGCTTTTTTGGTAGGATGAGAACCTGGCTGGCTAGGGAGGACAGTTTGGTACCTCTGATACAGTCTGCGAAGCTAAATTACCTTGTTTTGATTGTTGCTTCACACAATGTGAGCTTTCAGCCCACGAAGAGCCAGAGCAAAGAATTGGGGACCATTTTGTCTTTTATTCATTCTCAAAGCCCTGCCCCTCTCCTACCCCACTCCTTGGTTCCCTCCATCTGGTTTTGAATAGCTAGGGTGTGCCCACAATATGTATGCATTAGAGTTATTATGTCCCTGTTACCAAAAGCACCTGGCAGCCTCCCCAGTGCCCCATGGAGATGGGCTTAACTCTGACTGAAAAGCATCCACTTGTTTTTTTTTTGTTTTTGTTTTTGTTTTTCTGATAACTTTAACAAGAACAGTCTGGCATTAGAGATGTCTAACAAGTGATTTTTAATAAGACATTTTCAAATAGAAACAAAACAGAGCCTCTGGCGATTTGCTGGGTTTCTAGCATCAGCAGGTGAAGTTGTCCTGTGCTGATGGACCAGTGCAGGTGGGATCTTTAATTGATTATAGACTTTGTGGTCTAGCAACCGCCTATGTCAGGTAAAGCGGGGAAATCAGCAATCAATACAGAAAAGTGTAAGGACTAGCCAGTGCTTTGTGTGACTAGAAACTCTGTCCTTCTTTAGAGAACTCTGTCAATTTCTCCTTCTAGATAGAAAAGGGCCTAACTACAGTATTTTGCCTGAAAGAAAACAAACCTTAATAAAGTCACTGAAAAAAACAGTCACAAGCTCCTGGGCAACAGAAGCTCCAGGTAACCTAAAATGGATGCCGAACTATTTTGGTTAGAAGTTAGTCTCGGCCACATGCAAAGGACTCCAACCACTGACTTGATGTGGGTGCAGAATGTTGGTTCCCATCCAGAAGAAGTTGGGAACCTTCATTCTCATCTTGGTCAGACAAGGCTCCTCCATAAATACTGTGAACCATGATGCCATGAGAAATTCTTAAGAAATGTGTCTACGGAGGAAAACATCGGTCTGTTTAGTTTCCATGTGGATGAGTCTTACAGAATAATCTCGTGTAAATGAAGACAAAGCTAAACCTAGACTGAAACAAGAGTCCAAGCTGAGAGTGTCTGAAGCTATGGAAGTAAACCATAGAGTAAGGAGCCATAGATGGTAAAGGTCTGACACTTTACCTCTACGGAAGCTGAAACAGGTGATATCCTTCAGGGGCAGTTCCTGGATCATGGTGTTGCAAGGACAAAACAATGTGTTTCTGATCTACCACTCACCGTACTTTCTCCTGCAATATGACTGATAACCATCTGGTTACTGATATAATTATTTGGTAAAGAACCAAGAGTTTGTGGCCATCGTGGTCATTCATCAGGCTGTGCACTGACAGCTGATCATTTCTATATGTATAATATAGTTCAATTATTAAGTTAAAAATATGGAGTTGGTGAAAAGGCTCAGCAGCTAAGAGTATCTGTTACTTTTGCCAGGGACCCGGGTTCAGTTCCCAGCTCCCACAAAGATGTTAACAGCCATCTACAACTCAGTTCCAGAAGATCCAGCGCCCTCTTCTGGGCTCTGCAGGTACTACGCACATTTGGGCACAGATATAACATGCAGGAAAACACTCATACACATAAAATAATGTTTTAAAATAAATCTTTTTTAAGTTATAAAAGAAATACAATGATTGACACCAGTTATATGTATTTTTTTAACTGACCCACTTTTGATCAATGATTTATTATAGGAAACTGAATAAGTAAATCATAGGAATTACTGATTATACCTTGTTTTTAATGACAGTCTTTGGAGCTTTATGTATTTTTCAACCAAGAAATAATTCTTTTCATTCCTGCAGGTGGAGACAAAGCTGTATCATTCAATCCTAGGCCCTTTGTTAAGAAATGTCTACTTCTCAAATGGAAGTAAATATTGTCTTTGACAAAATCCTGGTTACCACAAGGTCAGTTTAATGACGTTACTTAGAAATGTAATAAGTGAAAACAGTATTTTAAAATTCTTTCACTTTCTTCTTTGCTCTCTGTTAAATTCTTAGACTGACAACCTGTGACTACTGTTTTTAAAAGAAGCTAAAGTTGCCAGTTTTCATGTGTGTGACTCTGAACAGGGCAAAACCTAGACTATAGGCCAGTTCACGCTAAGCTTACATGGCCAGACATTCCTCCTTGTGAAACAGTCTCCAACCGAGACAGGTGACTCTGCCCCAGCCAAGAGTGTAGAATCTGATGCATTTTAATCCCATGACATCTGAATATTACTTGTCTGTTGGCCCGCTTCATTTGTAACCTGGGAGTGGCTATATACAGCTGTAAAACAAGTTTGACCAACACGCTTGACATCTGGGTTTACTGAGAGGGTTTTCTATTACTTTGGGTGAAGCCATTTTGAAAGAAAAACAAAACAATCAAAAAAAAACCTGTACTTACAAACTTTGGGCTCAAAAAAAAGCGTGAGCAGGAAGGCAAGTGGAAGAGACTTCAGTGCTGGCAGAGCTGTCACCGCCATCGCGGTCAGCTGAGTGCATCTGCTCACGTGACTCGGGAGAGTCCTATAAGCCGGTCCATAGGTGAATCTGCCTGCACTGAGCCTCAGGTGCACACATAGATTGTGAGAAACTGCAGAGCTGGGTTTTGAGTGCTCTCTAAAGGCCTAAAGGTACGGGGAAACATGAAGATGGAAAGAGATGTGATTCCTTCTGGAATAGAAACAGGCCTTTTTAGTTTATGTTATGCAAGTAGGAAGCCATCTGAGGAGGGTTGGCTCCAGATGGATATGGGTCAGAGATCTGATGGTGATCACCATCTGATGGCGATCTCTCTAGAATATGCACTCAGGCATCATCCTACCACATGGACGAAACCCTCTGTCTTCTAAAACAGATCCTGTCAGTGCTTTGTCATACAGCACAGTCGTCTGTTGCTTGACTAGCAGGGTCCTCTGAATGCTTTTTTGTGACTTGCTTTTTTTCCCATACTTTTTTTTTTTTTTTTTTGACTTTGTAATCTTGTAACCATCTAAGCTCTGTTTCCTGAGCTTCAGGCATGTTAGGTTTAAATTTAGAGGCTTGTTATGATCCAGTAACAACCATCTCTCCTGTTGTCAATGTAGAGCTTCTAACCCTAGAATGCCAAAGTGGCCTCCTCCCTTATCCCACTACACATAGCTGTGCTGTGGGAAAATCTGGTGCCCCGAGCCTCGAACACACGAATCCACTTGTAGCTTTTCCTGATGGCCCACTGTGTTCCTTTATAGCTATCTACCCTACTGAATATACACTTTCATTTCACCTGGCTTTGCACACCTTTGTGTCTTCTTTCTCTTTCTTGTACACGTGATCTAAACCACATGTCATAAACCTTAAGATGCTCATTTTGCCTTGGAGTGAAAATTCAGTTTCAGTCATTTGGATCTAGGTTTGCAAGTAAGTATTTTATGGGTATTAATGTACACATAAAGGGGACTTTGGAATATTAAATTCAGTGTTAGTTGCAAGACTATTTTTATGTGAGACTTTTTATTTATCGTGCAGTAAGCTATCTTTGCTGCGGTGCTCCAGAGCCATAGCAGGGTTTGCAGAGTTTCTGGCTTTGTTTGTTTTTCTCCAGTAGGAGCTATGTCCTTCTGTTTAATAGAAAGCTCTACAAAAATCGAGCTGGGGAAAGGCAGAGAGAGCCTTTGTCAGTCGGCCCCTCCCATCATCTGAAACCCTCTGTCTTCTAAAGCAGGCCCTTCGCTGCTGTGTTAGACAGACAGTACAGGCATCTTGTCACTAAGTCAGCAGAGTCCTCTGAAACCTTCTTTGTGATCTGGCTTAATTTTTCCCATACTATGGTATTTTTTTTTTTCTGGTGGGTTTTCAGGACTTTGTCATCTTGTACCTACCCACGCTGTTTCCTGAGCTTTGGGCATGGTAGGTTTAAGTTTAGAGGCACGGCTTGTTATGAGCTAGTAAAAGCCCAGCTGTCAAGACAGATCCTCCAGTGTTCTCTGAGAAGTGATGGTGACAGCTACCGTGTAAGAACCAGCATCGCCAGGGTTCTGATTCTTGGCAGCTGACTTTGGCATCCCGGCTTTCCCTCCTTTAGCTCCTCCTTGCCCTTTGCTGCTTTTGTTTTTGCTCTTTGTACTGGCAAAGAACTTGACTGTATTCTGTCCATGCTTCGTAAGGCTGAATGTCATGGTAGGAAAAAAAAAATCAAGATAGTAGAAAATCCAGGCTGCACACGCACATTGATGCTAGCTACTTTTAGTCAAGTAGGTAGTAAAAGTGAAGAGGAAGCAGCCATGGGGAAAAGCTGAAAGTGGTGCAGTTTACCCAAAAGAGAAAGTCATGTGACATTCGAAGCTAGTGCCACAAAAAAAATAAGCCAAACAATATGTTTAGAGTAATACAAAAGAGAACTTGAAGACATCTCAAAAATCCTCAAGAACGCACCCATGACAGGCTCCCAAAAGTCACAAAAAATTTAAACTCATTTAGAATATTTCAGTTTGACAGTCTCAGGGTGCCTTGCACGCACAAGGAAACCTTCAGAATTGTTTCCTTAAGATTCACTTCCCTCTACTTAGCAGTTGAGGAAAGTAGGTAGAACCTCATCTAGACATGGTCCAGGGGCTCTGGTGCAACTCTTACCACTGGCAGACCCTCATAATCTTAATGTGATGCTAACTTTAGAAGCACAGGTATGGGGGTCACAGAGGCTTGCCCTGTCAGTGTGCCACAGGGCAAAGTCTGCCAGCAGCTCTGACAGGGCGATGTGTAGCGAGCCTGTGAGACTGAAGGCAAGGCTTCACAGCAGACAGACACCAGGATCACAGAAGGATTCCAAAAGAAGCTGTAAGGCGAACCCAAGAGATATGCACATGGAGACTGTAGCCAGCTAACTCACAAATGCTATGCTTCCACAGCCCTTTAGAGCTCACAACTTGCCTTCCTGTACCCACTGTGACAGATATGAAACAATAGTCTCCCGTGTTTCCTCTGTGGTGGTGTTTACTTTCTCTGGTCTACACCTCTATTCCCCACCTCTGGAATGGAGACATTTAACCTGACTTGTAGGGGAAGTTCATAACCTGCTCCATTATTTTTTACAAGGGCCAAGAGCTAAGGATTTTCTTTGTTCCCCTGAGGAGACTTTGCACTTGGACTTTTCACAGTGTTGGAGCTGTTAGGACTCTGGGTATGTTTAGAGATGGACTGGCTTGGAGAGAAACTTTCGAGGGGGGAAGAAGCTAAGGAGATGTCATTGATTATCTCCCTGTTTGCCATGTGCTGAAGACTTAATTACCACACAGTGGTGCTTGGAAACCATAGGCCTTTAAGTTGTACCTAGTAGAAGGAGCCAAGTGACTCTGGAGAGAGTCTAGGGACCCTGGCTGAATCCCTTGTCTGTCACATGCTTCCACCACAGTGCACTATGGGATGTGACCAAATTTTTGCCCAGAGCAAGAACACTACAGAACCATGCATGGAAGCCTCTAGAAACACCAGCCAGAATAAGCCTCTCCTCCTTCCTGCAAGTTGGTTTATCTCAGGTATTTGTGATAGAGACCACAGACAAACAGAAGAGCTATCTTGGCGACAATTCTATCAGTAAAGGATGAAATAGTTGGGAAAATCCAACAGTGAATTAGAGTAGCTTAATGCTACCCTGAAAGACAAGATGACCAAGGAGTACCTGAACCATCCTATTGGTTTATACAGAACGTTAATTCTGCACCAAATGCTGTGAGCCCCCAGTGTGTAGGTTTCCCTTGAGGATGCTCTGGTGTCTATGGATGTGCCTAAGAATGAGAATTGGCACCAACACATAGAACTCTGGCCCACTCACTTGCAGGATCTCCGAGTGAGCGTTGTCTGGTGGACAAGTGAGCTGAACTTGATGCACTGCACAGACTGAGCTGGGATTGGAGGGAAACCCAGCCCGGGGCTGGCAGCATTTCTGGTGACCAAGAGCAACTGCTTCAGCCTGTGACTCTGGTATGGCTGCGTCTCTCAGCCGTGGTCCTTGATGAGAGCATGGGTGCCATGCTGCAACAGTGAAAGTAACTCAAGGGGCCCTTCTGAGGCTCTGACCCAACAGTAAGGCTGGTGAGACTCACATAGAATCTAGGAAACATCTGGGCGTTGTCAGGATAAGCAGTGGCACTTACGCTGGTCCGACAGAACAAAAGAGCATACACTCTTAGGTATTTCTACCAACCTTTTTATTTTTTTAGTTATTCGTTTTTTTTAATACAAAAGAAGATTTTAGCGGGACTAAACTTCATGCAATGTTTTCTTCCCTAGTTATTTAAACTTGATTTTTACAGAAATCCTTCCAATTAAAGATCAAAGCACGCGAAAAAGAAAAGCTTCTCGAATTCAAACAGGGTTAAGGGTAGGTAGAGGATGAAGGACTTCGTGGTTCAGCCCAGAGGAATGAAGGAAATGATATTTCAAAGTGAAGACTGAAAGGCAGAGCTCATCAGCGCGGGACATAAATACGATATATTGTACAGTAAGGAGGAGGATGCTGGTGAGGTGTGGCCAGGATAGAGCCTAGCTGTGCCTCAACCATATACATCTCCAGTCAGGAAATCCTGCATCATGACAGCAGGAAATTCAAGAGCATGGGGAGGTTCCAGGCCTCAGACAAACGCGAGGGGGGTGGGGGGTGGGGGTCGCTATCATGCCGAGCAAAGGAAGCTCTGTGTATTACAGTGAGAAGAAGGGAGGAAATTAGCTACCCAAAACAACTAGGCTCAGGGCCCCTGATGCGGGGAGAAAAGCCCCCATATCCCACGAGATTTCAGGAAGCTGGTCCAGCCCTACGCAGCGGAATGAATAGGCAGAGGAAGGAATGTGAAGTCAGATAAAGAGAGTAGCCTCAGCCCCAGCCCGGCCTGTTTAAATAAGTCTGGCATGGGGTGGAAGACATGGGGAAAGGCACGTGGCTCTGTACAATAGTGGGTCCCGCAGCATTTTTCTGGCGTGGGCGGGGAGTAAGGAGTAGGTTCAGGGCTTAGACGACCCCACACTACTAGGATGATGGAGTAGATGATCCGTTCACGATGAGCCTGTAGCATTCAATTTTGCGACAGTGACATTTCAAAAACAGTGAAAGTGAGAGTGGTTTCTGAAAGTGCTCTCAGGAGATCCACTCCGGGAGGTCGATTCTGCTGAAGCCTGCTGACTTAAGGGCTCCACATTCTGGAGGTGACAGTGAACTTTACCCACAGCAATACTGTCCACTCGTTGTTGGAATCAAGCAGAAGCATTTACTAGTTGATAAATTTCTATAATGTCTCTGAGACAAATAGAGGACTGGTGAAAATCATCTCGCATTCATAACTTACCAACTGCATGTTCTTAAGAAACCATTTTATTTAGAAAGCACACAATGACGGCGGCATTTAATGTTATTCATCATGATACGAACCCCAACACAGATCGTTTACTGGAAAGTATTTTGAGAAATTTACAGATGGGAAATGGCAGGCACCACAAGTCTGCTGGGTCTCTGCCCATTCTTTTCAAAGGTAGGAAATGTCCCATTTCTTTGTGATTTTGGCTCACCACGCTGTGAACCGGAGTGAGTAGACTGGGTCAAAGGTGAAGGGAGCGGAGCAAGCAGAAGTGTGTGGGTGATTACTGCACACAGGCCTCATTCCAGGCAAGGTGGTCAGGTTGATCTCAGCACAGTACTCTCCCTCTGTCTGCCAAGAGGACGAGGTTAATTGGATTGGCAGATGTGGGCGGAGCTGACGTTAGCAGATCATTTAACCAAATGCTTTAGTATTTAACTGGATTCTCTATCAAGTCGTGTGTGTCTATGTGTGCATGTAATTCTCACAACAAGCTTATAAGGATTAGCCCATTTTACAGCAGAGAAACCTTCAAGTAATTTTGCTTTAGGATACAGAGGATTTAAGACACACAGTAAGATTTATAGCAAATGCCTGTTTACTTCCCCGCTTTAGATTTTTAAATATGTTTATATTTTTTTAAAGATTTCTTTATTATGTATACAGTGGTTTGCCTGCAGGCCAGAAGAGGGCACCACATCTCATTACAGATGGTTGTGAGCCACCATGTGGTTGCTGGGAATTGAACTCAGGACCTCTGGAAGAGCAGACAGTCCTCTTAATTTCTGAGCCACCTCTCCAGCCCCCAAAATATATTTACTTAAGATTATTCATCCATGGGCATATATTCATTTAAAGATGGGATTGCCAGTCAGTAGGTAAGCTTCCTGTGGAATTCCTGGTGTGTGGGAGGGAGCTGGAGAGAAGGTACATTCATGTGGACTCTTCTCAAAGTGCCAAATCCAGCATTTTCTCTCACCACAATGGCTCTTCCAAAAACCATACAGACTGAAAATCTTATTGTTCCTTCTGTCTCTACTTGTCCCCTTCAGATGGTCCTGGATAAAGCTATTTGAGCTCTCACTGTGAATACTCAGGAATGTGGACCCTTCAAAGCAGGAAATCCCACCACTGGGAAAATTGCCGTTGAAAGTTGATGTTTGCTCCTGTTTGGGTCACCCAGTGGCTGCCACTGCCTCTACTGTTGCCATCATCATCATCATCATCATCATCATCATCATCATCATCATCTTATGACCTGTGCAGGACCTATGCTTCTGGAGTCATTCCAGAAATGGGAGGTGATGATGATGTCTTGGAAACCTCTGGTCAGAAGCTTGGCTTATGTAGAGTGTGGCCAGATGGCTTTGTCATCTGCCTTATCCACAAGTCTCCATCCAATGGAAATGCTGTGAAGTATAAGCCAAAAGGAAATTCAGATTAACTCTTCAGATAGTCACAGCACAGAGAGAGGGGGAGGGAGAGGGAGAACAGGAGAGAGAGAGAGAGAGAGAGAGAGAGAGAGAGAGAGAGAGAGAGAGAGAGAGGAGGGAGAACAGGAAGACACACACAGAGAGACAGAGAAAGAACAGGAAGATACGAGAGAGAGAGAGAGAGAGAGAGAGAGAGAGAGACTATGCAGACTAAGTGAATGGATGTACACACAGCACTGAATAGTGTGTGGCAGCATTACATGTCAGCTGTTATTGTCACTGATGTTTTTGTGTGTTGCTTTCCGAAGGTTTGTCTGTAAATAATTAAAGGACAGGTGACCCAAAAAATGTCTTAAAGTTCCATTTACTGAATCATTTTTCTCTGTCATTCTTTTCTCTTACAACTTTATTCTCACTGTCCTTACAAAGTTAGTTACTTCAGTCAGAAAAGATCCTCTCATGCAGCGGACAATTAAAGTGTTCAAGCTTGTGGCAACTGATTTTAAAAGGTGAAATTATAAACGGGTAATAACATGTACATTATCAAATGCCCACAGGCACCAGAGAATGAGTAGCAAAAGCAAGCCATTTTAGGTGATGCAGTTTTGAGGGGCAAAAATCAAAATGCTTTAAAGAAGTGAAGTGAGCCAGAGGGGCCTGTGAAATATCATCATGCAGATGCATTGTACGAACAGAACTGATGGGAAGACACTGGGGTATTTTTGAGAACCACAGAGTCTTTCTTGGCTCTTGGTGAGCTTAATGTGGGTGTGGGAGAACTAAGCTCCCAGCCATCTGAACCAATGCCACCCTGAGTGAATGGCTTTGGGGCACTTGTCTCCTGAATTTGAAGAATGAAATTTACAGAGCACAGTGGGTGAGTTTTAGAAGGAAGTATCTTATTATTATAAGGATCTTTAAAGGAAGAAGAAAGGCAGAGCTCTGGTACACGAGAGGGGTCTCTGGGGGTGGGTACCACTAAAGGGCCACTGTCTTGGACTTAACAAGGCTTTACCTGATGAAGAAATGGAGACATCATGAGCTGGTCTGTCCACTTTCCACTCTAGGTGTCCAGGTCTTTAGTATGGTTTCCAGGAATGAGGTAACCATCTAAGGAAAAAAGATGAGGAAAAGCCAGACCTTCCTCCTGGCATCTCTGGTCTCTGGTAAGCATGAAGCTACCAGCACAAGCCTTTCTTCTTACCCGAATAGTTTACTTACGAATGGGACCCTCTGGCTCATATGTTCTATATTATTGCTAAGCCAATGCTTATATACTAAGAGTAAATGTCTCTGTTGTGCAGTATAGCCAGGCTGGCTTGTCATGGTTTCAAGACAGCTGAGATCTTTTCTTAAGACCTGAAAACTCTAGTGTGGAGGAATCAATAAGCCATTCCAGAACTCATCAGCAGTATACAAGAACCTCACTTAGATACAGGGCCTTTTATCACCAGGGCTATGTGTTTCTTCAATTGCTATCATCTGAAAAGCACTGGGCTAGAGTTAGACTTACTGATATTTGCTTGTGATTTCCATACACTTTTTAAAATCATATGAATAGAACAAAGCCACTTCTAGTTATTTCTGTTTTTGTTTTTTTTTTTTTCTCTTTGCTTCAAGCATCAGGCCCTTGGTAAACTTACCTCCATACTGACATTCCATAACCAATTTTTAACATCAAAACCAACAGATGATAAACTTAGAAGTAGAAAGTTGGAAAGGGTTGATTGTCCCAGGAGTAGGTGCAATGATTCTGCTAGAGGATAGGAAAACACCCAAGCTCACAAGGAAACCCAGTATTTCCTAAGATCTCCAAATTCTGGAATCACAAGAGATTAAACTGTTATTTGGTGATAACAGATTGAAGGAGCTCTCCCTCTGGACATCAGGTGCTCCATGTTTTGGTCTATTGAAGCACTGGTCAATTTGTATTGAAATGTTTGGCTATGTATCAGTTGCCCAAGCTAGAATATGATTTTCCATAAGCAAACACTATACTTTTTTTTTCTTGCACCATTGGCATTTACACCAATGCGGGAATATAGAAACTGCTCAGTAAATTCTGCCCCAGCCAGCTCTGGCTGTGGTGATCACATACTATGCATCAGGTGACTTCAACACCAGAGCTTTATTTTCTCACATAGCTGGAGGCTTGAAGGCTCAGTTCAAGAAACTTGTCAGCCAGTTTAGTGGCTACTAGGGCTTGCTCCCTGGATGTGGGCAGCTCTTTTGTGCCAATCCTGCAAAGCAGATGAGGGCTTGTCAGGAGGAGCTCAGTAGAGAACAGGAGCTCTGTTTTTCTTATAAGGACACTAGTTCAGTCCTTGGCACCCTACCTTCATGATACCATTTAAACCTACAGATATTACATAAAATCAGGGATAGATAGATGATTGTTGATTGATAGTTAGATGATAGATAGATAGATAGATAGATAGATAGATAGATAGATGATGGGGAGATTAAAAAATTAGATTTATTTATTGTATGTGTAAGAATGGGGGCTCACAACCATCTATAACTCCAGTTCCAGAAGATCCTATGCCCTTTGACCTCAAAAAGCACAAGACATACATGCAGGCAAAAGGCTTACACACATAAAATAAATCTAACACATGCACGATATATATACAAATACATATGTATATACACATACACATAAACACAGATACACCCAGATACACACACACACACACACACACACACACACACACGGGGTAGAAGAGTGAAAGCAAAGAACAATAGTTTTCCCTTAAAATTTTTACATCTAAAAACTGTTTGTATTTGGTTGGATAGCCCACTGACTCCCTTGTTCCTAGTGACTTTCCACCCATGGCCCCCTTTCCATAATCTGACTTGGTCAGTCTCCAGGGATTTCCCTTCCCAGATCTATTGTTGGAGCCCCTGCTTCCTTAATTTAGCTCTTGATTTATTCCCTTGTTTTTATGGATAACATTCTCTAAAGAAGGATGCCTGGGCGTTAAATCTTGAGAGCCTTGAATGTTTAAAATGTCTGTCTGGCCCTTACTGTTATGACATGGTTCTCCTGTGACCACCCAAAGCTCCCCTTCTCTTCTGGTTTCCAGGTGAGCATTCCAGCTGCCTCATCGTGCTTATGTCCGCATACACTGGCATCAGAGGTGACCTTTATCTTTTGGTCGCTACTGACTACGATTTCTAACTTGAAGACTATTTTTCTCCAAGTGTTTCCACCGAAGTATCAGGGCAGCTGATGAATACCATGCACACATATTCTGTTTACCTCCTGTCCTTCCTCCTGTGTGCAGGAACATTGTTAGTGTTCCAGAGCTATCAGCCAACAGCCAAGAAAGGCACTCAGTAAGTTGTGCACAGTCTAAAGCCTTCCTTTGACGTTAGACTTGCTATTTACTTTGTTTAGAAATAGAAATAGAGGGTATCCCACATCTGTAATCCAGTTACTTCAGAAGAATGGCAGGTACAGAGCCAGCCTGAGCTATGTGCTGCAGCCCAAGCTTGAAACAAAACCAACCAACCAACCAACCAACCAACCAACCAACCAAATCAGAATATCCTCAGAAAACCAAAACAACTAAACTAGTCATTCTCAACCTGTGGGTCATGACCCCTTTGGCAAAGCTCTATCTCCAAAAAATATTTATATTATAATTCATAACAGTGGCGAAATTACAGTTATGGTGTATTAATGAAAGAATTTTAGGGTTTTGGGGTCACCACAACATGAGGAAATGTATTAAAGGGTCATGGTATCAGGAAGGTTGGGAACCAATGAACTAAACTAAGACTCTGAAACTGAACACTTAATTTGTTAGCCACTATGTAACACCTTTCTGTTTTCATTCTAGATTCTTCTTAGTAACCCAGAATAACCACGGCAGAGCTCAGGTTGTGCTAACTCACGGAAGGGACAGCGGGAATGAAGAACAACCAGTTCATTTCATTTCTTTTTCATTGCTTTCATTGTCCTCTTGTTTACTTCGCACCACTTCATGTTCCTGTCCCAGTGTTTTCAGTTTTGAAGTACGTATCTAAGACCCAGGTCTATATTTGGCTGTCTGCGCCATCAACATCACCTACAGTTAAACCTTCTGCATTTTGAAACTAACAGCAGAAATTGACCTTGATGTTTCCCAGGGGGACAGATTCATAAATATAAAAACAGGGGGAAAAATCCCTCACCAAGGTAGCAAATGACTCAGTGCGGCTTCTGCAGCAAATGGGAGACAATTCGCAAGGCCGCCGCGTCACAAACAGCACAATAAATTAATTATACGAGAACAGGAAGGAGCACGGTGCTCACTGAGTTGCCACTGAGGCCGTTTATGTTTGTAGCATTCTTCTGGAGAAACTCAAGACGAGTCTATCATTTAAACCGTGTTTTGTGTTCAAAACAATACAGACATATTGTTTTCACGTACAGATGGTGTACAGAAAGAACATTGATAAAGTGAACCTGTATAGATAACTTCTCAAAAAATGGGCAATACTCAGGCTTCCTGATTCAGTACACCTCCTCAGTGGTGAGCTGTTAGGCCAACAGGTCAGTTTGAGATTCAAAGTGCCTTAATTATACTTTGACAAGGACAGGAAGGCTCCTTGGTAAGACAGAAGGAGGGGTAGGGCAACAGCCTGCTCTTAATAGCATGTAAGCAGAGACAGGTGTGGTACAGTGCTTTCCGTGGGAGCTTATACTGTGCCCTGGCTCTTTCTTAACATGTTGGACTCCTCGACCTCAGCCCCTTCTGCCTTCTGTCCTTGCAGATGCCTCAGCATCCTGGGCTCATAGTCACCTCTTTGTAGCTGCTTCCTTCTTTATCCCAGGATAATTATTTCTGTTGCCAGAGATTTTAGTCTAGGCTCCAGCAGCCCCCAATAGGCAATGAAGGCTTAAACACTCACCCGAAGTGTGCCTATTACAACGACACATAATTGTGAATACCAGAGAACATGGATAACTCCATGTGGCCATGGTAGGAAGAGAAACAAAGGGAACAGTGATCCTCAAAGCCTGTCCTTGAGTTACTGACTTGAAGCTTAGCATTAAAGGGGCCTGAATAACAGAACTAAGTGGTCCTGATCCAGGTGTAATCCCTCCCATCCATCATCTCTTGGATCCAGTCTGTCCTGCAAGGTGGTCTGGCAAAATGCTGGAACTTGGTGACATGGGCCCTGTTCCAATTGTCTGTAACACAAAGGGAGGTACATATGTCTCTTTCAGAATAGCTGCTTTTCTGGCAGGGCAGGTGCACTGCCTCTTCCAACCCCCTAAAGCCTCAACCTAACCCATCTATCAGCTGTGCTATTGTTATTTGGAGTATAGGTGCTTTAAAACAGGTTCAGAGAGGGCAGGGAGGAGACTATGTAGTGGTGCTTTTGTATGCCAGAGGCCTGGGCCCTATGTCCACTCTCCCTTTTAAGTACCTGCATTCACAGTACTGGACAAGCATGCTCACCTCTTGGTTCAGCTAGGGCATCCACTACAGGTTTTTGTCTCCCATGCTCCTACACTACGTCATGTCCCTAACTGGCACGACTGACACTTTCAATGGAGTGGCTTCTGCCAACTTCTACTTTTTTGTTCTTTTCTTCAGTGTCTCTACTCAGACCCCAATGCCACTTCACTGTATAAACCAGCCTTTCAAATCCAAATCTTAGTCTCCTTATTATCTGACCTACTTAGATTACTGTATTTGTTGTGCCCCAGTTTCTCCATATAAAGTAGGAGTCATAATAATCTTTAAAAAATAAAATAGTCAGAGTTGCTGTAAGCCTTAAGTAAGATCAATATGAAGAAATTAGGCTTGTTGTTGACGTTAGAGAAACAGTCAACGAAAGGCAGCTACTGTTTTGCACTGGGACAATTATGAATTGCTAGTCTCGTCGTTTTATCTGACACAGACATGATAATGACAGAAGAGCTCTTTCCTTCAGCTCATGGCAGTGGTACCACCCTGCAACAATCATGGGATCATCCCTTTGCTAGCTTTCTTCATCTGTACAGATTCTCAGGAGCTGACCATAGGGTTAGTCAGTGTGGAGCCTGGTAGCCATGTTTCTCCCTCCTATATATGTAATGTCGTCCTTACAGGGTGACCGTGCCATACCTGGAAGAACAGCTATGAATCAAGTGTTAACTCAGGCAGCTTATCCTGGGAGGGTAGTGAGGTTCAGGAAGTAACTTATCCTGTTCCTTCCCTATGTAAAGTAGGAAACTGAAGCAGAAAAGAAGCAATTTAAATTTTATAGTAGAAAATATTGTCATTTTATGTTGTGTGTTTTTCTTTAATACCCCATTCTAATGGGCAGCAGTCCCCTCTCACAGTGGTTTCCTTATACATCTTGTAGAGTGTCTTTTTCTTATGAACAAAAATTCCCTCATTTATTATGAATATCAATTATGGGTGATTTTTCAGTAATTTCAGAAGTGGTTGCTTGCATTGCCCTACTTTTTGTTTTTGAGTGACAGAGAAATATATTCTTTAAAGAATAATACTTGCGTATGAAAATACGTTGCTGGGGATTGGGTTCTAGTGCTTTGTCTTAATTCGGCTTCCCAAATCACATGGGACTCTGAGTGTCCGGAGGCTGAGAGTCTCGGTCCCCAATTGGTTTTTGATTGATCAATAAAGAGCCAACGGCCAATGTCTGGACAGGGAGGAGGGACTTTTAGGATTCCCAGGTAAGAAACACAGGGGAGAAGAAGAAGGGGATTCTGCCATGAGAAGGGCTTAGGATGGACCACGCCATGACAGGGATGCAGAGAGATCAGAATGAAGAGTCCACTTGGGTCTGGGAGTGCAAAGATAGAATATCGATTTAGAAGGTGTTAACTAAGGAATACAGGAAGTTTGCAAGTACACAGCCATTGTCAAGGCATATCAAAGTTAGGGTGGTGTCTTTGTGTGTTTGTGTGTGTGTGTGTGTGTGTGTGTGTGTGTGTGTCTTTCATTCATGAATCCAAAGAACTCTGGCGCTATCATTGCTGGGAGCCAGAGTGGATTAACTATTAGCAGCTACAATACATAACATGTACTGGAAAATGAGTAATCCTGCTTGGATACAAGGTAAGTACAAGCCTGCAGTAGATTGTCAGCTCCTGAAATCCCTCACCATACTTACACGATAACTCACTTTTATCAGCTAATGCACATTTTAAACTGGTGGTAACAAGTGTATAAACATTGACCAATAACTAGAAAAAATTGAATGAGGAATATACATGTGTATATTTGTATGGAACATCTCTATATGAATGCATTTATGAACAAGCACGTATTCACAAACTGTAATAATACAAACAGCTCCAATATGCTACTGCAACTCTAAACTAGCTTTTTGTTTAAGGCAAATGTTCATGCTTCTTACACTTTTATAGCTGATTTCCTTCATGTATTAAAGCACACTGCTGTGGATTCATGCATAGTATGGTAATTTTTAACTGTGCAAACTCATTTTGATCAATACCTGCAAGACTTATAATTTTAAGCAGTTTGAGCTCATGATACCATTCAGATATCATTCAAAAATGCAAATATTCACCATAGGAATGTTCACCAAAACCAATTCCTTACAAGAATAGAACAAAAATAGAAGCAGAAATATGATAAAAAACAAATGGGCATAAGAACTAAAACATCTTGGGATGATGGCTACAGGTTAAACAGGGCAGGGAAAATAGTGTTCTTATTGAAGGACCATAAATTAATAGTCTAACCTTGACTGCTTCAAGCTGATTCTCATGTAAGCGCAAACTGAGAGAAGATGTTCAGTTAGATCTTCAGGTTATGCTTGAACATTTTTAGAATATCCCCTGATGCTTATGATTAGTGACTCTTCCTCTTGACATACTTTGAGGCGGGCTATTTTTAAGCATCTGCACAGAATTTTGCTTCCTAGAGTTTCCAGACTCCTGATTTCTGCTTGTCAAAGTCAAGCCTCCAGCTGATTAAATAAGAGGCAGGGGGCAGAGATGGTCCAATTACTGGAGGCAACAGAGCCTGCAGGAGTTGGAGGAGTAAAACTGCAGAAAGAGTGAAGAGAACAAGAAAACATGTTTGAGTAGACACGTCTGTCTGTGGGAGATGTGGTGCTGAGGAGGTGACTTACCCAAAGTTGAAATGACCCATTTTAGAGATTGTGACAGTGGTTCCTAAAAAGATTGGTCCCTTTCTTTTTTCCTTCCTTCCTTCCTTCCTTCCTTCCTTCCTTCCTTCCTTCCTTCCTTCCTTCTTTCCTTCCTTCTTTCCTTCCTTCTTCCTTCCTTCTCCTCCTCCTCCTCCTCTTCCTCCTCTTCCTCCTCTTCCTCCTCTTCTTTTTCTCTTTCAATAAAAGAGAACAGGGTTTTCCAACTTCAGTACTGTTGACACTTGGGGACAGATACTCTTTTTTTCCTGCATATTTTAGGATGTTTAGTACCCCTGGCCTCTATGTGAACTGATGTTAGTAGTTTCTCCTCATTGTAAAAAGCAAACACATCTGTAGTCAATGTCTATTGTCTACTAGGGTAAAGGTGGGTAGAAAAACCGCTGCTAGGAGAAGGCCATTGAAATAAGATCTTGTTTGATGGATATAATCAATAGGACACATTTTTTTTCTATCACCTGCTTAGTTTTATCTTCTGCTTTGTTGTTTGTTTGTTTCTTTGCTTGCTTGCTTGTTTTTGGTTTTTTTTTTTTGTTGTTGTTGTTTGTTTGATTTTAGACAAGATTTCTCTATGTAGCCCTAGGTGTCCTGGAACTCACTATGTAGACCAGGCTAGTCTGGAACTCAGATATCCACCTGCCTCTGCCTCTGCCTCCTGAGTGCTGGGCTTAAAGTCCTTCACTACTAGGCCCAGCTTGTCCCCTGCTTTAAAAATTAAAATGAGAGAGCAGATTAGAGGTTCCCTCCTCCACTTCTCCAAGTGAAGAAGTCAGGGTAACAAGAACAGACTACTCCAAAGAGAAGATGGTGATTAGCAACTCACTTACACAGAACACTAGGAAACCGAGCAACACACTTGGCTTTCCTCTTTCATTTGTTTCATGTTTGAGTACACATGCACAGTAGTGTGTGTGTGTGTGTGTGTGTGTGTGTGTGTGTGTGTGTGCAGGTAAGAGACAGACTGTGTGTCAATCCTTGTCTTCTACCTTATTTTGACAGAGTCTCCCAAAGGAAGTCTGGGACTGTTGGATTAGCTGCTGAGTTGCAGCAGACCTTTAAGGAAAAGCTGTCTATCATTCATGCTCCACAAGCTGTTCCGTGCAATAGAAAAGGAAGGAATGGTACCAAACTCACTCCATGAAGCTGATATTAGTTACCATGATACCAAAACCAGAAGAGGGCACAACCAGAAAAGAAAGCTTTGGACCAGTTTCCCTGATGAATGTTGACATTAAAAGTTGACAGGACTGACAGGTCTGTGGAAAGCCAGAGCAGGCACTAGGAGGGGGTCTTTTCTTTTCTTTTCTTTTCTTTTCTTTTTTTTTTTCAGGAATGGCATTCTTTCCTGTTTCTCTAGTCCTTCCTTCAAGGTTTCTGGGACTTGGGGAATCTCTTTACTTGTTCCAAGCAAGTCATTCTATGGTCCATCCTGTTCTGACAAAACAACAAAAACAAACACCAGGAAAGCAAGCAAACACCTCTTGAATGGCATCACATACAAGACAACCATTTTCAAACCCAACTCTATTTTGGTAAGTCTACCTACCAGTTGTAAGATGTACCACTGTTTAATTTACTATTAAGGAAAACCTTGCACTGCCAGTGCTACGCAGTGAATTAACCATCACAGGACAATGCAGATTCAGAGACATTGACATGTGGGGACATTTTAGGACTGACAGGGTCATGAATCTCAATAGGTCTAATGATACACAGAGCTTGTTCCCATTGTCTTCTTAATACAACTTCCAACAGGCTCCTTTCTTCACGGGAACAAGGCACACAAAGGTAAAAAAGTGAATTCAGAACCTTAATGCACTGGGAGAGTGTAGGAGGACGTGAACTCAGGCGCTCTGGGCATCTCTTCCACAGCAAGGCTGTCTCCTGTTTTCAGCTGTCTTTCATTGAGAAAGTGACAATCAATTATAAAGAAAGGATAAAATGACAGAAAACTATGCCAGAAAAGGGAAATGTGCCCACAGAAGGAATGTTTTTCTTCTACTGTGTGTGTGTGTGAATGTGTGTGTGTGTTTGTGAATATGTGTGTGTGGATGTGTGTGGATGTGTATATGTATATATACACACACTAATATATAATGACATTTAGGAAGTAATATTTTTTCATGCAAACTATAATCAATTTATGCCTCATGTTTAATTACTTTCAAGCTGCTGATTTTGTGTATATATATATATATTTTTTTTTCATTTCAAGCTGTTGATTTATGCATGCATATGCAGAGGCATTTTAAATTTTCTGAGTGGCATTGTAATCTCTATGCAAGAAAATGGCCACTGAAAGCAGACCCATGTATGACATCGCTCGTTGTGATGAAAGGCAACTCTGAGCAAGCCGCATCGTCCACTGAGGTTAGACGAGAGTGGTCATGCCTGCTGGAAAGTGTTCCGAGTGTCAGCCATCTGGATTTGCAAGCATACTGTTTGTGATACATTCCAGAAATGGTTTCTTCTGAATTCACACTCGTGTCACCAACACAGGCAACCACAAACGCATGTACACACACACACACACACACACACACACACACACACACACAGGGCGTCCACATTTCATAGTCCTCATTTTAATAATAAGCCTCGTTTTAACTGAAGTTCACTGGGCGGACTGAAAGGCAAACCCCACTAACATTTGCACGGGCGCTGCCCTCAGGAGAGAAGAGCTGTGGCCTCAAAGAATGAAGTGTCTGGGTGGCCTCTCTCTCAGCTCAGCTTTGCCCTGCTTTGAGAACAGAGCAGGCAGGAGCTGTGCCAGGCTGCTGATCTGTGGGAGAATGCATTAGCCAAGTCCGGTTTGGTTCTTTCTCTTCCTTCTTTCTCTTAATGAAGGGACAAAAAGTGGGAAAAAAAGCGATATCTCTTCCATTATGTCTTAATTTTCATATTGCAGCTCGTTATCTCAATCAGCACAGCACAGCTGAATGCACTAATTTCTGAGGAAAATTCCAGCAGGCTCCTGAGACTGTTGATGAGCTGTGCTAATCGCCACAGTTAGAATGTTCTATCATTACCTGAAATGAATGGATGATATGAATTTGATTGGCAGGAGGGATAAAGAAAGAAGAATCATACAGACTCTGTGTGATGAGGGAGGGGAGGCAGGTATCAGTGTGCAGAAATCACCCAGAAACAATTAAAGAACAATTTTATTTAAACCAGGTGGGATCCTAAAACATTAGTATGTATTGAGGAAACTTTGGAAAACAATGTCTCCTTGTCCTCTGAGAGGCCCTACCAGCAACTGCATGGTATGTCAACTGTGACTGAGACAGACAAAGATACTTACATCCCACCATTGGACTGAAGTCGGGGGACCCTTATGGTTGAATTAGGGAAAGGCTGGAAGAAGCTGAGGAAGAGGGTGACCCCATAGGAAGGCCAGCAGTTTCAAGTAACCCAGACCCCAGGGAGCTCGCAGAGACTGAGCCACCAACCAGGAGCATATATGGGCCAGTCCAAGGCCCCTGGCACATAAGTAGCAGAGGTCTGCCTGGTCTGGCGTCAGTGGGAAAAGATGTGTTTATGAGACATGAAGGCCCAGGAAGGGGAAGGTCTGGTGGGAGAAGCACCCTCTAGAAGGCAAAGAGGAGGAGGAATGGGATGGGGAATTGTGGGCAGGGGGCAGGGGGGCAAAGACTGGAATGTAAATAAATACATAAATAAATAAGTAATAAAATAATTTTTTAAAGGTAGAAAGTACAAAGGAAGGGTCCCCTTTAGGAACACAAAGTTAAGTGTTGTTAGCAGAATGCTGTGTGGCTGTCCACAGATGTCCAACAGAGATCTTAGAGAGGTTGAAAATGGGGAGAAACAGCCACACGTGAGGACAGGGCTTTGAATCCCCTTCCCTGCTAGCTTAGTGCTCTACACAAGAGCCCCTCGCTGTGTGCTGTGCCTTCAGCTGCCCGGCTGCAAAATGAAAGGAGAAACTAGTTTGCCTCCTAGGATGTTTTTAACCCCTTATAGATGAAAGTATATTTTTTAGAAGTGTTAAAAAGAAATTGTTGTGGTCCATTTCAGTGTGAGGGGCACTTGGAGTCTTTTCAGGGTCGTACTACGCAGGAGGTGCTAGCTCACCCTGCCCTGCCAGGTGCCAGTACCTCCCATCTCTAAACTCTGAGTCAAAAAGAAGGGGAAGTGTGTGTGTGGGGGTGTGTGAAGGTGTGGGGGGGCTGAGGGTGGAACTGGGAGGAGGGGGGAGGGGGGCTGTGATCAGGATGTAAAATGAATGAATAGACTAAGGGGGAAAGGAGTTATAGGCAGTCTGTTACAGGACTGGGTCTGCATCAGAAGAGGGCACCATCTCCAACCCCGGAACAGCCATTAGATGAGGTTTTGCCTGCTAAACAGATAGGATAGGGAACCTGGGAAAGGTGCTACGCTAGGTGTCGAATCTCTAAAGTCCGGCCTATGGGAGAAAGAGTGCTGACAATTCTCATGGTCAGGGATTTGAAAACCATGGTCATGTGTCTAATCAGCATGCCAGCCATTTTTACCTTTCTCTATGCTGGTGTCCCTTTCTGCACAACTGTGCTCACTACTTTCCTGTCAACTTAAGAAAAGCTAGAGGTACCACAAGCCAGAGTTACCTGAAGGGAGGGAACTTCAACTGAGAAAATGCCTCCATAAGATCTGGAGGTAGGGCATTTTCTTAATTGATTGATGGGGAAGGGCCCAGCCCATTGCAGGTGAGGCCAGGGTGTGGGTGAGGCCATCCCTGGCCTCACCGGGCTCTATAAGAAAGCAGGCTGAGCAAGCCAAGAGAAGTAAGCCAGTAAGCAGCACCCCTCCATGGCCTCTCCATCAGCTGTTGCCTCTAGGTTTCTGCCCTGTGTGAGTTCCTGTCCTGACTTTCTTCAGTGATGAACAGCCATATGGATATAAGCCAAATAAACCCTTTGCTCCCGGCTTGCCTTTTGATCACTGGGTTTCATCACAGCATTTGGACCCCAAACTAAGACAGCGGCTATATGTGGCTTCAGTTTCACTAGTCTCGTGAATTTAGTTTTACAAAGTGAGACTCATATTTGCTGTGAGGAGACATGAATCAGTTTGAGGACATTCTGGGAGAGAGTGAAGACCAGGCCAGAGGAGAATGAAATTCCTTGAGGCTCTGAAAGGAGAAAATGCAAACTTTAAGCCTATAATGATCCATACCAAAAGAAGGAAAAAGAATGAGAAAGGCATATGGGGGGGGGGGGGGGAGAGAAGAGAGAGAGAAGAAATGAACGCCCACACTGAAAGGAAATCTGAAAACATCTCTAGTCCTGTGCTGGGAAGGTCTAAGGCCTTAGAGTTTCAGCAGTAAGCTGGAAGAGCAGTGTGTGTTGTTTGCCTATGAACAGAAGCTGGGTAAGAAAGTACAAATCAGGGTAGTGTGCAGGGTATATGGAATAGAAGTAGGTTTGGTTCATTTAAAAAAAAAAACAAACCTAGAGTAAAAATGATAAAACAAGCTAAACCCAAACATACACCGATCTCTTTAAGTTAAAACGGCAATGAGGCAGCTCGCTGCAGATGTTACCTCAGTCAGCTTTTTAAAGGATGGCTTTGGAGTGCATGAAATGAGATTCTCGGGAAGACCTGGTACAACTCAGTGAATCATGGCTGAAAAACATTCAAATTGGCTCTAGTGGGTTCCGGAGCCACTAGGGGATGGTACTGGATTCTGGGAAAGTAACCAGAGGGCACGTGTAAGAGCCAGCTCTGGTCTTCCTCTTCCTGGCTTCTTGGCAATGAGTGTGTGTGTGTGTGTGTGTAGGGTGGTGGTGGTGTGTGATGTGTGGTGTGTGTGTGTGTGTGTGTGTGTGTGTGTGTGTGAAAGAGAGAGAGAGAGAGAGAGAGAGAGAGAGAGAGAGAGAGAGAGAGAGTTTCTATTCTAAATAAAGCAATTGCCTCCCTCCACCTATGACAACACTTCACACACACAGAGTGCTGAGAGATGGTTGTTGGAAACTGACCAACATCAATCCTTCTTTTCAAGGTAATATAAATGAAATATAAGTATTCAGGACAAAGCCTGACTTTGGTGATTAATTGCTTGTTGTCAGATTTCCTTGGAAGACAGACAGACAGACAGACAGACAGACAGACAGACAGACACACACACACACACAGAGAGAGAGAGAGAGAGAGAGAGAGAGAGAGAGAGAGAGAGAGAGAGCACATAAAGCAAAACAACCCCCTACCCCCTACCCTTGCTTCCTGTCATCTAGTGTATTCTGTCTGGATAAATTGGCACATCCTGTGCAGATGGGCAGATACATCCAGTTCACCACTGCAGCAACTTGGTCCTCCCAGGCCCTTTGTGTTAGAAAGAAGGAAACTTTGTTAGCAGTCAGCCTCGGATTAGGAGATTCAGAAATGGAAAACTGTCCTGGCTTCCAGTCCAATCTCAGCTGAAAGTGAGAGGAAGTGGAGGAAGTGGGAGGCAGAGGTGGAGCCCGCCTGAGCTGGCAGCACTCACAGCTCCATCTCCTTAGGAAGCATCACCCTTTCATCAGCAAGTCAAGTCTTGAGTTCTGGAAAGTGGTTTTAGGACACATCGTGCTACCTGTCACATCTTCCAAAACATATGGACATTGAGTTCTGCCAATAAATCTGCTAGGCAATGAAAGGGCTGTCAGCAAACTCATTGACAAGTGGAAAGTTATGGGGACTTTCACAGTTCTCACTCTGAGAGAGAGTGAGGACTTGCATTCTCTTCTGGTGTAAGACCCAATACAACAGCAGCCCTAGGAAAAATGACACTGAGTGTCCAGTGGGCTACACCCATGCCCCGGATGTCTCCACCCACCCTTCCTCTTTCACCCTGCACACAACCTCTAAGACTTCAGTGCCACCTGAGATGACTTAAAATGAAAATATAATTTTTGTGAACTTTGAACCCTCGAATTGCTAAAACTCTGCTTATACACAGACACATGGATGGTGGTTTATCTGCCTCAAAAAACCAAGCCTTGCTCAGTGTAGTCTCCAAGACAGTGTTTGTAGATGATGAACTCTTGTATAAAGGAACAATTTCCTGTAAATCAATGCACCTTACTTTAGATTTCAACGTAATGCCAATGGCCCCATCCCCGTCCCTGAAAAAAAACAAATGGCAGACAAATTGCTCGTGGTCTTCACTGGAAAGGGCCATGTGCCATTTGGGGTGAGTTATTTAGACTCTTATTCATGTTTTATGGGGAACCAGTATTTCTCAATAATGTTCCAATTAATGTAATAGAACAGAATGCATCTGTCTACCTGTGAGATAATAGGCGGAGGCGGGCTTATTCTTCAGGCATTTTCTTAGAACGATGCCTCCAGGTCAACAGACAACAGCAGATGGTTTTAATGGAGTCATTGCTCTGTTGTAGATAGCTCCTTTCCTCAGCTTCAGACATTCTCGGAGCTGTTTCAGCTATTAGGGAGGAGAAAGAACAGGGCTGCTCACCATGGCTGAGAACAAGCACGCTGGAGCCAGCTACCATGAAGCCTGTTTTCAACTGCAGCCATAATGCCCAAAGCACAAAACTGAAGCTACTCCTTTTTCAAACGTATTAAACCACCACATTTTAAGAATCCTTCCTAATGTTGCTTTTACATAGACAAAACAGGAATGATTAAAGAGAGCATGAAAAAGGTCAGAGAAGGTCTTCAGAAAAGACAAAGAGAGAGAAAGATGAGAGCTGGTACAAGAATTGGTCTTCAACCTCTCCATGATTGTCAACCCTACTTCCTTCCACCTTGGGACCATTAATTGGGTTATTTTTGATTACTTTTTTTGGTCCCTGGGCCTTAAATAGGATGACTAACTTTGTGAAACAACAGATAGATAATCTGATAGCAAAATCTATTCAGATACATTATCATAAGTTAGCTATGGAGGACCACAAGACTCAAGATGAGGTTGTTACTCTATCCAGGGTGTTCTCAAGTCCCATCTCCGCCCAACCTAAGGGGGGGACTTCTGCCCCTAGACCAAGCAGAGAGGGGCCACCCAGAACCCCCTCTGACTGGCGATCTGAATTCTTGCTTAGGCTGCGAGGCTAAGCAATGCAAGGGAATATAAATAAAAGTTAAAAATATGTTTCTGGGTTCCCTGAGGGACAAGCCTGACTGCATAGGGGTTGATGTCAAAAGTATCCCCTCTCCAGGAAAAAGACATCAGGATGGGTATGGCCCTCATGCCTCACTGGACAATGACAGGAGCCATTACAGGTCCCCTTTAATTACTGGAGGTCAGGCCTCTATCCCTGCCTTGGCAAGATTAGAATCACCACAGCCCTGCTATACTTGGAGAAGGGAGGAGATGTCAGGGGTAGCACTGCTTATACACTGAAGGTCTAAAATCAGCCATAAGCCTAAAATCAGCAATAGGCCTGACATACATGGCTGCTAACACAAAGTCTTGGGTCTCTATGGAAAAACACTGAAACAGATGGCTATAAGCTATCGTAAACAGGCAGCTTTTGTGGAAATCTACCAGCCTGAGTAGTCATAGACCTTGTAAATAGGCAGCCTTGGCGAATAGTACCAACTTAGATAAGGACAAGTGAATTATAGGCAGAGTCATAGTGACCTGACCCCTGAACCTTCACCCAGCTGATACCCTGTTCTGAAAGATATCTGTACTCCCCATGAACACCTATGCTCCTGTGTCATCCCCTTCCCCACATCCTGCATTTTTGTGTTTATAACCCTGTGTTAAAAAGCAAAAATTATGATTTGATAATAAAATGAAGATAGAAAAAAAAAAGAATCCTTCCTGTGAAAATTTATAAAATTTCTGTGTGAATACACTCATCTTTTCAAACAGATATGGACAACCCCCCTTTTCTCTTTTGCTTGTGTATGTGTGTGTGTGGTATGCGTGTATGTGGGTACACAGGTCTGCATGTGCACGTTGAGGCCAGAGGTTGACACTGGTTGTCTCCTTTGATTGCTCTCCCTGGTGTATACTGAGGCATGGTTTCTCACTTGAGCCCAGAGTTTGCTCACTCAGCTAACCTAGCTAGCCAGCGTGCTTGGTGGATTCATTGTCTCTTGCTAACCACCTACACATGGTGGAATATGTCTTTAATCCCAACAATCAGGAGGCAGAGGCAGACATCTCAGTGAGTTAGAGGACAGCTTGATGTACATTGATGAGTTCCACCATAGCCAGGGCTACATAGTGAGATGCTGCCTTAACAGACAAATAAACAACAAAAATTAAATCAATGGAGGTACATGCTATGTTGGTAGATAGGGAATTTTGGTATAGTTAAGATGTCTGTACTCCCTAAATTGATCAATAGGTCAATGTAATTTCTTCTAAAACACCAGCAAAGCTTTTTAGATGAACTTATTATATTATAAAGTTTGTATGTGAAAATGCAAATGTTAGGATAGTTAAAACAATCCCAACCAAGAACGATGCTACAGTTCTGCAGTTAGCAAGACCGGCATCAACTGGGAAACAGAATATAACCAGTGTGATGGAGCATAGAGCCACATGTTCACATATATAAGCTCTTGAGATGTGTGAGGAAGGTAGAGTGATGGGTGTGTGTGTGTGTCCTTTTCAACAGGTGACACCAGAGTGACTGACATCTACATGTTAAATAAAAAGCCGATCTTAAACTAAAGTGCAGATCTACAACAAAAATTAACTTAAAGTGTATGGTCGACTTAAGAACACACTGAGTAGGACAAAGAAAACTAAAGTGGAAGGAACTCCACTGGTATCTAAAAATAAAGTGGGGACAGCACCTGAGCACAGAGGGGGAAGCGGACTGCTCAGAGATTTCTGGTGGAATGTACAGTCACTCTAGAAAAAGATGCACATTTCCTATAAAATGAGACATTCAGTTGTCATAGGACCCAGTAGGTGCAGCCTCTCTTATTCACCAGAGAGGAAAGGAAACCTGTGTTCACATCCAAACCTGTATAATGAGTGCTCATAGTATCTTTATACAGAACAGTATAGAGGTGGGAACAGGCCAAACATCCTTCAATAGGTGCAAGGTTAGACATAACATCTTATATTCACACTATGGATTACTGTTTAGCCAATGAGAGAGAGTGCACTGATTCACAAGTGATGACAGTCAGTGGGATTATCCTCAGATTGCCTATTTTCTGTATTTGTGGCCTCATCCTGTTGTCCCTCCTACTTACCACCCTTCCGTCTATGACTGTAGCCCTCACCTTCTTCCCATTAGAACATTTGTGATTATATTGGACCCGACTAGACAATCTGGGATATTCTCTTCTCCTTCAGATCCTTAATTATACCCTTAGAATATCTTTTGCCATATAGTACAATGTATTTGGGGGTATGGCATTAGTATTATTACATGGATATTCTTTGTAGCATCTTTATTCTGCTTATCACATTGCTGCTTTTTCCATATAAACATCTTATAGATGCAAATTGGAAGTGGCGAACAGATTAGTGGTGATAAGGAACAAGATAGGGGCGCACTGTACATGGAATTCTGAACAAGAGTGGGAGAAACCAGAGGCACTGGAAACATAGACGGAGACATAAAGATTTCTATCAGCAATACTTCTTAGACAATCAACACCAGGTTTTATTTATTGCAAGGAAGTGATAGACTAAAGAAACTTAATTTGCTTTAATGTCTCATTAATATCCAACATTTAACATTTTGCTATCTAATATGATCATGTTGAAAATGTCACTTTTGACACATCCTTTGTATGGGAGCTGGTTGGAGAAAGGTTCTGGGTGGGAGTCAATGGAAGTGCGCATCTCTTACAAGGTCTTTTTGTCTCAGAGTCTCTAATAAAGAACAGTTTAGTGGATGCAAGTGAGAAAAAAGCATCTGAGCAAACCCTGTGCCAGTTAATGTTCAAATACAGTTGAGAAGTGGTCTTCTGTTTCTTGGCTCTCTGGGGGCAGAATGTATTAGTTTTCTACCACAACAGTTAAGCATCTGAGACTTTCTACCTTAAAAGGGGGAAAGGGTACTTTGGCTGGCAGTTGTGGTTCGTGATCACCTGACTTCATTGCCTTTATTAGGTCAGTGGCAAGGCAGTGCTTCATGATGAAGGTGTGCAGCGAAGCCAACCACTCATCTGATGGTGAGGAGAAAGAGGAAGGAACCAGACTCCCAAAATCCTCTTGAAGGACATCTCAGGAGGCCCCACCTTCCTAAAGATCCCACTACATCCACACCGCCCCATTCTGAAGACCACACATGAGCTTTTGTGAGACTTGAGATCCAAACCATTGCCAGGAGGAATGGTCTCTCCCAGTGTGAACTGGGCTTCCCAGTGGCTATCGAGTCATTTGTCATTTTAGAGTGGTTGTCTCTAGAAGATAGTAAGACAACTCTCAGTTCTAGTCTATTCAAATAAGTGGAGGATTTGATTCCACAACATCTAACTCTCTGCCCTTCTGGCAATCCACTCCACTTCCTTTGCTTTCTCACACCTTTACTGAAGCTACATTGTTTTTCTTGTCCTTAAAGACTAAAGGCCACAGCCTCTCAAATCTTTGTGACTGGCACCATTTGAATCTCTACCTAACTCTCTTGGATCTGAAGACTTCTACATCTCCAAACACAGACCATATTGAACTCTGTACACATCACACCCCAATTACAGCATACCAAACTGAACAGTGAACCACTAATCAGGTAGTTAAGGAGAGCAAAGAATTTGGTGCTGAGTGTGCCTACAGTTTCCTACAGGTGAGAAATCTACACAATACAGTACTTAAGATTCTAACACTATTCTCCCCAGGAGATTAAGAAGCATTTGGGGAACTCTGCCAGCATTACTCTCTCATAGCTGGCTTCTCATACCAAAGCATAAAGGCCAAGGTTGTTCCTTGCCTGCTTATTGTTTCCTTTACTTTTCTTTGGCTAGATCACAGACTTCCCTTTGGACCACAAGACTTAATGCAATATCATTACCCAGTCTCACTTCCTGACCACCTGGATATGAGATACTATTGATTCAAACCAGTGGAAAAATGGCTGTGTTCTGAATTGCTGCTGAATACAAGGATTTCATCCCACCCATCTGGCCTTTTACAGTAGGATTAACATTTTGAACTGAAGAGGGAAATCCTATGACAATGGTTAACTTTACCAGAAACACCATGATTTATTTCTCCCTGGAGACTTTTGGTTGGTAGGCACTCTGTTGTTCTGGTGACTAATTACCTCAGTTATAGAGGTGGAGAATTAATGGATTTTAAGTGACATCTCAAAGCTCCAGCTAGTCATCACCCAAGCTTCTTATGGGTAGTAAATGGGTGAGTTTGAACCTCCCTCCACTGAGAGTTCCACACCCTTAGACTCTGAAGCTCTTTTTCAATGTCTCTGCCAGATTTTCTTCACAAATGTCTTGTTCTCTTTGGAATCGCCACATGAGAGGTGTTCTCGGTGACACATAATTTGAAAATCATTGACTACACTTCTCTGGGACTCTGGTTGACATGAGGCACAGGTTGATGTCTGTTCTGCAAGACATGCAGCATCAGCTGAGAGCATTGAGTGCTGGGTAGTAACAAGCTGAATCATCTGGTCTTTCTAGGGACTTCCTTGATATTCTGTGTGCCCACCCACCCATGCTTCCAGTGCCCACCCACACATGTTTGCTTCCGGTGTCCACACGAACCCAGCTGCTCTCCGTTTTCTCTTACATTATTTTATCTCCACCTTCACCCGTTCACCAACTTGAATTGTAAACCTCCGATATCGAATGCTTTCTCTTGTAAACACCCAATTGCAGTTGCTCTCCCTTGTCCACTCAGCAAACATCTGTTGAGTGTTTAGAACACAGCAATTTACTTGCACTTGTTGGCGAATAAACCAGCATGTTTTGCCTGGAGTTCACAGACCACTGAGAGACACCACGGACAGTAAGTGCAGGCAAATAAATGGGTGAGAGAAAACGAGCCAAGTGAGTAACAGACAGAACCCATGAAAAGAAGGAAGGGACGTTTAAACTAAAATATGAAAAATGAAGGTGGAATGGGTATCCTTTGGAAATGAGACAGGGCACCCGCAGGAGGAAAGCCTGAGATGGGCTTGGGCACATCCTTGAGAAAAGTTTACTGTGTCTCTGTATGGAGAAATCACTGGAGAGAGATGGGGGGAATCAAATGGGGTGGATCAGAAGATAGCCATGGGAATAGTCCAGGGGGGAAGTATGGATGAGCCTGGCAGTGGGGAAAATGGAGAGAAGCAAAAATGGTGAGATGGGGTGTACAATAGAAGGGACAGAAGCCAACAACCAAGGAGAAGTTTGTTTTCCAGATTCTACCTTGACTGTTGGGAAGAAAGGATTCCCAACGAATTTAAGGTCCTGCTTGCTTCCTTCCAGCTGCTACAGTTTGTGTCTGAGGTACGCACTCCAGATGGATGTTTTGGGAATGTGGTCCTTAATTTGCTGTGCTATTTTACAGGTGCAGGAGGCCTAAGGATAGGATCTGGTTTACAGAGTAGGTTAGAAGGGGTGGGCTTTGAAGATTACACCCACCCTTGTTCCAGACTGCCTTACTCTGCTTTCTGTCTGCAACCACGCACGCACACGCCACTGCCTTGCAGTCCAGCATGAGGATGCTCCACTGAGATTTCTCTGTCAACATGGCCTGGAATTTCTTGACACCAGGAGCCAAACACGTCTTTCTTCCCTTAACAGTGTTTTGTCTGGTATTTTGGACACAGTCATGTGGAAAATAAGTCACACATTAACCTAGAGTCAATCATCCTGTGAGAGCTCACAAAGAATTTTTTTAATGACGTAGTTCACTTTATTTTTATTTACTTTTGTTCATTTGTTTGTTTTTAAGACAGGGTCTCACTGTATATCCCGAGCTGGTATGGAATTCATTATGTACATTCAAGATCAGGCTGATCTTGAATCCAGAAATCTGACTGCTGTTGCCCCCCAAGTGCAGAGATTAAAGCCATGGGTCACCATGCCCAGATACACTTTACTTTATACCCACCTATTTGACAGTAAGTTATATACAGTCCTAAGACATTTCTTCTTTTTTAAAAAAAAAATCAAAGATGCTAGGTTTATCAACAGATAAATAGTACATAAATCTTTCATTCATTTAGTATTCTACTCCTGATTAAGTATTCACGTATTGTCTAGGGTAATATTAACTTGGCATTCATTTCTAAAGAATCAGTACTTCTGTGGCCATGTTCCTTAAATACAATGTAGACCAGAGGGAAAGTTGAAGAACCACCCTATTACCCAAACACCAAGGCTGCACTGGAGCCAAGGGTCTGGAATGTTGAGACAAATGGACAAAGGGAATTCTGTATGGACTGACCACATGGTGTACTGCAAATGAGAGGCAGAAATTTGAACCTGCTTATCAGAAGTTGAGATGAGAGTAGGTTAGTTGTAAAAGGAAGCAACACAGTGACATCATTTCCTGTTTGGGCAGTTTAGATTGCATGGATGTAGCTAGTTCTCCGGTCAGAATGCACAATTGTGTGTAACTAATTCATGGGTTCTGAGAGTCTCCGGATGACATGGACGCTTGAATGGTACCCAGCTGGTGAGTGTTCCAAGGACCTCCCTTCAGAGATCAGTCCTGGACCTGCAGGTGCTTAAGCAGAAATTTTCAGAAGGATCTTACCTAATTATGCTAGGACAGGTGAAAGTAACCTCACGTGGAGGGAGGTGAGAAACCCCAGCTGCACATCTTCATCGTTCAGCAGGGGAATCCTTTATTAAAGAAAAGCATCTAGGCTGGAGTTTAATTCACTGATAGAACCATTGTCCTGCATGAAAGAGGTTCAAGGTTCAGTCCCCAGCAGTGATGATGATGATGATGATGATAATGATGATGATGATGAATAAATAAATTAGTCTTTGCATAAATGCTTTTATTGTATAAACATGTCCAAAAAGTTATGAAATCAACTTAGTGGTTTAACCTTCTGCTATGACTAACACAGCAAAGCAACAAACACAGGTTATTCAGTTTTTCCACTTTGGGGAAAAGAAAACACAGTCTATCCAGACCATAATTTAATCCATGACCCCTAGCTTGTTTCTATATGAGAGGAGTGGTCCAGATTGAGAAGCTATTGGCCCTCTTAGATACTGTAGTCTGGTCCCTGCTATGGAGATGGACAGTCTTAATTATTATAGCTGAAACAATTCACAGGAAAAAACAAAACAAATACAAAAAAAAAAACCAAAAACAACAACAACAACAAAAAAAAAAAAAAACCAAAACCCCAGTGACTAATTAGCTGCAGCATGGCTCTTTGAGGAAGTCACAAAATTGGGACACAAACATTGGTTGGCCCTGCCACTTGTATAGCACTGACAGATGCGTCACTGACTCCAGCCACTGTGCCCTATGATGTCTGGAGTGGAATAGAAGATGTTCTTTTTGACCTTTCTAGGTAAACCATACAGAGCAAAAAGTACCCACTGGGAGTAGGAAATCAGGAAGCATCATGGCACTATGACCTTGTCTGTGTGGAAAAGCAAGCTTCTGGAAGGAGGTAGTTTGCCTTTTTCTGTAGTAGTTGACAGAATTTGCTCGAGCGCGCGCGCGTGCGCGCGCGCACACACACACACACACAGCGCACACACACACACACACCAAATACACACATGCAAACACACAGCCTTCTTCCCCCCACAATCCCCAGTTACACTCAGACTAACCACTATTTCCAGGGTTAGGAGTTTCCTAACAGAGGGACTCAGTTCTAATAGTAAATTCTGTTGATGATTTATATGTACAGTTCCTATTAAGCAAGCATCTAAAGCGGTAACTGCCAAAAAACTTTGTCAATGTAGTTCAGCTTCATAGTCTACTTGAAGGGATTCTTGAATTTGTGCTTTTTCCTTGCAAAATAACCAAATGTTGATCACCCCGGTATTTTGTTTCCAAAGGAAAGGCTTTTTGCCTTCTCCATGGGTTAGACTGGCCTTCCAAGTTCATCTGTTGATCCTCTGTGGATGAGTCTCCTGATTGATCTTCTCCATTTCTCACAGGAACCATGCAGCCGCCTGCTCCAGAGATTTATTTATCCATCTAGATCACGCCAAGGTTCTGGCAATCACTTCACAAAAGCAAGTTGAAGTCAGTAGTTAACTATCATACCACATGGCAGAACTTTTATCTACACACATATAGTCTTCTCAGTTTAGGAATAGACAGACATCAGGGCGCCATCTGCAAGGTTCACAAAGAAACATTTTTATCCCAAATAATCGATGGCAACTAAATTGTGGTACTACATTGGACAACAGCAGTGGGAAATCCATAGAGCTCGCTGTTGAAAAGTTCATTAACCTATCATTTTCCCCTTAGAACCAAGATGCTTGGTTTAACTCCTTGTAACAGGACTTTTTAATAAGGCATGGACTTACCAGTTACTCCCGGATGCATTTCCCTTAGACATTAAATTAATTGCCAATTTAAGGCTGGGAACATTGTTCATTAGACATAGTGCTTTTGTAGTGTGCATAAAACTCTGGGTTTGACCTCCCAGAACCACATAGAAATGGTCAAGGCGGCAGACAACTGTCAGAAATCTCAGCCCTCACAGGTCCAGGCTGCATTCTCCCTTATAGAGTGAGTTTGAGGTCAGCCTGGGATTCATGAGCTTCCATCTCAACACCAACCCGCAAACAAGTTTACTGAAGGTCTAAGAAGTAAAGGAAACGGCGTGCCTCTGGATCTTCTGCTGGGGTTACACGGCGGAAATCATACGGTGCCACAAGAAGGTCCCTAGACAAATTCTGCTCTCCCTATGTGTCTCCAGCCTCACCTCTAGACTCTCAGGTGAGACTGTCCTTTGGAAAGGAAGCCCATATTTTTGGTTCCCTCCCTCAATTGTGAGGGTTGAGAGACAAAGCAGGACCTGGCTGACTTGAGCTCCGCCAAGGCCATAGTTTATTTTGAAGACAGGTTAAGTTGTATAACTTTTCCCTGTCTGTGTTGAATTACTTGGTTAAAAATATAGAATGACGTTACCTCCATCCAAGTGTTGAGTGGGGAATGACTATGTACCTGATATTGTAAATTAGCAGTCAGAATGTCTATATCTAATTTTTATTTGGTTTTTTAGAAATGAACAATTATCCCCTGCATTGCTCTTAAGAGATGCCCATTACGTAAATATCCTAATATCCAGAGGAGAAGAGATAAAGAATTTTAAAGAATGACATTCTTTTCTCCTTCTTCCAGCCACTGGAGTTCCTAACTCACAGACATTTCCCGAAATTTAACATTATTAGCATGGTGGCAGGTGGAATGAAGAAAACGTCATAGCTTTTGGGCAGTCCCTGCCTCTTTTTGTATTTGTGTCATGAGTCAGTTGAGTTATTTAGGGAAGGCGTTTTCTAAATAAGGCCTAGGTCCACTAAAGTAGGAAAAATATGTATTGATCATGGTGCTTGCAGAAAGCTGTGATGAAAAGCGTGCAATATTTTAGAACTTGTCCCCTCCCTGGGGACAAGCTATAGAGTGCCCCGAGAGAGCTGGGTAAAGCTGGACTCCATCCTTCCACAGCATCTGTTTCACTTACAGGATTCTGTAAGCACTGTTAGGAAAAATACAGATGTATGTATCTATTGTGCTCATCTGATTAGTTTTCCCCTTCAAAGTAATCTATTTCTTTCTGGGTGTCTTTACCTGTTGCTTTGAGAGTACAAGGTGCTGAAAGAGAAGCCCCTCACAGAAGATTAAAAACATTGTTTTAGGTTTTTTGTTTTTTGTTTTTTGTTTTTTTTGTTTGTTTGAAATCTAAGTGTCCACGATTAAAAACAATTCAGAGGAAAGGTAGCAGCATGAGTTGTTTTGCTGTTTGCCGGGGCCAAACTTTCAACTTTCTTTCAGCTGAAGAAAGCTGAGAGGGGCTCGCTCACCATGAGCTCTGAGAGGATGTGGGCTAAGGGATTCCATGTTTAGACAGATGGCTCCACACTGTATGTCCAGCCAGAGAAAGCAAGCGTCTGCCTGGAGCTCTAGGTCACAGGGCACGAAGAGGAGACTTTTGTGCCAACTGTGTGAGGTCATCAGGAGAACGGAGTTAGAAGACAGAATCTCAGTCATCTTCGACCACAGAGAGTCAGCAGGAAAGGAGAGTGGTTTCCGCCATAAGTTGGATAAAGGGCTTATTTTTCTGAAAGACAAGTATTTATGAGAATGAAGTCATGTTTAAAAGGTGTCAGAATGTGAAGCAGTTATGACAGATGAGTGGGAGGAAGCTGTGCTGGGGTGTTTATCCACGCACTTCCTCTCTATCTCCTGACCAGTATGTGTTCTTAGTCTAGACCTGGTTTATTGACTAGGCTGTGTTCGAGTGTGTCAAAGAATGTGGCGACTGCTCACTGCTGCCTGGCATAGGATCAGAAAGAGAAATGCCAGCATTGGTGCTCCCTGGTGTAGAATTAATTTCACCATAGCCCACTTTCTTCATCTTGAAAACAATGCTAGCCAGAGTTATGTGAGTTATTCTGAGTGTCAGGTGTAAGCAGTGAAGACTATTGTTTCGGGGTTAGTGCTGGGTACATTACATTTACTTGCTCAGAAGACTATTCTTGGAATTCAAGTCAATGAAAGCATTCATCTTTCTCCATTATTCAGCCCAGCACTCACTGTGCATCAGTGTCAGGGATTATATTATTATGTTTCATTTACATAATGCATGCTATCTGATACAGTCTTACGGATTAGGGGCTTTCGTTGCGTGAGGTTTTATAGTTGAGTCTCAAACACAGACACTGCATCGCTTATGGAAAAGGAAAAAGTACACTTGAAAATGTCTTGCAGACATGTGATTCTATAGAAATATCTAATTTTTAATATGGAAAACAAGATATAGAATCAAGTAGCCATGTCCATATTTTAAGCAGCTGCCCCATAGCAAAAACAAAACAAAAGAAAAGAAACCTGAAAAACTCCTCGCAGTAGGAGCTGGAAGACTCTGTGAGACATCCTCTAACTTCTCAGCCACACTTGAGGTCCTCCTGGGGACCACTTCCAGCCTGGGGACCATTTCCAGCTTTGTTTTGCAGTTTTGTTCTTCATTGCCTACATGCAGCTCCCAGTCCACAGACAAGCCCTCGAGAGTGGGTCTATGTTTTGTGGGGACTGACACTTAGAAACTAGGGACTTCCTTTTAAAGAAAATAGTTTTTCAAGGCCTCTCAATTTTTCAAATTTTACATAAGTTTATAGAACACAATATGAAGACCTTCACTGAAGTTTTGGAAGGAATTTGCAAAAATGGAAGAACCTAGAAATGTCAATTTTGCCATTTTCTTGGTTTTAGCAGTCAGGTTTTTTTTTAAGAGTTATTTATTTTATGCATATGCATTGTAGCTGTCTTCAGACACACGGGAAGAAGGCATTAGATCCCATTACAGATGCTTGTGAACCACGATATGTAGTTGCTGGGAACTGAACTCGAGACCTCTGGAAGAGCAGTCAGTGCTCTTAACTGCTGAGCCATCTCTCCAGCACTAGTGGTCAGTTGTTACAACTTACTTTTTAATCATGTTGGAAGTATGAAGGCAGCTCCGGTCTGTGCATGACCTCAGATCAGATAGAAAGGAAGCAAAGCTTGGCTTCGTCTATCACATGCTTTGGGGATAAGAATCCAAATTCCAAAAACATTTGAGTGGGTAAATGTTTAAAGTTTGCTTACAAAACAATATGCAATCACCCGTGGAACTCACCATGTAGACGCATGCAATTACACAAGTAATAATAGTTTTTAATGATCAAAATCTCTATCTCTGAAAGGGTAAAAGGTGCCACTTCTTTCCCTCTGGTCCACTTTTCTTACCTCTCCTCCCCATCTCACTTCTTTGCTTCCCTAATTAGGCTTTTTACTGTTCTTTTTCAGACTTTTTCTCGCCCCCCCCCCCCCCCAATGCAGCTTTCTTCACATTTTCTGCTTTCTACCGTTTTCTCTTCTTTCTCCTTCTGGCCATATATTAACATTTCCAAATTATTCCAGTGAAAGTGTTGACAACAGAAAACAAATCCATTTTTTTCTGTAAATCCCATTCTTTCAACAGTTTCAACTTCTATTATTTATTTTTATTTTATGTGTATGAGTGTTTGCCTATTATGTCTGTGTACTGCATGTGTACAGTGCCCAGAAAGGCCAGAAGAGGGCGCCAGTGCCCTGGGACTAGACAGCTCAGATGCTTCTGAGCTGCTGTGTGGATGCTGGAAACCTATCCTGGATCCTGTACCAGAGCAGCAGCTGACTGAGCATCTCTCCAAGTCCTGATGTTTAACAATTTGTAAAGACTACTGGGCAAATTTGTATTTATTGTGACTTCATAAAAGGACCCAAAGGCCAAGGAATGACTCAACAAGAAACAGTGTAACTGAAAAATCAAGAAGTAGCTAAAGTCCCAAAGCATAGACACTAAGTGGGGACATGCTTGATAATACCCAGAATTCCACGCCAGGCAGCGGTTACTAAAGCACACAGAGGAGTTACAAATTCTGTTTTTAATTTTCTTCTGGAAAGTTACCGTGTTTTGGTTCTTCTCAAACTGGGTATACAAATAGGTTTTCAAGTTTTGGGATTTTTCCCCTTCCGTTAAAAGTCATCTTCTCATCATGGAAATTTAGAAACATTGTTTTGCTAAAAATTTTAAACCTGAAATACTTCAAGTCTCAGGAAACTGCCTAATAGGCACCCAGAGAGTTCTGTCAATCAAACCTAGCAGATTGGCTGTATTGTCTCTGGTCTCTAATCGTGTTAAAAGAATTGAATGGCTTATATAAATAGTTAAAGTCCTGCTGCAGACTCCCTTGCTTATTTTTCCTCCTTACTGCAGAATTCAAGTTCTTGTTGAATTCATTTTGTGGCTTCATGGTTGTTTTCTGTGGTTGCATTTATTGTAACCTCTCACTGGAAACAAATGGATAAAACGTCCTACTACTGGCCTGTTTCAGATGCAAATGTGAAGAGTATCCCAGCCGAAGGAGCAAACGCTCAGAAAAGAGATTCATGAGAAAGGCAATTGATCAGTTACAGTTACATTCCAAAACGATTTCCTACATACAAGGTTTCTATTTCTTTAATATGTGGTGGAAGATGGTTGATGGGCTTCATGAGTCTCATTTTTCTAATTCTCACACAGTCTCTCTCTCTTTTTAACAATACATTTGTTATTCATGGACTCAGTGTCAGGGGTGTGTATGGAGGGTTGCTGTGTTCTCTAAGGTGTCTGCAGAGACTACAACTTTCAGGAGTTCTGCCCTATTTGGTCCTGAGGGTTGAACCTGAGCTGCCAGGCTTGGATGCAAGTGATTTTGCCAGCTGAGCCATCATGCTGGCCCCATGATATTTTTGTTAAATCACAGAATTAATGGGAACTGGAAATGAGAGCTCTGACTCTCCAGATTTGGCTACTTGGAGAACCCAGCAGCCCCAGGTCTCCTGTGAGCATCGGAAACTGTGAAATATTTTCTTTATTCAGAGATGGGACAGAGACTAATGCTAAGGAGCAGCAGGCAAAATGGGGAACTCGACTGTTGAAGATAGGAAATAATATCTACTTATTACTTCAGTAAGATTATATACTGCATATAGTACCCAAACATAAAGAGAAACTAAAAGCCATACAAACAGATTGATGCAGTTTTAGACCCTTGAGTATTAGTAGTCTTTTGGTTTCTAAAAAAAAAAAAAAAAAAAAAAAAAAAATTCGAATGATCATTGGCTTTTGAAGGGCAAATAATATAAAAGTGTGGTCCTAAAATTGAGATGACATCACTCATGAATAAATTTGCTAATTATTTCACCTTTGCTGACCCCTCGGTTTCTAGAGTGGGTAGCCTCTAAGGTGCTACACTAGGATGCATCAACCTGCATCTAACAACAGTTACGTGCAAACATGACACATCTGTGAAGAGGGAACCTCAGCACAGAATTGCCTCCATCAGACTGGCCTATGGACTGTCTAAGGGGGGGTTGTGATTTCTCATTGATGTAGGAGGTTCTAGACCACTGTGGGTGGTCCCATGCAGTATAAAAAGGGTGTCTGAGGAATCACAGGAAACAAGCTACCATGCAGAGCTCTTCATGCCGCCCCATTTCCTACCCCAGTTTCCTTTCTTGAATTCCTGCCCCAGTTTCCCTTGATAACAGTCCCAATACACCCCTTGATCTCCAAGATGTTTTTGGTGAGTTTCATCAGAGCAACACAAAAACTAACTAGAACAACGTGTATACCCACTGTGAATGCACTTGTATAAAAGACAGCTAACCATGCCAAAACGTGGGAATAAGACTGGCATTCATTGCTGCTATCTGATGACAAGCCTGATATTTAAAAAACACCATTTAGAATGTTTGAGAATCAACTTGTAACTTAGAATTCAGAGCTACTTTCTTTCTTTATCATGTATTGATACTTTGCTAGAACTCTGACAGGAAGAGTTTATCTGATATGTAATAACAAGATCTGATTAAAGAATTTTAATCTCCCCAGTAGGATACCAAGTTACTGGTAATAATTGGCTTTTTAAGAGTCACAATCTGTGACACATTTTTTATTTTTTTTTAATGGGTCAGAAAGTCAGATTATGTACATCCAGGTAGACCTGCTTCTGAGCTTCTTAGCTGAAATAAGATAGACCAGGTTAAAGTCTACAACTGTTTTAAAGACACAAACAGGCAATCTTTTCAGAAACTCCCACACTCAGACATGCCTTTTAACAGTTTACCAGCTGACTTCATTAGGCAAATTTATATATTGATTGCCCAAAGGACAGAGGTATAAAGTGAATGGTTACAGTAACAACAGTTAATGAACAAGCGTCTCGTATGTACACTTTGCTTTGCCTCTGTTTATTTAATACACCAATCCCATTTCTTGGATATTGCCATTCACATTTTGATCAGGCTAGCCCTTCTTGTCCTGGGAATACTTTTATTTCTGCCCATTGTGTTAAAGCTTATCTTTAACAACATCTTATCTTTAACATGTTGGCAGCCAAAGTACATGGCTTGAACCTGAAAATAGACTCCTAGAGAGAGTTATTAAATTAACAGGCTGGCAAGCCAAGGATGGGTAAGATTCTACACAGAGCCTTACCAACCTAAGACAGAAGGGCATTGCTTTTGATAATGCATATTCCATGATGGGTAAGGAAGGCATTCTTGTCAGAATGACCTAAGACAGGATCAGTCTTGTTAACAAAATAAAAAGGGGGGAGAGGCAGAGAGCCTTTGGGGCTGCTTGGCAAGAAGCTGATATGGGCCAAGGACAAGGAAATGGGCTGCTTGGCAGAAATAGGACATTGGCCAAGGACAAGGAAGTAGGCTTCAGGCAGGAATCTGACATTAGACTAGAACAAAGAAGTAATTTCAGGTAGGAATCTAAATCTTAGGCTACAACAAAGAAGTAATCTCAGGCAGGGATCTAAATATTAGACTAGAACAAAGAAGCAATTTCAGACAAGAATCTAAATTTTAAGGTAGAACAAGGAAGTAGGCCTCAGATTTGTAAATGACCTTGGACTAGGATAGGGAAGTAGGCTCAGATACTTTGGTCCTGATAAGCCTTTAGAAACAGTGATCATAGGAGTGTTCACGTAATTGGGTTTTATGCCCTTCTTTTCCTTTGACCTTTTGTGCTTATTGTATTGCTTGTTCCTTGACTATTTGCATCTATTGTATTGCTAGACCCTCAATCTAGAACTGACCTTAATACATGCATGTAATCAAAATGGTATAAAAGTATAAAGGAAGAGGGGGTATAGGATAGTGGGTTGAGGGGGGGAATGGGGAAAGGGGGGTACATCTGTATTGTAAATAAATAAAATATCCAATAAATTTTTTTTTTAAAAAAAGAAATGTGAGGATTGGAGAGATTAAGTGATTTTCCCAGGAGCAACTGTTTAGTGAAAAGTATGAGCTTGAATTGACTCCCGTTTACTGATTTCAGAACTTGTACATCAAACCATCACATTTTGGGGCTATTGGCTATGAAGTAGTTAGCTCTCTCTTGAGTATTTCATTCTGTGAGATAAAATATGCTGACAAAGTAACTTAGAGGGAAAGAGTTTGTTTTAGTTAACAATTGTAAGAATACTTATTTAACAAAATATTCTGAAATGTAAATTCCTTTTATTGAGGTTGTCACAATGAAAGACATTTTTATTTGAACACTCACTCAAGTTGAAACATCACAAAACTCTGTTTTAGATCATTGAGGGTAAGGAACCCCAAGTCAGTTACAAGATGAAACTGTAATACAAGAGTTTTTAAATTAAAACATTAGTATTTGAGGATTTACAATTAAGAATCTCTGTTAGAATATCCCCCAAAACAGTGGAGGGATACCTTATAAAGCTTCACTTCAGGCAAGGGATTTTATCTTCTATTCATAATTTCTCCACTGTTAGACCAATGTTTACATTGTAGACTTGCTTGGGCATTTAATCAGTTGATACAACTAAAATGTTTGACCAAGACTCTGGATAGACTTAGCATCCACTGTTACCTCTTAATATTATTAATGTATTCAGCAACTACAGAAAGACCACTCAGATTTTTCTCTCCAATTTTAAGCCTGCAAGTCTTAATTTAGAATATATCTTTACTTCCAGTTAGTATATTAGGTCTAAAACACTTAATCTCACTTTTCTGTTAGGAGGGTGTGATTGTGTCAGTGAGGAGACTCAAAATTTAAGTACAGTTTCAGTGAAAAAGTTGCAAAGAATATTTATTTAACTTATTTAATACTTATTCCATTAGTCCTTTTGGCTAATGGAATTTGCCTCCAATTCTTATACTTTAGAAATAAGTTAACTCCACTCTTACGGCACCCACAGACTCTGGCTTCATTACTTAGGAAAGGATCTGATGGAGATCAAGATTAAAAGCCAATGAAGATAAAGCTTAAAAGAGAATCCCAGGAGGAAAAGGAGGCAGTGCACACTCAGTGTGGGTGATCTGAGATGAAACGAGGGGGTGCAGACCATTTAACTTCAGATGGTCCAACCCCAACCTGTAATATTTTCACTTTATTGTATATGTAAGCAAAATGAATGAGATAGAAGTCATATTTGGGATTTTTATCCTTTCCCAGGTCAGGGATATGCTGTCCCATGTGTCTTAAGATCCTGGGCTTCTGGGGACTGTAGCTTGAAATAAGCCTGATGGTCTGGAAGGGAAACAACCATCATTGTCTGCACTGTCTTTGCTGCTAAGGCTTGATGTTCACAGGTGGATTAAATGAATTTCCCATTTGTAGCGTTTTCAGGTTACAATGGTGGTGTCCAGTCACAGCTGCAGTGTTAGCACAGATGTGGTCCAGAGGTAGTGGCTCTTCAGGATTTTGGAACTAGTCTCATGCCAGTTTTAACCACCCCAGACCTGATGAGGAGGAGGCACAGAACATTATAGACACATAGATGTCTGCAGCCAGAGGGTCTTATGGAACTAGAGAAGGCAGGATGCCTGCCCTGACCCTGCAGGAGGAAGCTGGAGCAATAACTACTCAAAGTCCCAACTGCCAACCACAACTTTCTCACTTGCCAAACCCAGGTGGAAGTCAGGGAATACAGGGCTTATGGGCCTCCATCCTCAGTCCAATCTCTTGGGGTTAATTGACCATACAAAAGGATAGACTAGACCTGTATGGCAAATGGAAAAGAATCATACTGGCAATAACACAGGGTGACTAATGATAAAGCGGTTGCCTTTTCCTCCCCTTTTATACTCCCGAAAGCTGCATAGGGAGAAGTAAGATTGCTCTTCAGAAGTTGAAATCATGTAAACAACTACCCTACTTCTCAGAGGCACATGCGCCTCTTGGGTTAACTTTGTTTAAGCTATTTCCATATCTAAAGAAAGAAGGTGGAAACCGAGGAGATAACTCAACTGGTAAAGCCCATGGCCAAGTGTAAGAACCTGACTGATGCCCAGGACCCATGTAGAGAAGCCATAGATTCTGGTGTGGTATTACGGCCCCAGTGTTGGACTGGCAGAGATGGGCAGATCCCTGGGACTTCTTCCTGGCCTAGCCTGCTTGCCAAGTTTCAGGTCGGTGACAGACTGTATCAACAAACAAAATGTGAGGGCTCAGCAGGCAAGAACTCCTGCTGCTCTCCAAGAGGGCTGAAGTTCAGATCCCATGGCCTATCTGGTGAGTCTGTAACTCCAGTTCCAGGTGATCTAATGTCCTCTGTTGGTCTCCGTAGGCTCTTGCATATTCATGGTGAACACAAATGCACGCAGGCACACGTATATGCACATATATACATTAGTAAGTGAATCTTAAAGATGAAACAAAGCAGACAGTTCTGGTGTATGGCACCTATGGTATCTTCTGCCTCACATACTTACACAGGCATACACATGCACATTCACCACACACACACACACACACACACACACACACACACACACAGGTATTTGCACATCCACATGGACATACACATGTACTCACACAGGCACAGAGAAAAAGAAGCTGGTCACATCTCTTTATATATATATATATATATATATATATATATATATATATATGATTTTATGTTCAAATCTCTCCTGTATCTTTTACTTAGCTTTGGATCCTAAAAAAAAAATAGCAGACAAATGACTCACTTCAGATACCAACATTAGCAAGCTAGAGTATGTGTGTTTTCTCTCAAGAATGTCAGGATTTTGAGTCATTTTATCATAAAACTATTATAGTTTCACATATTTCTGAAAAAATTGTTTGTTCAATAATATAAACAATGTGGTAAAAATGTTTAGTTACTAACCAATACTTATCATTTTAAGTACATTGTACAAACAAATGGTGACCTAGTGTTTTTCATACGGGATGTTATAGTAAATTCTGACTTCATCTCTCTCTGTGGTAACCTGTTGATAAAGTGGTAAAATATGAGTATAATGCTTCTGCCCTTACCTGCCTTGTAGAACAATCCTGATCAAACAGAGCAAATATAGCCAATAGGTTTCAACAAATAATTTTAAAAGCCTTGATTTCACTAAAGATCATAGTTCATAAATATTCTATTATTATGCTTATTAAGTCTCAGAAAAATCAAAGCTGAAAATTTATCAGACTTTCAAACAAGTGGCAATGATTCCCTTACTCACTGAGAGTGTTACTTTGTGGTTGAATATAAATTTATTCCCTTAGTATCTATGAAACACAAGATGCTCAGGTGACAGATACTGTCATCAGTTAACTCATTGTTACTGGGGATTTTGTTGTGAGTCCAGAAGACTTGGAAATAAGATCAGCAGACCAATAAGAATAGGCCCTTCTCTGAGTAAGACAGGTTGACTGGGTATTCAGTTACTGAGGTATAATAACCAAATCAGAAATGCATACATGTAGCAAAGCAACAGACCAGACCAGGCCCTCCTCTTTGTTCATAGACTCCTTTACACACAAAGCTACAAGAAAAATTAAAACTTGATGACTTGAGAATAAAGAAAAGGGACTGAGTTGGACAGCCTTCCAGGCACTGGCATGCAAACACTCAAGACTTCTGGCTCCTGCCATTTGGCCCAGAACCCCTGAAACCTGATATGGAGGTATCAACTGGTATTCTCTCTCTGTGTCTTTCTCTGTCTCTCTGTCTCTTTGTCTCTCTTTCTCTCTTCTCCACACATTTCTCAGAGCAACCTCTCCTTTTCTTTCTGATTTAAAAATACTGTTTGTTTTAAATAGGACATTCTTACCTTAGGAATAAAATAAATTTTGGCTCAGACAAATAATTGAAATCATTATTACTATCAAACATACCTGGAGCCATAACCTGCTAGGGCATCAAAGAAACACAGGGTCCCAAAGGCATCGAGACTACTCCTACCCCCAGGAAGCCTTTGTTGTTCAGTTTTTAGGTAACCATGCTCAACTCAGAACAGTCTTGTGACCTCTGACTTTGGTTTGGGGGGTCATGTATGTCCTTGATGCATCATTTATACCTAAGAACCTTTTCATCTCACCTGCCCTCAGGATGGGACACCTTTATTTTGCTTTGTCCAGGTAATGCATGTCTTACCCAGACAAGGACCTATTCTTAATGTTCTGGTTGATCTCTTTTCTAAGCCTACTGGGCTCAAGACAAAGGCCCTAGCAGTGATGAGGTGAGTGAACTCCCAGGGTTGTGGTGACCTTGAGTTGTCTTTGCTACCTTTATTTTTCTGTTCAAACTGGAGCAGAGCCTAACAAGACTATCTCAAACCTACCTACCCATAGTGCACTGGTCCATTTGGTGCCAATGTGTTATCTGCATCTTATTTATTCTTTCTAAGTCTTAGGTATCATTGAGGAAAATGGACCAGAAAGACCATAAGAACAAGAGGCAGTGGATGACTACAGCAAAACACTGTTTTCTGGACAATACAGGGCAGTTGCACATGTGAACTAAGAATGTGAACTCACAGTGGATGCACCTGCATTCAGAAGACAGCAGAAGATCAAGCCAGGTGAAAACCTAGCAACGTGGGTAGGGGCTCAGGAAGCCCCACCGAGAGTTGAGAATAATAGCAGCTGAAGGCTGCTGGGGGAGGGAAAGACAGTTTTCTTCAATGACATGGTCTCTGAGAGGCTGCCCACATTCCAGTGGAGGATCTTACACCCACATACATACTGGTAACACTAGATTGAAGAGGAAACTTCCGGTTTCTTTGGAGATGCCATTGTGTCATGTGAGTTTTTCTGGAAGCTGTCTTATGAGAGGATGTTTTGCTGAGGCAGATACTTGAGAAGTCACATGATATTTGGAAAGAATTTAAATAGAATCAAGCAGACAGTGAATGATGCTCTTGCATTGGTTTGCCGTGCAATGCTTTGCTGCTCTTTGCTGCTCTTCACTTGTCATGACTTTGTAGAGAAAAATGCACCAGAGAATTTCTCATGGTGTTCTGGCTGCTTCTTGCTGCTTCCATGGACTTGTGGAGATTCGGTGGAGCCTCTTGGTTTCTTCTGGATTGAGCCACTGCTACTGATTCCTGTTTGGTGTTTTTGGACTGGACTGCTGATATCCTAACAACAAAGACTGGAATTATCCCAAAGAACTACTTCCAATCAGGTCCACATCCCCAGTTTCCTATTACCCTTTCTTTTCCCCTACCTCTGGTAGGTGGGCTAGAAGGGAGGTTGATACATTTAAGAACCCTTAATAAAACAGGTTTTGAAAAATCTAAGCCTACACTAGATAGACAGAGAAAAGTACTTAAGGGAAAAGGGGGTTTGTTTGGCTCAAATTTCCAGGTCATGGTTCATCATTGCAGGAAAGTCAAGGAAGAAAAGACTTGAAACAGCCGATAACATCACATCTATACATACATACTAGTGATAGGCTCCCTCCCCCTCTCTCTGTTATATAGTCCAGGATTCACTGCCTAGAGAAAGGGATCCAGCCTTCCCCCTCATCAAAACAATCCATAGATATGCCCACAGGCCAGCCTAGTTGTTGCGAACCCCCCACGCTTGGGCACCAAACTGTTGCGCTTACTGGAGCCCGATGTTGGACGCCAAACTGTTGCAGCCTGTACTGTCCGTTTCGGTCTGAAGGTCAGGGTCTAGCGAGAGAGAGAGTGGGGATAAAGGGGAAGAGACGCGAAGAATGGAGACAAGACAGAGATTCTGATCAAGTCTCGTTTATTGAAGGGAATTCTGAGCTATTTATAGGCTTTTGCCACGTGCCTTGTAGGCGCGTGGATACCACGTGCCTTGCAGGTGTTGATATGACGTAAGCCTTACAGGCGTCTATAGCGTGGACAGCACGTGCACCGCAATGCCTTGCAGGCGTGGATAGCACGTGTGCCTTACAGGCATGTATGGCGTAGATAGCACGTGGACAGCACGTGAACTGCAATACCTTGCAGGCGTGGCCACCACGTGCACCTTGCAGCTGGGGGCAGTAAACAGCAACACAAAATATGTGGGATATCAGAGTGTGCTTCAGCTGTTGTAGGCTATTGAAAACCAAATCTTTCGTCAGGGTATATGGTTCCAGATGGCTGCAAAGTTGATCTAGCCGCTTTCTGCTAAAGTCGGCTCCCAACAGGTCCCCCTTTTTAAATTTTTTTCAAAAGGGAAGGCTGGGAAAACTTACGGAAACCGTGCCTGTCCTAGGTTGGAACAAAGGACCCCAGCCTCCCTTTCCCGTCCTTGGATACTCAACAGCCATTGGTTGAGCTCCTGTCTTAGGATGGTGAGGCCTCCCTTCTTTTAGGGGCAAGGGTCTCGGTATGCTCTCTTACCCGTCACTGACTATCCGGCTTAGTGCGTAAGTTAGGGGTTAATCCTCATCAGTCTTGATGACAGAGGTTTCAGAGTCCCCTACTTCCAGCCTGTAATAGCGGACCTGTATGGGTTTCATTTGAATAGTATCTCGTACAAAAGCCATCAGTTTGTTGAACCTTATTAACCCAAGAGACAAGAGACTTAGTAATGCCTGAACAGTCAGTATAAAAGCAACACTCTTTTTTAAGGGTAACACATAACTCCCTCTATCAGAGGAGTAAAAAGTGTAAGCCTCTTCTATTCTGTTTATAAATGTCTTATATCAGAATCTAAATCTATATAAATACAAAACTGATCATAGCTTTGATCTAAAGAAAACTAAGGAAATCCCTGTTCCTGCTCTAGTCAATCTCAAACCCAAAAAACAACTATAGTAACTGTGGTAGTGGGTTTTCTCCTAATCTAAATTCCCACTAAATCTAAAACAATCTAGTTCCCCACTAAATCATAAGTCAGGGAATCAAGAGTCCAATAGAGCCACCCTGGAGATATGGGTGGTGATGTCTTCTTCAGCACTGATAACTTCCCAAGTCAGGTTTACTTGTTGATCTGTTCCAATTTGAAGGCAATTGTGAAGCATCTTTATGTTTCCTGTGAAGAAAAAATATGCTTCTCAGGGGGTTTCTCCTCCCTGGATTTGTTATTGTTGTCTATTTGTTTAATCAGTCTCTCTGGCAGCCAACGTGCAGCATCTGCAGTTTGGGAATATATGCAAACAGAACCTCTTCCCCAGATAAGCACTGGGTCTGGCCCATTCCAGGTTCCAGTTAATGGATCTTTCCAGAGGACTGTTGCAAAATTTTTTTTTGTATCAGGATGCCAGAATCTATCTGCAGCAGATTTTCCTTCAGAATCCAAATTTTAAAAATTTAAAATGAAGAGTGCATGATGAAGGATATTTCTGGGGGATCCCTTGGTAGGGTACCATTCCCCCTTTTTAATTTTTTCAAATTGACATTTAATGGTTTGATGTGTCCTTTCTACTATACCTTGGCCCTGTGGATTATATGGAATACCCGTTTTATGTAGTATTTCTAATCTTTCACAAAATTGGTGGAAACTGGAGCTTGTATAACCTGGGCCATTGTCAGTTTTTATCTGTTTAGGCACACCCATTACAGCGATTGTAGCAAGCATATGAGCAATCACATGCTTGCTTGTTTCTCCAGTTTGTAATGTTGCATAGATGAAACCACTGTATGTGTCTACACATACATGTATATATTTTTGTTTGTCAAATTCATTATAATGAGTAACATCCATTTGTCAGATACTGTTTGGTATCAGTCCCTTTGGATTTACACCCAAATGAGGAACTGGTAAAAGTTTAACACATGATTGACATTGTTTGACAATTTGTCTAGCTTGTTCTCTGGTAATTTTAAACATAACTCTTAAGGTTTTAGAATTAAGGTGATGTAACTCATGAGCCTTTATGGCCTGATCCAAATTAGATTTTTGATCTGGTAAAGTCACTGCAGCTATTCGAGTAGCTAGGTCTGCCTTGGTATTTCCTTCAGAGAGAGGACCTGGTAGCCCAGTGTGGGCTCTCAGGTGTCCTATAAAGAATTTACACTTTCTCCTCAAAATTAATTGTTGGCACTGTAAAAACAAATCAGCTGCTTCTGAGGAATGTTTTATTTGTGCAGCAGTTTCTAGCAGAGGGATAGACTGAGCTATGTATGAGCTATCTGTATAAATGTTAATGGGTTGATTTGGAAATGCTTGAAACACAGCAATAACAGCATGTAATTCAACCAATTGAGCTGACACAGATGATGTAGCAAAGGAGATTACTTGATCTTTAAAGGCATAAGCAGCTGTTCCTGATGAGGAACCATCAGTGAAAACTAGCAATGTTTCCTTGATAGGTTCATGTGCAGTACGAGATGGAAAAACAAATTCATGATGATTACAAAACTGAACCAATTTATCTGGTGGATAATGATTATCTATCTGACCAGCAAATGAGGCACATGCAATAGGCCAGACTTCAGAATTCTGTATAAGCCAATCAACCTGATGTCTTGTATAAGGTTGTACTATGACATCAGGATCTTTTCCAAAATATTTTTGACTGTTATCTCTGCCTAACATAATCATATCTGCTACAGCTGCATAGTATGGATTAAGAACCTTCTTGGGGGATGAGGGAAGATGAACCCATAATATGGGTGCAGTTTGTCAAAAAACTGCAGTAGGAGTCAGTTTAGTGTTAAAAATAAGAAAATATAAAGGCTTAGAATAATTAATATGAGTTACAAATTGGGATGAAATAGCATTCTCTACCTTCTGTAAGGCTTTTCTACCCTCCTCTGTTAGAGCCCTGCCAGATTTAGGGTCAGGATCTCCCTTGAGAATATCAAACAGAGGCTTCAATTCTCCTGTTGTAAGTTTCAAATATGGTCTTAGCCAATTAATGTCTCCCAGTAGTTTTTGAAAATCATTAAGTGTCTTAAGGGAATCAGTCCTCAGTGTGGCTTTACTATTAATAATACTTGGACCATTAATCTGAAATCCTAAATAGGTATATGGGTCTTGTAATTGCACCTTTTCTGGTGCTATTTGTAACCCTGCAGTCTGTAAAGCTGTTCTAAGATCATCAAAGCACTGGAGTACCTGTTTTCCATCTTTTCCAGCTATCAAAATATCATCCATGAAATGAATCATGTAAATTTGCTTCTACATAGTTCTAACACCCTCTATGGCAGAAGCCACAAACTTTTGGCACAAGGTAGGACTGTTAGCCATACCCTGAGGCAATACCTTCCATTGATATCTTTTCATAGGTTCTCTAAAGTTTATAGAGGGAATACTGAAAGCAAAACGTTTTCTATCATTAGGATGTAAGGGGATAGTAAAAAAACAGTCTTTTAAATCTATAACTATTTTATAATAACCTAAAGGTATGGCCACCGGTGTGGGCAGCCCAGGTTGTAAGGCTCCCATTTTAATCATGGTTGTATTAACAGCCCTCAAGTCTTGCAACAATCTCCACTTTCCTGATTTTTTCTTAATGACAAATATTGGGGTGTTCCAGGGAGAGTTACTCTCTTCCAAATGCCCTGCCTGTAATTGCTCCTGCACTAGCAACTGGGCAGCTTGTAATTTTTCGGTGGTTAGGGACCACTGATCCACCCAGACGGGCGAGTCCCCTTTCCAGGTGATGGGATCCGCACAACGTCCTAGGGGTGCAGCTGAATCAGTAGCCCCCATCAAAAATACCCCAAGCCTCTTCTTTCATTGTTACCATAAACTTCAGTAGGATGAATAATTTCATCTTCACCTTTTCCTAATCCTTTGTCTGGGGAAAGCTCAGAGTTTACCATTTGAGCCATGATTACTTCATTAGGGCTGCACATAATCAATCCCAACTGGGATAACAGATCTCTGCCCCAGAGATTAATGGGAAGGCCTGAGATGACATAGGGTTGTATATTTCCTGTATTTCCTTCTTTATCTTTCCACGTTAGCACCTTAGAGCTTTGTAGTGGATTTTGACTTTGGCCAATATCCCTTAAATTGGTTAAGGTTGGGGTCAGAGGCCAGGTAGCAGGCCAATCACTTTGTTTTAGGATAGTCACATCAGCTCCTGTGTCAACCAAGCCTTGGAATGCCTTTCCATCTAGCCAGATTGTTATCATAGGTTTTTGTTTAACTATAGGCTGTACCCAGTATGCATCAGAGGAACCAAAACCTTGATCCCCTCTTTTAGGATTCTTATATTTGTGATTAGTAGGGTACAATGGAAGTAACAATAGTTGAGCTATCCTCTTTCCTGTAGGAATGGTGACTATGTTCTGAATTGCCTGCGCCATTACCTTAATCTCACCCTGATAATCATTATCTATAACTCCAGGAAAAATTTGTAATCCCTGTAGAGTAGTACTGCTTCTTCCCACTATCAGGCCAAACACATTTGGATAGAGTGGTCCAAACACTCCAGTGGGTAAAGCCTGAGGTCCCATTTCTGGGGTTAATACTGTGTGGGTGGCAGAACTGAGGTCCAGTCCTGCGCTTCCTGGTGTTGCTCAACTAAGTTCAGAAAGGGATTGGTGTTTGCTGGTAGGAGACTGACTGCTCCATAAGCCTGTTTTGGCTTGTGTCGGTTCGGGGCCTGGAGCTGGCCCCTGTTCCCGTTTCCCTGATTATGGGAAAGGGTGTTACCTTGTGCGTCTCTTTTAGACATACAATGACTAGCCCAATGCCTTCCACGTTTGCAACGTGGGCAGAGCCCAGGCTGTTTTCTGGGCTGTCTCTGGCTTAACTCATTTTCTACTTTGCAATCTCTTGCAAAGTGTCCAGGCTTACCATATTTAAAACATGCCTTTCTGTCTTTATTTGCCAAAAAATCTCTTACAGATTTTCCTTGCATAGCAGCTGCCATAGCTAAGCCCTGTTGATAAGAGGGACCTATGTCAGAACAGAGTCTGATATAACCCGTAAGGTCTGTCTTTTTCCTATAAGGTCTAATGGCCGCTTGGCAGGCAGGATTAGCATTTTCATATGCAAGTTGTTTCACATAATCTACACCTGCCTCTGCATTGCCAAAAATCCTCCCTGCTGTTGTCATTAATCGATGAACAAAGTCAGAAAATTGTTCATCAGGCCCTTGCCTGACTGCTGTTAAAGATGCACCAGGGTCTCCCTTTACCGGGAGTTTACGCCAAGCCTTCATGGCTGTATTTTGAATTTGAGCATATAAACCTGGGTCATATTGCATCTGGTTATCACTAGAAGCAAATTGCCCTTCTCCTACTAAGGCATCAAAGGACCAACCATTGCCTGCCTGAATGTTTCTCCTAGCTGTCTCTTTACAATTCTCATGATACTCTGATTTTCAAATAAGATAGTCTCCACCACTAAGAACTGCCCTCACTAACATATTCCAATCACTAGGAGTTAGCCACTCCTCTGCAACAGATTCTAAAATTGCAAGAGTAAAAGGAGCAGTGGCACCATATTGAGATACTGCATTTTTTAATTCTTTAATAATTTGAAAATTAAACCCTGTGTGATGTCTCCAAGCAACCCCTTGAACGTCTCTGGTCTCTGATACAGGGAAAGCCTTAGCGTCTCCCTCCTCTGGCTGATCTGTAGCTGAACTAAAGCTAGAGGATAGGGACTGCCTTTGGACACCAGGTTGAGGAACATGAAAATCCGGGGGATTTTTGCAGTTAGTCTCTTGAGACCTCTTCACTGTCCTTAATTTCTGTAACTGGTTACTTAAGCCCTGATACTCTTTTTCTAACTCTATCAGTTGTTTAAGGGTAGTAATTTTGTCCTGTAACTCCTTTTTAGGATCTACAACCATTGTCTCCATTGGGGGAGCACTTGGAGGTAGAGGCACATAGGGAAAGGGCATTTCAGCGTCATAAAATTTGACTTCCTCTTCCTCTCGGTCAGCACAATCTGGCTCTGACAAATTGTCATCAACCTTTGGTTGTATTTTGGATTCTAACTTACGCTTCTTTTTATTTTGAACCAAAATGACAGCATTCAAGAACAAAAGCAGAAAATTAACACATGTGAGCAGCAAACAAAACCGAAACAGAGAGTTGAATTCAAGCTGACTAATTTTGGATTCAGGTTGACTAATTTCTTGTCCCATTTTCCTTACCTTTCTCAATGCGGCAGATTCCTGCGGCAACCAACAGATTCTTCTTCCGTAAAGTCCCTCACTGGGCCTCTCGTTCCCGCTGCCCCACGTTGGGCGCCAAACTGTTGCGAACCCCCCACGCTTGGGCACCAAACTGTTGCGCTTACTGGAGCCCGATGTTGGACGCCAAACTGTTGCAGCCTGTACTGTCCGTTTCGGTCTGAAGGTCAGGGTCTAGCGAGAGAGAGAGTGGGGATAAAGGGGAAGAGACGCGAAGAATGGAGACAAGACAGAGATTCTGATCAAGTCTCGTTTATTGAAGGGAATTCTGAGCTATTTATAGGCTTTTGCCACGTGCCTTGTAGGCGCGTGGATACCACGTGCCTTGCAGGTGTTGATATGACGTAAGCCTTACAGGCGTCTATAGCGTGGACAGCACGTGCACCGCAATGCCTTGCAGGCGTGGATAGCACGTGTGCCTTACAGGCATGTATGGCGTAGATAGCACGTGGACAGCACGTGAACTGCAATACCTTGCAGGCGTGGCCACCACGTGCACCTTGCAGCTGGGGGCAGTAAACAGCAACACAAAATATATGGGATATCAGAGTGTGCTTCAGCTGTTGTAGGCTATTGAAAACCAAATCTTTCGTCAGGGTATATGGTTCCAGATGGCTGCAAAGTTGATCTAGCCGCTTTCTGCTAAAGTCGGCTCCCAACACCTAGTCTAGATAATTTCTCATCAAGGCTTCTGCCCAGGTAATTCTAGAATTTTTCAAATTGGCAATTAAAAATGAAGAATCACACCAGCTGAGTATGGGTGGCCTTACCTTCCTGCCTCCACACCTTTCTTCCCTTGAGAGAGTAGCCTGTCAAGCTGTAGACAGGTGTTTGGCCACAACAATAAGAAAAGTAGCTAATGTGTTTATAATTTGTACATTTCCTAAAAGGAGTGTATGATAATCTATGAGGAAATATATGGATATAATAAAAGATCTAGTAATGAAAGTATTAATTGTAAAGTTAAAAAAATCACATATACTACACTTTAAATATCGGCAAAATCTTATTGTTGAGAAAGCTTTTGTAAGATATACAAAATCAGATAGTACTTTATAGTTTCCCATGTTCACTAGACTATAGCATAATTTTGCCTTCAGCAATGTGGGGAGGAGCCTAGTGGATGGGGCTTGTATTGCATGGTCACTTTTCCTCTGGACATGAACAATGACATCTTGGGTTATCTCTGGTAGCCATGGTAACCAGAGCAGTACCATGGCAGCTGGTCTATGGTAATGGTGACAGAACTATTGCCTCCCTAGAGGATGGAGGAAGAAAGGGATAGGAGGCCTTCACTTGAGAGCCAGATGCAAGTGATCTTGAGAGATACTAGAGTATATGGGAATTGAAAGGTTAATTGAAGTCTGGACTCTATGAGATCACCATCCATAGTGGAGAGGGGCTTGGTGAGGATACAGCTGTTTGGGAGTCACTCATGCTCCTCTAAGTAACCCCTTACCCATGTTCTGTAACAAGCTCAACCTTTGACCTGTCGTGGATGAGGGTGCGAATTTTGTTGTGGATGTCCATCTAGGGTGATTACACATTTGTTTTCCCCAGGAGCGGTTAACACAGAAACCTGCTGTTTTATGATTAGCACAGAAGTCACTGAACCTGCCCAGTGGTCTTCCAGTCTTTGAAGTTTAAAGTAGCTTGCAGATACAACCCCTATAGTGACCTGTTCTTTCATTCCAGAAACCATCATGCAGAAATCTACTGCTGTTGTTAAAGTTAGAGCTCCTGATACGCATACAGCCAGGCCTTAGCTGAGACCCTAGGTGTTGACAGTTCTTACAAGCACTTGCTGCTCAATGCTATCTTGTCTCTCAGTCCAAGAGTATTGAAACTGCAATAGCTCTTGGTCAGACCGTCCTATCTTTGCTCTCAATGTCAGAGCATGGATGCCCAGCCACTCTGCTGTCTTCTCCCAAAGTTGGAAGCCATTCACCCAGAGGCCTGTGGGAAAGCATGATTTATATCACTAGGGCTTAAAGCACACAGTAACTGCCAACTCTCCCAAAGGCAGTGACTTCAGGACTCAGACTTTAAAGGACCTTTTGTGTTTTCTAGAAGGAAATGAAAAGGTATGCGACTTTCAAGTGTATCTGCAACAACCATACCTGCAATCATGACACAGAGGAGCAGTTTTTATGTAAATAGCACCCGAATAAAAGAAGATCCAAGCAGTGAAGGAAGAGGACTGTTAAGCACCAACTCCAAGTGGCCTCAGGCTCCACCACTGATCTTGTAATAGTTCTAACCCATCTAACTATGGCCTAAATCAGAGCTCATAAAATGGCCTTTGCTTTGCAGGCTGCCTGTGGGGTTAGGTTGTTCTTTTGTTTTTTGGGTTTTTTTTTTTTTTTTTTTTTGGTTTTTTTTTGTTGTTGTTGTTTTTAATTATTCACTTTCTAAATGAAGTTTTTAAATTCTTCTTGGGGGGCTTGACTTGTTGTTCTAGATTTTTTTTTTTCTTTTCTATTAGTGTCAAATCCAAGAGTGGATACTCAGTTGCCAAACTTGGCAAAGAAGCTGTTATTGACTCCTAGTGTCAAGTGGCTACAGCCTAAAGTGTTCATGGAAGACTCTGAAACACCCATCCTCGGAGGGGTGAGTGTTTGCACACTTGGGGGAGGAGGGAGTCTAGAATGGCCAGAATAATAAATAGCCACGGTATAGGAGAAAGCAACTAAGAACGAAGGAAGATTGAAACCCCAAAGCCCAGAGATAAGAACCAATGGTATGTCTCAGTGGGTGAACCCCAAATTCAATCCCTTGAACTCATGTGTTGGAAGAAGAGAACCAAGGACTTAGAGACTAGCCTAGCCTGGAAGAGGAATTTTAAATATAACAGCTAAGTGGCAACAACCAGGATTTAAACTTGCCAAGACCCTCAAGGTAGAGCTGGCTCAGTGCTCTGGGCTGAGAAGACTTCAATACAGGCAATGTGCATCATTGGCTAACACCAAGTATGCTGGCCTGTTTCTGCCAGTCTTCACATGGGATGGTGTTATCACATTGTGATAGAATGTAAATATAAATGTTGGCTATTCCATCAAAGTAGCTATAGCATAAGATAGCATGCAGACCTCCCTCCCCCCACCCCCCCCTTTTTTTTTTTTTTTTTTGGTTTTTCGAGACAGAGCTTCTCTGTGTAGTCCTGGCTGTCCTGGAACTCACTCTGTAGACCAGGCTGGCCTCGAACTCAGAAATCCGCCTGCCTCTGCCTCCCAAGTGCTGGGATTAAAGGCGTGCACCACCACTGCCAGGCACATGCAGACCTCTCCTAACAGATCATATGAAGAAATCTAATATTATGAAGTCTATCCATGAATGAGACTATTCATGTACATATGAAAAAAATATGTTTGCGGTTTGTTTTTTCATTAGTGTAATGATACGTTCTTCAGGATTATAACGATCTATACTGATAACTACAATCTACAGAAAGAAGGCAAGAGGAAATGTAGAAAATGAAGAATTTTCATCGTAAAATGTGAAATTGTATACTTTAAAAATTAAAAGACGGTAACCAAAAATTATTCATGACAATTAAAAACCAAAAAAAGAAAAAAAAAAGAAAGAAAGAAGAGAGAGAGAGAGAGAAAGAAAGAAAGAAAGAAAGAAAGAAAGAAAGAAAGAAAAGAAAGAAAGAAAGCAAGCCATAGAAAACATTAGAGTAATATGGTTTTGTTCTTTTCCAGTCACTGTGTAGCATGGCATGTACAGTCTGGAACACTAAAGAAAGCAAATGATAGTAGGGTCACAGGCTCGGCTGGTGGCCGGCCGGGCTCAGTGCTTGATGTGAACAGGAACAGCCAGTTCACTCATGAAGGCACATTTCAACTAAGCTAGTATTCCTAGGTAAAAATGAAATGTCAGGTTAGGAAGAGAGAAAAAGCATGGATGGTCCCTGCCTTCTGGAGTTCCAGTCACCAAAGGAGACAGTTGCTAGGTATGTTGTTTCCACAAGGGTTGGCAAGGGTAGTGCACAAGAATCCTAAGCAGGTTTTAGGACTGACATTCTCTGTCACGCTAGGAAGAAAGGCTTTGTTAGTCTAGAGGTCTGTCTCATTTAAAAGTACAAGACAAGCCAAACAAACATAAACATCTTTGATGTCTTATCTATATCTGGTAGCTCAGTTAGGTAGTATAAACTGCAGGTTTTATTCACCTGACTGGGCTTCAAGTAACATTTGGATCTTTTAAAAGGACAAAGGTCTGTCATCACTGAGAATATGTGAAGTATTTTTAAAATCCGAAAGTGCTCCCTTAGGAGGGGCGACAGCTCTTGGAGCAAAGCGGCACCATTATGATAAATGTCAAACACCCCGAAGGGACCAAGATGAAGGGGGTGATACTCCCAGAGAGGAATCTGAGGGATGGAAAATACATTCTTCTCTGAAGCAGCATCCCTTTTATGGAAGAGCCAGTGTGCAGAGCTGGTTAGCCAGGATTTAGGGCTTTCTGGTACTAGCTCCTTTGTTTAAACACCGAACAATAATGATTCTTCTTAAATGGCCCGATTAGCATGGGAACTTGGATCAGATTTGAAACTGGATTTGGGTCTCAGCCCAGCCTCAGAGTGTAATATCAGGATGGTCATTTAACCACACTCAGCCACCGTTTTATTCCTAGTCATTTTATTGTGAAGATTGCCAAACCAAAGGAAAACCTTTCACAATAAACATCCATAACTCTGTCACAGAGAGTCGACGGACGTTTTCTAGTTTCCCTCTTCCATATTGTCCCCACAGCGTCATCCATTCTGAGTCCATCTTAGTTTCTAGAAGATATCAATGTAAACTCCCCACCCTCCAAGTATCAGCTTATAAATAAGGGTGTAGCTAGAGTTGAATATTTGTGTACTTTTCTTCTTTTGATGGAGAAAAAAAAAAGCCATATCTGAAAACACTGGCAGCTGTGTATCGAAAGGACCCTTGGAGGTCAGCATAGATAATATGGGCTCGTCCATAGTTGGTTATTTCATTGTATGTATTGTATGTATTGGGCATTGCATAAGAGTTTTAAGGTATTGTAGTAACCAAGAAATAACGAACAAGTGGGAAAGAGATACTTACAAATGAAAACCAATAAAGTATTGAAGGGGGCTTGACAGAAAGGGCAGGCTGCTCTGAGATCATGTACACAAGGGAATTCAATTAGAGATGAGGGAAAGTAAGTGAGTGCTGAGGTTATGTCAGGACCCTGATCCAAAGAAATGGAAGTTTATATGGTGCAGTCTTTGAGGAAACTCAATGAGGTAGGAGAGCAGCCTGTGGAAAGGGAGATTTGCAAGTATGAAAAAGTGATGATTTCATCCTTATGAGGCAGAAGTGAAGACTCAGGAGGGCCTGTGCTTTCCAGAGACAGAACTATTATATTAGGAAAGGAAGTCAGCTTAAGCAAGGAACTGGAGATGTGAAGGTGAACCGAGACGAGGCTTATCCTCTGGCATTGAGTAACTAAATTATGCTAATTTCTATATGATGGACCACTCTCAGATAGAAGCTAGTATTAACATTTGTAGATAAAGCTGCATAAAGATATTGGGTGCATTCACAGACAATTAATTGTTGTTATTTTTGACCTAACAGAGTTTTGTTGAAAGCCTGGTGCAAAATAATTTTACTCAGACTAAAGAAGGAATAGCACACCCTTGGAACCTCTATCCTAGTCTACAGCTAGGCGGAGCCAGCCCTTGATTTACTCTTCTTAGCGACCAGTTCCAGGAACCTCTTAGCTTTGAACAATGACTAATGACCATAAAGAGCAGTTAATATTTATGAGTGTTTACCGTGCACCAGCCAAGTCTTGAATTCTTTACTTGATTGCTTCATTCAGTAGGACACATAACAACTTTACGTTTGTCCTGATTTACAGATGAGAGAACAGACACAATGAGTTCACGGCTGATTCAAGCCATACCACAAGAGGAGGAGTCAGAGTTCCAGTGTAGGTGATACTTACAGACATTGTTTTAAACACTATGCTATGTATTAGGTGACCAATTCATACACAGCTGTGGCCTATGGAGAGGTGACATGCACCTGGCAGTGTTAAAGTCCATATCACCCTAGAATACATAATGCCAACATGACCTAATTTGTTACTGTCAATATATCTAGCTGCCTAATACATGAGTATCTTAGATGAAGACACTCAATGGCCAATAATGTCAGAGCTGGGACTGTAGTTTGGATGAACTGGCAGGAGTCACCTTCTGTTTTGTAGTGGGCTGCTGAGTCTCTTGAGAGGGTTCAGTGACTTGTTTTTCTTGTGCCTCATAAAGTCAGATTAATTATCATTGTATATTAGAAGCCATTTAAGTTCATTCTAGGTTTTAGCCTAGAATTTTATGTATAGTAACAGCCAAGTAAAGAATCTATCCAGTATTTTTTTTAGCCCATTTTAAATTTCATATTCATTCTTTATTACTTTCATCAACCTTTTTACTCTCTTTGGACATTGTCTCCCCTATTCTTACTCTCGACTAATGACTTTCTTACCATTTAGTTGAGAAAATTTGAAGTGGTTAACATCAAACACCCATAAGTAACTTTTGATATCTAACTGGCTTTGCTCATGAGACTGGTGGTATACAATTCCTTCTTTTAAACAGGGTGTGGTGTCTTGGCTCCTTGTGAAGATGAACCACTGAACTTCCAGGTGGGACTAAAATTCCATTCCTAAGTCCTGTTTGAGGGCATTGCCTAGCAGTTCTCTCTCCCCTTTCTTGAGTAGTGCGCCCCAACCTTTGGAATGGTTTCCTTTAGGTGTTATCTGCCTTGTTCTGTGGTACTTCCTTGCCACCTGTCGCATCAGAACTCTTAGTAGAGTTGGCTATGCTGGGTGACTCCATTTTCTTGCCTTTTGTTCTGTTCTTTCTCAAGCTTATTCCAATAATGTGTTTTTCACCTCTCAACCTAAGGACCTCAGGGTTGCTGACTCCAGCAGTTCAAACATCATATCATTTGAACTATACACGATATAACTTACTTTCTGCTCCAAGCCACCATACTCCCATTTATTCACCTGTCTTCTCTGAGGTTCTAACTGATACCTCCTTTCTCTATGCATTGAAATGTCCTAAGGGATGCTCTTTGGGCCTTACTTGCTTTCCCACTCACAGGTCAGTGTGGTTGATATGGAGTTAGCTTCAGATTAATAACTCCAACCCCCACTGCTTTCCTGAAGTAGGCCCAAAAAAGGGAAAATAAGAACTGGCAAGGATTGTAGGAAGGATGTGTATAGCAGTTTCTGTTGGTTGACAGCTCTAAACCCATTCATCTCCTAACTCCTTGGTAGCAAACATCCATTTTTTAGGCAAAGAAGCCTAAGCCTATGTTCAGGGTAAATTGCATATATACAATATACAATATACGTATACATATACGTATATTGTATATTGTATATTGTATATTGTATATTGTATATTGCATATATACAATGAAGAGTGGCTGCTTCTTCCAGTGGACGTTGGGAGGCCTGAATGAGATGCCTAGAGCTGTGGCAGCCAGCCACTAATGCAAAGTTAGCTTGAAGACAAACCCATGCTGAGCCAGGCCAAACAGAATGAGAGAATGAGTCCCTGATACAATCAGGAGCCTTGGCACTAGTTAACCCTGAAGCTACTATACAACCAAAATGTTATAAGCATGAAGGTTTGCCTCATTGTTTAAGGCAGTGAGTCTGGATGTTTTTGTTACCAGTGGCTTATACATTGAGATCAACACAGTGTGGGAATTTTTAGAGGAGGGCATTTCAGTGAGCATGTCTACACATGTGATCAAGTCCACACATCCTTTCTCTTTTCTGTCCTTCGATTTCTGTCTTGGCTGCCACCGGACACCTAACCATAGGGCGCCTACTCGAATGTCTGTTGTGTGGACCACATTCCCCTTCAGCTCATTCAGCTGAGAGGCTTGACTGAAATTTTAAGAGAAAGTTTGTGGAACAAGGGTATGGATTTCCCTCTTTATCTTCTTCCTTCTCTCTGTCCCCAAAGTCCTCCTTCTCATCCTGCTCTTGTTAGTTTAAGAGCACAGAGAAGAGTGGCCTGGCCAGTCCACTGTATCCACTGTATGCAGAGCAATGATGAGTAGGCTAGTCACATCACAGTTTTCTAAGAGCATCCCGGAGCGCACGTGTAAAGGTAGAGAAGTAGTCAGTTATAGAGGGCTGACCCAGGCAGCACATACAGGGGCTCTGAAGTTAGAGTGAGCTGCGCTTGTCGAAAAAGTACAGAGAAAGGCACCAAGACCAGGTCATCATGCAGAGTATGTGTTTAGGGAAAAACAAACATGCAAACAAACAACCCCCCAAAAACAAACAAACAAAAAACCCCACCAAAACAAAACAAAAATCCCCCCCAAAAAAACAAAACAAAACCCTAACCCCCCAAAACAAAAAAAACAAAGTAAACCAAATCAAATGTTCTAGAAGATCCCTTGAGGGTTTTATGACCATGGCAAAGTGTGGTTTCACAGAAGGTCTGGGAGAAGCCAGGGCAAAGTTTAAGCAGAGTGGGTTAATCTGATTTACCTTAAAACATTTTTCCTTTGACTAGCTGTGGAAAAGAGATGGCAAAAAGCAAGATAGAAAAAGGGGTAGGGTCAAGTTCAGAAGCTGTCTACGTACTTGGCTTAGCCCAAAATGACCGGAGTAGCAATAGAGAAGAGGCTCATTCAGGAATGATGTTCAGGTCATACATAAAATATATTGACGATTGGTTTGAATTGGGAGGTAAATAGGAATGGGTAGGAAAGGAGGAAATAAAGAAGATTCAGAGTTCTTGGTTTTTGTTTTGGTTTGTTTGATTGATTGTTTTTAACCTAAAGAAGTAGAAGAGAGTTGGGCCACTTACACAGTCTCTTCTAACAGAACACACACAGAAATGTGCCCAGCATCTTTCTTCTAGTGAACATTAAATAGACAGACGGGCAGAGGGGAAATAGGCAGATAGATATCCTAAAGTAACAAGTTACTTTCCTCCTAGCTTGGATCATTTTCTTTATGAATGGCCTATGAAAAAGGTAGACTTCTACATAACATGAGATTCTCTCCGAGTCTCAGAATTCTTGTCTCTGGTCTTTTGTTTCATCCTGTTATGTTTTCATGAAATAGATATTTTTGTTCAATAAGTTGACTCTCTAATCAATTAAATAATTTCATATTTTACCAAGTACTATTGCAATAGTCTGTTGCCAGCCGAGATGATGAATTAATCTGTGCCACTTGAATCTTTGCTTCCTCGGGGCTTTGCACTTGAACTGCATTTGATGTCTAGAATAATACTTTGTGTTACTAAGTATATAATGTTTGTTGCTGGATTAACTGAACTAATAAGATCACGGTACAAATGGGCATAAACGTGATTCTTGAGTTCGTCAAAGTAGGGTTAGTAAAGAGATCTTTTTCTGAATGAAAGCCCAGGTTACCCCACCTCCACCCTGTATCTCCTTATTCTCTTTGGAGATCTAGTACACATAGGTGTCTTTATTCCAGAATAGAGGAGAGATGTTTCACAGTGCTTGTGGGAATTTCCCCCTTCAAATCACACTTCTACAATAACAATTAACAGTCCTCCATCAAACAAAGAGAACCACTACTTAGTGATGATTTCCTCATTTGGGGGGCCACTCTTAAAAACAATTTTTCTGTAACTAATCCAGAAAACTCTGAGACCGGGGAAGAGGGAAGACAAAGCCTAGATATTTTCCTTTACAGTGTATCTGAAAAACAAAATAAGAAAGAATGGGGATTTTGGTGAAATTGAACTCAACATATAGCTCAGTATTCTCAAATTTTGCCTTGGAGCAATCAATTTAGGCTACCCAAACATCCTGATTGTTTTTGAATTGATTTTAAACATTGAAGCATTATTGCAGACATGTAAATGAGTCTATCTGTATCAAAGGTGTATGAATTATTTATTTTTTTCAGATAAAATACCAGACTGAGTTAAGAGAAGAGAATCACCTAGAAAGATATTATGCCATTATAGAAATGAGACATGCAGCATTGGTGCCAGAATCTTTTAAAAGCATAATATCTAAAAATAGAAGAGCAGAGAAAGAAACAGGCCAAGCAGGGCCAATTGAATGCCTGGGTGTGAATAGAATAGGAAAATTAAAAGGAAAACAGAAAAGGCATATAAATAAGCAGTAAAATTTTGCTATCAGAACAGAAATGCAAGAGATGTCATCATCAAAAATTATTAGGAACTTTGTATGTTAATAAATTAATGTTTGCATAATCTTAGAGATGAGAAATCACTTCATCACTTCGTAAACATGATATCAGTATTGAACACAAGTCAGAAAAAGAATAATTGTAGCATAGATTTTCTAAACATATTAAAGTCAGATATATATATATATATATATATATATATATATATTATATATGGCAATATTGATTTTTAAATGCTAGGAAGATAACCCAGTCATTAAGAGCAAGCACTTCTCTTGCAGAGGATACTAAGCGTGAGCTCCAGCATCAGGTGATTGACAGCTGCTTGTAAAAGATCCACCTCCCTCTTCTGACCTCTGAGCACAGTGCTCTCACACTTGAGCATGTGTGCGTGTGCTCATGCATACACACACACACACACACAGTCACTCACACACAAAATTATTCACACACACAAATCACTTACATATGTCATTAAAAATAAAACAAAATCTTTTCTAAAATAATTCCCGTGGATACTAGAATCCTAACAATAAAAGTTAGGATGAAGTCATAAAAATTGGATGAAGTGTATGGCCCTTAGAAGTTATGATTCTGTAGTAAAATATGTCATTGAGTTAACTTTTGTTCATCATAAGTTATGTTGCAGAAGAGAATTAGTTAAGAAGAGAAAGTGTTTAGGTGCTGTTGTTTAAAGTCAAATCAGTAGGTTATAATCAGTAGGTTATAATCAGTAGGTTATAAGGCCTCATGTACCCAATTGTTGTAAAACAGTTGCCTATATGTGGAGAAGTTATGGAAGAACACACAAGATGTTAATAAGACCATCTTTTGATGTTGTGGTTGTAGATATTATTTAATAGCTGAATGTTAAAATTCTTCATGTTTTTCCCACTGTAGTAGTTGTAATTTAAATCAGCAATAGAACTTTGAGTCAATAATATCTATCACAGTGACATGAAATTGAACCAACTTGGGCCTCTACCATGACAGATGGCAAAACCAAGTGGAAAAATAATTTGACTATGGCCTAAAACTCTCCCTGTAGTCCAGGCTAAACTCTGAAGGCTGAAATTGCCTTCCCCCTGCCTCTACCTCTTGACTGCTCAGATTGCAGGACTGCTCTCCCGAGATTGGCAATGGAACAGCTGTAAGTCACCCTGTGAGCTTTAACAAAAAGGTTCTGGAACAAAACAAGAACATATGATAAATGGGACTCTGCTGGTGACATCCACTCCTGGGACTCCAGTGATCTTCTTTGCTGGCTGTTTCTGGAGACTGTTCGCAGAATGTCTCAAGCAGCCATCTGGGAAAGATCACCTCGGGGCAAGCTTGGCCCAACAGCAAACAGGGAGAGACTAGGTGGCTCCAAGTTATCATGCTGCCTGTCACTCAGATGTATCTTAATACAATGCTCTCCAGTTTCCTGAGCCGAGGGAAGGGAAATGATCATGTCAAAATTCAAAGACTCGACAAAAAAAAAAAAAAAAAAAAATTCAACTAGAACAACAACCCCCACCACCACCATCACTATTTTGCAGACGATAGAGACACCAGTAGATGTCTTTGCTTCTATTCTTGTAGAAAATAACTCCAAGGAGACAAAGACATTTCTTCCTAAGCCTCACACTGTGAATTTTGCAAAAGCAAGGTAGTGAGTGTTCTTGAATCATACTGTGAAGATTCTTCTCTTACATAGGTTGACACAGAGCTGTGAGTTCCAATGGCTGTGTAGTAGGTACAGGGATTTGTGGGGCCATTTCTGAAAGTCTCTCCATAGGGAATGCCAAGAATTAAGAAACTGGGGCCTGGGATAGCATCGAATCCCAAATTCTGTCTGTATTGAATGAATAGCTCCTCTTCGTTCAACTTTTTAAGCCTCCTTATAATACAAGTAAAACTGATTTTGTGAATCATATGTACAGTATAATCCAAAGCCCCAAACTGGTAAAGGTGGAGCTGATTGACCCAGGAATGAGGGAGCTGGTGCATAAAAACCAGTACTGCGTGCAAGTTCTTCCCTAATGGAGAACTACTGAGGCTAAAAGCAAACACCTGTGCAGCTTGCAGAGCTTCTCGGAGAAACTTGCTCCTGGTACCGCGGAGAACTCCTTTTCCGGGATGCTTTTCCCACCATCTGACTTCCTGACTTCCTGTATGTTTCAGCCCTTCTTCTAAGAACTCCTCCACGGCGCTCCCATCAGAGAAAAAGGGTGCAAAGCCAGAAGAGCATAGTAGCAGTCTTGGAGTAAGATGGGCCTGGGGGAAAATACAACAAAAGCAATATAAACTCCAGAGTCAAGCTTTGTGCTGCCTCTCCGCCTCACCCCCTCGCCCCGCGAAGCCACATTCCTCTGTAAGGTTGTAGTTTTTTAAAACATGAAGGGACTCTGACCAGAGCATGGCTTTACGGCCCTCTCCCCTGCTGCTGTTTAGCAGGGATGACCCTGCTGGTCTTCTAAGGTCACTATGGACCCTCTGAGAGAGCCTTTGATTTAGCATGTAAGGGAATTCCCACTGGCTGATGAAATGTTTTCATATTTTATCATCTTCCTGCAGAGAACAGTTTTTGGCACGCAGAGTATTTTTATGAATGTCATGAGTAAATATTGTGGGTCGGTCATAGAGATGAGCATGAACTTGCTAGCCTAGGAAACCTGAGAGGCATTAAGCTTCCCCCGGCAAAAAGTTGGCATGGAAAGGTTTAAATAATAATGTGAGTTTGAAAACGCTCATCAGACCACTGCAGATGTGCACTCATAACCTAGTGTTAACAGACTTGGGTGGATACCATTGATGTCAGTTGCATATCTGGATGTCCATAAAAGTGTGACTGCTTTCATTGTGAATTGAGAACATTCACTAAAAGACAGAGGCTAAGGCTAGACTTTTTCAGCGAAAGATACCAGTCCTAGTGTTTAGACAGAGATAGACTTTTCCCTCAAAACCAGCAGATGCTCAATATTCCAAACTGTTACTCAGAACTTCCAGAGGCCACTCTGGCTAAGAAAAAACCCCTTGGAGAATGCAGAAAGTAAATAAAGCACAACCACCACCGTGACTACACAACCCACTGCCCTTGGGGGCAGAAAGTCTGGTGGAAACTGATTCCAGAAAAGCCTTCTTGACATAGTGATTCACCACCATAATGTTTTCCTTCTCGGGAACCCAAAACATGCCCACGTGGCTGCTCCCTTCTTTGCCACAGGCTTAAAAATCCTCAGGGAAATCCATGTATGATGTTACTGGTCAGCAGTCAGCCATCCCAAATCTGCTGCAGAAGACCTGTCCCACTTGCCCCCCATCCCTCATTGTCCCTGGCCAGGTCAGGTCAAGAAACACGAGGGAGTGATTCCTCTTATCTATTTTGCCCTGTGTGTCTCTCCTTGCCCATAGGCAACTTTAAGTCTAAATTACGGGAGTCCAAGTAACCTCTCAACTTTTTAATCCTTTCAAGACCATTTGCCCAACACTTATTCTAAAATTTTCCTCTCTCTAGGTGTAAACAACTCAACATTACCTGCCATTGTCTCAAATGTAAGCGCTTAGTCTAAACCCAGATAGTAGAATATTACTGCCTGGTACACACCCTAGGTAGTCACTGAATATATCAGACAGGAAGAAGAGATGGAAAGGAGAGAGGAGAAAGAGCTGGGGGGAAATGGAGAAAGAGGGGATGGAGACGTTGATCTGGAGTTGACTTAGAAAATACAAAAAGGAAATACAGTGCAAGCACCACCATGACATCACAACTCACTAGCTCATAGTCTTCCAGGGAGTTCCTTCCTTCCTTTCTTTCTTTCTTTCTTTCTTTCTTTCTTTCTTTCTTTCTTTCTTTCTTTCTTTCTTTCTTTCTTTCTTCTGCTAACTGAGCTCTATAGAGGTCATTATGCCAAAGTCCACAGCTCTGCCTCCATAGTCTTCAGAACTCTCTCAAAAAGCCTGTGTGGATTAGAACACAGCACCAGTGTGGATTAGAACACTTAACAGGAGGAGCTGAGTAGAATGAAGAAAACCCTTCTGAAGTCTGTAGAAGAAAGTCTAGGTACCATAGGTCCTTCTACTTCCTCTTTACCTAGTGGGTGTTTCTCCAGCTTCAGGAGTAGAAGACTCTTGTACTGGAGCCAGCTTTGTCTGCGCTGAGAGGGTTCCAACTGTACTCCCCTTCCTGTGAGTAAAGCCTTTACTATGACCTGTGAAAGTAGATTGGAGATTGTGTAACATCGTTGAAACTCTACAAACTGTCTCATGTTTTTTCCACATTATTCTTTTCTGGGAGGAATCACCAAACACCAACAGACCAGCAAAGCAGCCATCCTTGGAGAAAATCTAGAGAGACTTAAGGGGGACCTACAAAGAAACATGACATGCTAAGTTCACTTCCAGGACATGAGGCCTCCTAAGAGATCTGTCTAATGTTAAAAAAAAACAACAAAAACAAAAACAAAACAAACAAACACGACCAGAGAAGCAACAGAGGGAAGGGCAGCCATTTTTAAAGACTTGCTACATTGTGTTTAATTAAGGGTGAGGTTATTGTGTGACTACACAACATGAATCTGTGATGTCAACAGTAACATCTGAAGAGGAGAGAGGAAATCCCTCCTGAGAAACGCTCCCACTGCCCTCCCAGAGCAGAGGGCTCGGCTGCCTTGCATCTGCAGGACATTTGTGCTGGGAGCCTTGAAAAAGGAGCACAGGTCTTGTTCTTTCTGCTGATGATATCATACGATTTCTGGCCACTATAGGAAGAGGGTTGAACATAAAAACCCAGCCCTGGATTACAGTGGCTCACTGGGTTCCTCCATCTGTGGAAACTGCTTTCAAAGTCCCTTGTCATGGAGGAAGCTTTACTGAGTGACAGGCAAAGCTGTCTCCTGAGTAACGTTATCTACTCCTGGTGAGGGGTCTTACCTACACTGCTTCAGGCCTCCCCTTCAATCAGGTGGTTTATCAAGAGTTTCATAATCCAAACTGCTCATGGTGATGCAAGCCTGCAATCCTAGCAACCAGGGTAGAAACAAGAGGATCAGGAGTTCGATGCCAGCCTCAACTTCAATTTGAGTTGGAGACTAACCTGAGATATATGAGACTTTACCTCAAAATAATGGTGAATGAATGAATGAATGAATGAATAAATTCCCCCAAGACAGGCACATTTCTTTGATTTTTAACAATTAGCATTTCTTAACAGGAGTAATCGGGTTTCATAGTTTGTTTCCTCTACTGGTAATTACACAGAATTCAAAGTCCTCCCTAGCAGAAGGAGCATGGGAGGTTACCCGCTGTTTCCACATTCAACTCACACGAAAGCAATAACAAAAATGAAGCCGTTTCAAATATGCCAAATCTACAAAATCATTTTCACTCCCAGACTCCACTATTGTGACTGTCTTTCTAGTTGATATTTTTAAATCTTATCACTTTTGGCCACACATCCACATACCACCCTGGGTTATTTTTAAAGATAAATCCTGTGCTGAGATCAAAATCTGAATCATTTTTTTTTTAAATAAAACAGGTTTAAATTTGTTTTTGCTGCTTTAAAAAAGATTTTGAAAATATTTTCCAGTGGGTTTTATTTATTTTATTTTTATTTTTAAGATCACAGTAAAAAAGAAATTGCTCAGACAATAAACTTGTCTCTGGGACTGTCAACTACCACATATTTGAGATAGCCTGAATTATCTTGGAACTAACAGCTCACTGTTTGGATGTCTTTGTACCTTAGGTTTATTATGATATTTTAACACTTTACAGTGTGTCTGCCTAAAAATATATCTGCCATCATTAGCGCCTGGCTTCTTGAAAATCAGAGCTTAGTAGTAAATTGACCTTGCATTATCCATTCTTTCTGATCCTCAGTTTCCTTATATTTGAAATAGAATAAATAATACCAACTTTACAGTGAAAAACTAAAATGGATTTCCCACCACAGCCACACGAGTGCACAGTAATTAGTAGTTTTAAAATGTTACTCACAGAAAAACAGTTGAAAAGTAGTGATTGGATGGTAACAATTGCAACAGTGTTTGTGTGTATGTCTATGTGTTTGTGTGTGTCTGTGTATGTCTGTGTATGTGTCTGTGTGTGTGTGTGTGTCTGTGTCTCTGAGTATGTATGTCTCTGTGTGTGTGCGCGCATACACACATGCACGAGCGTGCGCGAATGTCTTCTGTCCTCTGGAACCTCCTTTGGGAGAGTAGACAATGACTTCCCTTGACCTTGAACCTGAACCTGAATGATGTTAAGATGAAGTTCATGTGTGTAGTAACTTGCTGAATCCTTGATGGCACTGAGAAGTCAAAGTTGTCTGTGTGTGTAGAATCTGTTTACAGTTTGGCTCTATTTTAAAAGATTCTGGGATTTTGTTGTTGTTGTACTCTTCTAGTTAGTAAACAGAATTTGCAATTCTAAAGCAAGTTTAGTAAATGGCAATTTATATCTAAGGTATATGTAAGTTTATACCTACACAGCGCTAGTATGAGAATGACACAGTTGGCTTTCCTGTGGAGGGGAGACACTGAGACTTCAGAAGGCCAGGAGGGCAATTGCCTGTGATTTGCTCTGGAGCTTGCACCAAAAACAATGAGCTACACTGTGGAGAGCTGGGCTTCAGTCAGAAGATATCTGATCTCATGTGTAAAGGGGCTGCCTCCTCTACTGTGAGAAGAGCAATGCTGGGAAGACTATGAACTTGAAGGGTCTGGTTGAAGTTGAGTGAGCTTCGTGTAGCTTTTGCTCTATAAGGACTATATCTCTCACTTCTACCTAGTAGGCATGTTCTATTCTTTAAGCTGTATAAATAAATATAAAAATATATCATACCAAGTTACAAATTTTATCTGGTGCAGCTGCCAACTCCAAACAGATTCGGCTCAAACTATATTTGGCTCTAAGTTTAAATGCTGCATATGCCCATGTGTAAAGAAAACTTTAAGTCATAGAATTAAAAATATTCGTCTAACAGATATTCAGATTACCCAGTACATGCTAAGAAAGGTACAAAGGGGGTAAAGACAAGAGAGTGGGAGATTTAGGGTCACATTTGAGATTGCTAGGCCTTTGACTTTGGGAGTACGGAATCTTAAAGGACAAGATTGGAAACTATGTCTACTGCTTCATTACAATAGAGAGCATTGTACCTATTGGCCACTTGGGAGCTGTGGTGGAAAGGATGCAGGACTGAAGTAGCTCTGGATAAGGAGCATGCCATAAAAGTGACAGGCTCATGCCTATAGGCTAAATAGCATCTTTGCTCTGTGGTTGAAGGTGACCTTCATCAAATCTGGCACAGAAGAGGGTGACATTCAGAGGGACCAGGTTAACATTCTTAATGTTACCTCCGAGACAGCTCTTTCTAAATATAAGACACTCTAGCTTCTCCCTTTTGATTTCTGCCTGAGCATCGGTCTTCGGAGCTTGAGGAAGACATGATAGCTTGCTGCAGTGACAGGCCACTGTGATAAAGGATGGCTGTCCTTCACTGTCCGTGGGTGAGGGGAGGAATAGTATTCATTCTTTACATTCTCTTTGCTTGTAGAAATTGAGCTGTAAATTGGTTTGTGTTTCTGATGACAAGATAAGACTAAGGCTGTGATGTTTCATTAGTGTCCTGTTCTGACCCTTGGGTGATTTCTGATGACAATGACGATATTGGTATTTGTCTCTGATGAAAGCTATAAGTTCATTCTGGAGAGCGAATTCCTGTCTCTTGACCTAGAGTAGCTCCTTGAATGGCTATCATCTGAGCAAATTGCCATAGAACCAGAGGCATTTGTCTGAAGGAAAAACAAAACTGGCTAACAGCACAGTATGTCCATTAGCAGGAAATAGTGCAAGAGTGGTCTATAATATCATGTTAAGATGTTCAGGGGATGCTGGAGGGCAATGGGCTGAAATGGGAGAAGCTGATGATAAGGGATGAATGCTTTACTACCCCTGAGTCAGAAGGGAAATGGGCCATGTCTGGGTTTCAAAGATGTTAGCTGGAGGAAGAAGGTCACTGGGAGGAAGCTGTGGCTTTTGCTGGAAAAAATGGTCAACTTGTGCATACTGTAGGAAGGGAAATACATGGTGTTTCCTTCCCTCCTGTCAGTGTAAACTGCTAATGAAGCCCATTGAAGGGGAGACCCTAGGACAGAGAAAGGTGACAATGGGTCTACAGGACAGGGAAAAGGGTGAAATCCCAGCTCATGGGCATTAGGGAAATGGCAAGCCCATAAGTCCCAAACTCATTCTTTCACGCTAATATAAAAAAAGAGTCTTATGATCACAGCCTCTGTTACTTGGAAGTTCAATTCTATTATTAATCCTAGTCATTCAAGGATAGCCCAACTCATAGTGAGATCCTTCAAGGATAGCCCAAGTCATATAGTGAGATCCTCTCTCAAAAATTAATAACTAGAAAAAACCCAACACTTATAACAACCAATGAACAACAGAAATATCTTCAAAGCAGAAGGAATGTTTGGTAGTCTTTTATCTGCCTTTGTCTTCCTTTACAGTCTTGGTTTTGAGTGGCAGTTACATAATTCTCTGTTCTCTTCTTTGAACCAGAAAACAAATCAGACTGTACCTGCAAATTACTGTATATATCTGCTCTATTGTACCTCAGAGTCCTTCAGGGGTGGGGCACAGATAGAAGACTTGCTGTTTTCCATCTTGTGTGACTCAAGATATTTCTGGGATGAAATATGTTGAGAAATTAGGGCAGTTAAAAGCAACTGTTTTTAGGGTGATCTGGAAGCTATGTGCCTGTCCTAATAAACACTCAGGTTAGCAATGTTAGGAAAACCTTAGATTTCCACCTAAGTATGATTGATCACCTTGAGGAAACCAAAGCAGGGGAACCTCCAGTACAGACTTAAAGAAGTGAACTCCACTCTGTGTGTGCCTCTGTGTGTGTGTGTGTGTGTGTGTGTGTGTGTGTGTGTGTGTGTGTGTTTGTAGGTGTACTCACTTGTTTTAATACATGAAATGGATAGAGGGGATCTGAACCAGAGTTTTCATGTATGCCCAGTAAGCACCTTACCTACTGAGCTGTCTCCATGCACCTGTATTCAAGAAGTTTTGATCAAAACATTACCTGTACAAAATGAAAAAAAAAAAAAAAACACCCTAGACTTTAGTGAGCATAATGAAAACAGAATCTCTAAGCAAAAGAACTACTGTAATGTTCAACAATTAAAACCAAACACAACACAGCAAGTACTAAGGGAAGTGGAAAATATGACTTCTAGAATCATAACATTTTAATAATCAAATGATCAATGTTTAACAAGAAAAAAATCATAAGATACAATGAGAATAAAATGTCCCCATACAGGAAACTATGACTCATTAAAATGGACAAAAGAATCAACAGTAACTGTCCCTGAGAGATCCCAGACATCAGACTGTAAAATAAATCTCTTAAATGTGCTCAAAGTGCTAAGATAAATGTGGACAAAGAGCTAGAGGAAATCAAGACTGAAGAAAATGCCAACAACAGCAGTAGAACCCCGAAAGGAGACCCAATAGTAAGCCTGGGACTAAGAGCTATAGTGACTAAAATCAGCTGGAGTTCAGAAGCATACTTGAATTGGCCAAAGAACAAATCAGAGACATTGAAAACAAAATATTTAAATGATTGAGTCTGAGTAGTAGAAAGAAAAAAAAAGCACGACACAAGTGGGCAGGGTCTGAAGGACTTTCGGGATCTCCTCAAGAAGAGCAACAGATACATTGTGAAAATGCTAAAAGGACAGGGAGAGGTGAGATGGCAAGGAGCTTTTTAAGAACATAATAGCCAAAATGTCTTTCAGTTAGTTTCATGAAAGACACCAATCAAGCAATCGTGGGTGAGCCTAAACATGGTAGACGTGAAGAGGCTTACATGAAGACGTATTTCAATCTACTAAAGACAAAGCTGAAGAGAGACTCTTAGCAAGCAGCAATAGAGAATCAGCATGTCAGACTTGGGACACCTGCCCCCCTCCCCCACCAGCCAAATGACCTGTCAGTTTCTCAGCAGAAACTAGAAAGCAGGAGGCTGTGGGATGATCTGCCCAAAATTCTAAACAGCAATGTCACCTGATAATTCTGTGCTTGGTGAAGCTGTCTAAAAGTGAGGGTGTGTGGGAAAACTCTGCTAATTAAGATCAAAGTCCACCATGACTGGATAGCTTCTGGGCTCAGAGCTATATTGTAGACTCTCTTCCTTAGTGGGGCTTCTCCTTCTCTGACCTTGTCTGGGGAATTCAAGACCCCACACATATGCCTCTACCCAATGAATGTCATGTACAGGATCGATTTCCTTTTTCCTGATAAAACCTGTTTAGCTAGTACCTGAGATATCTGAAATGCTTCCCCATGCTGAGGCATTTTGGTACCCTAAGTCATTATGCAATTACCTTAGCCCACTCTGCATGTTCCCACTCTCACTCCCTAAAAACTTTATAAGCTTTTAATAAGTCTAAGTAAAGTTGATTTGTCCTGATAGTTGGTCCTGGTGTGGTCATTCACTATACATACTCACAGGAGCCCCTAACTCCCAACCCTACCCACCAGGCCCCTGTGGACTGTATGTGCTGGTGTTCACAAGAATGGGGAGAGCCACAGGGTGAAGTTGGAAAGTGCTGACCATACAAAAGCTGAAGGGTTTTTTCATCCCCAGACTTGTCCCACAGTCAATTGTAAAGGAAACCATTCCTCTAAGGCACAGTAACATATGCCTGCATTGTCAACACTCTGGAGGCTAAGGTGTGAGGTTTGCCACCCCTCTAACCCATCCTAGGACACACAGTGAGTTCAGGGCTAGCCCAGGCTACATGGTGAGACTCTAACAAACAATAGAATCTAAAGGAAGTCCTTTAACTGGAGAAAAAAAAAAGAGAAACAGAAACTTGGAGACATGAAAATCTTTGTTTGTGGTAGATACATGAACAACCACAAAGTCAATATTTTGAAAAGCTGGTTTTAACTCTATTCTTTAGTTTTTTAAAATAAGATTTAGATGAAAGTATATAAAATAATTAGAAATCTATTACTAAGTAAATATATATAAATAAAATTATATATAATATATATATTATATATATAATGTATATATAAAATTAATAGTAAGATAAGATGGAAATAGCTTTTGTATACTGGCGGTTATCTTGACATCAATTAAAATTGGATTGCTATGACCTTTGAAAGGTGTATGAATTTGACAATTGAAATTGTCTCAATAAAGAATATCTCTAGAATACACATAAAATTACATAAGAAGAATGTTACTACTAAAACTCAACTAAATGCAGAAGAAGGAAGTGGAGGACGTTAGAGAGACCAAAAGTATATATGATTATATAAGATATATAGAAACAGCAGAATAAAAATAACACACTTATAAGTAATTGCGCTATGGTAGAGCTCTTAAAGGTATACATCAACAGAGTAGAGTTTTCTTTTAAAGTTAAAACTATGAGATATTGACAGGATACCTAAATATAGAACTGAGTTGAAGTCTGCAAAAATCTGTCTCTATATTAATCAAGGAAATGCCAATTGAGTAGTTACACAGAAGTATTAGACAAAATCACCTTGAAGGAAAAGCTGATACAAGGAACAAGAATATTATATATTGTAAAAAGGGTTTATTCATGAAGGATATGTATTAGGTATGCATAAAGCAAATATTAACATTTGAATACAGAGAGATTTCAGTACCTCTCAATCAATGAATAGAGCAACCAGATAAAAGATGAATTATAGTAGACTTGATGGACATTATAAAACAATTGGATCTAGCAGAAATATAGAACATTCCATCAAACCATAGCATAATATATATTTTTCTCCTTTACATACAGAACATTAACCAGAATAGCCACAAACAGTCTTAATTAATTTTAAAATATTAGAATTATATAGTTATAATTCTATATTGACCAGAGTGGGATAATTAACTAATAAATGGCAGAAGGACTAACAAAAAATGTAAACATATAGAAACTAAACAAGAAAATTTTAACCAGTTGATCAAAAAAGACACAAAAGAAGTTAAAAGTTACTTTGAGATGAATGAAAATAAGCATATAACACACCACACCAAAAATTATAGAATGCAAAATAATAAGTTCTAAGAGCAAATTCTAAGCTATAAAATCTTACATAAAATTACCTAAACAATAATGTAACGCCATTCTTTAAATGTGTAGAAAAAGAAAAGCAACTAAACCCACAGTTTTCAAAGGATAAATAAATTAATCAGAACAGAGGTAAACAAAATATAGTATTGGTATTATGATGCATGCATGCCTTTAATCTTAGCCCTCAGGAGAACTGAAGCAGGGGGATTACTATGAATTCAAGGCCCACCTGGGCTACATAGTGAGTTCCAGACTAGCCTGGGATATAGTGTAAGACCCTGCCTCAAACAAACCAAAAAAGTTGTAGAAAAGTAATATAGAAAAATCAATTCAAGTAACAGGTAGTTCTTTGAACAGACAATCAATGTTGATGATTGTGTTAGCCAGGCTGACTTAAAAAAAATAGAGGAGACTCAAATATTTAAAATTAAAAGCAGAAGTCAAATTGCAGTGTTACTTCTGGTTTTATAAGGAGAGCACATGTCAGAAGGCAGTGTCATCAAAATTTGTGAGGCAACTGAAATTCCTAGAAAGACCAAGCACAGCTGCATCATATGGAATCAGCATCCAGGGATTCTTATAACTGGTGAGGATGTTGGATTAATGGCCAAACCCTCCCAATACAGAGAAGCCTTGGGAGAAATGAATCCATGGGTGAATTTTAGAGTCAATCTCCAAATCTTCCCAAAAAAAAAAAAAAAAAAAAAAAAAACTTGACAAAAGGGAAGCTGCTCCAACCCATCCTCTGAGTCAGCAGTGTCTGAGAGTGGAACCAGCCAAGAACTCTACCTGCAAAGGCAGACCAGTATTTTAATCAGATGCTACTGTAAAAGGAAGTGCTTCCAAAGCAAGTCCAGCGCCATCTTAGAGGTTTGGTTCTGAATCCAGGAGTGAGTGAGTTCTGTTCCCAGAAGTCAGGCATAGTTTAATACTTGAAAAACAGCCCACGAAATATTCCACATTAATTAATACAGTAAAGTGAACAATTCCACATAGGTTCATTTGACAAGGCGTGCATGTGTCAAACACTGCAATAGGCACTTACTAGAGACTTTTTTCTTAATGTATTTTCCTTTCTTTAAGTTTATTTTTAAAACTTGCACTGTGTGTTTTGCTAGCATATACAAATGTGCATCACATACATGCCTCCAGAGATCAGAAGAGGGCATCGGATCCCCTGGGACTGTAGTTACCGATGGTTGTAAGCTACCATATGGGTACTGGGAATCAAACCAGGGTCCTCTGTAAGAGCGACGAGTGCTAAGCCATCCCTCCAGCCTCCTTTGAGCATGTTTCAAATCATCAAGATAACACTCAAGAATAAATACTATTAAAAAATTGATTCAATACTATGTATAAACTCCAGGGCACTGAAGTAATCTTCAAAATGATACACACAGTAAAGGCTAGCTTTAGAATGTATGTTCAGAGTTTGAGATCGCAAAATCCAGTCCATTTCTACTGTATGTGTGCCTTTTGCATGGGCATCTAAGAAGAATCACAATGAAGGTTCCAAGATGGGAGTTAAGAGAAGCCACATGACTGATTTAATAAATGAATAATCTTTGGTTCCTTTGTCTCTGTCCCCATTCCTCACTGATGAAGATGTACTACTATTTTGATTGAATGTTCGTTTCCACTGATGAAATGTGGGCTTGGACTGACTCACTCCAGAGCAATGCTGGACTGTTAGGGATGGATCTGCCCTTCTTCATAATAGCACCAGGAAAACAGTGGCGCCTATGGAACCAGAAGCTTAATCACGTAGCATCAATGATAGTGAGAGGTACAGAAAGAAAAGTTAGTAAGCCGAGAAAGCTGGAATCAATTTGGCTTTGACTCAGAGTCAGGCTCTGTTTAAACAAACAAACAAACAAACAAACAAACATACACATGCATGTGCGCACACACACACAATCTCTCTCTCTCTCTCTCTCTCTCTCTCTCTCTCTCTCTCTCTCTCTCTCTCTCTCTCTCTCTCTGTCTCTCTCTCGGTTGGTGCCAGCTCACTGAGTTCAGTTATAAATAAAAATAAGAATTACGGTTTCCAATTTTTACGAGTTTTTAATGGGTACATTGTTCAGCTTCCTGACAAATTGATGCAGTGCAGGCGTGCTAAATCCCCAGAATACCTGCCACATTTGTTTACAAGGAAAAGACTGTTACAAGGAAAGAGATTTTGTGATTATGTTCTTTTGGTAGACAGACTCAAACATATGCCTCTGTGTACTTTGGGATTTTCGTGTTTTATACATCTAAAGCCACCTTTCTGTTACCTTCAGTACCACAGGGGCTGGAACTGATATTAGACTAGGTGTTCTCCCTTTGCAGGTGGTTTGTAGAGGCTAGTAAGCAAAAATTCAGATAAAGGTCCAAATTCTGTGCCACAATCTGGGATGAAGCACCATTAGCTCAGCCTAAAGGACAGACCTTTTGCTCCTCTAAGGTAGAGATGTGGGATTTCTGGGCAAAGAGTTAGTGACACATGACCTAATTTTTATGGGCATATTCTAGAGTTGCAACTAACTATAAGTTTGGTTCCTTCTTGTCCTCCTGTCTTTTTCAGCTTTACAACATCCTTTCTCAAGCACTGGGCACAGCGTAGGGACCAGCAGAGTTGACAGTAATGGTGGGACACTTAATGGTTAGCAAGCAACAGAACCCCTTAGACAGATACTGTGTGTCTGGTGAGTAGAATCTAACAGTGTGTCGGCTTCACACTTCAGAACCTCCTGGTGTTCTCAGAACCTGAACGGTTGAAGACAAACCCACCCCCTCACCGCATGCAATTCTTCAGAACTTGGAAGTTTAAAACTCCTCAAAGACAAAGTCTGCCCTCTGGTTTTGCAGAGTTCACCCCATCCTGTGCACCCTCCTTGCCCACAGAAGTTGGGTCCAGCCTGGTGTGTCTTGCCTGACTCTGAATTTTGACAGTAAGCCAACTCTGCAGTAAGCACAACCATTGCTGAAGCTCAGATCTGGGGTGAGCTTTCTCCTCAGCATCTGTATCCCTTCAGGAATACCATAACTCCCCTTGGAATAAGTCATAGTTGACATCAGTGTGGACCCTGTTCTGGGACTGTCAATGAGCCGGGGTGGGACAGGCCTTCAACAGCATAGATGTGGTATGTGTCCTCTACACCCTGAGGTCTGGGTTTAAAAATAGCACAGACACCCCTCCCTGGGCTGGTGACACTCAGACTAACAGGGATGAATAATCGTATTGACAGTCATTTTGGGGGTAAGCAAGAAAGATCAGTGAGTAAAACTCACCCCCAACTGCAGAAATATCATGAACTTCAAAAGATGTTTACATTGTAAGCTGGGGGTTTGTTTAGTTCCTGTGACATTTTTTATTTTATTTTTTTTATCCTGAACAGTTGCTCTCATTGAGAACATATTTTGCAGGTTGCTGACATGTAAATTTATTCATTCCTGTCAGGAGCCTTAGCACTTTGCTCTTGTTTGGAGAGGTCTGACAGCCAAGCTGGTAGAAAAGAGTGTATCAGTTCATCCGGGTCACCCAAGAGTGGAACAATTGTGAGCCACATGCTTCTGGAAAAACCACTTCCCTTACACATTACAAAAATAGCCCATTTCATGTTATGTAATATAAATTTTGAGGGAGTCTGTACGCATTCATTTTTTTCATTGTAACTTTAGGATTTTTTTTTTTAAACTAGCAATGGGCTCTTTTTCAACAAATGATGAAATAAAAACAATAGTCTCTAAACTAGGGTGAAAGCAGCACATAACTGGACTCCTTTCTACTACTCGGGACAGGGCTCATTTGCCCCTTCAGTACATTGTATATATAAACACTGATATAAAGGGCAGTATCTTGTATTTTGGGACTAGAGTGTTTTGATGATAGCAGTCCGCTGAGCCCTGGAGTGGAATGTCTCAGCAGCAGTTAAAGGTTAGCACAATGACTCGACGTGCCAGTAAATGTCTTCAAAGCAGGATCTAGTTATGCAATGTAGAGCCAAGGGTGAGGTTGTGTGGCTCTCCTAGCCTCCCTCTCAAAACCTCTAGACACAACAAGTATTGTTCCAAGTTGCCTGGAGCCTGGAGGCAGAAAAACTAGGGCAGGAGTGCATCATGCCATGGGTACCAGATGCATAAACCTGAGACCCTTAGGACCAAAGAGGCCAACTTTCTTATTACACAGACTAAGGTATGAAGAAGCTTGGTGCTGTGCCTGTGAGTGTCAGAAAGCAATTAGGAGGAGACAGAACCCTGATGCCCAGGCATTCTGCTGTCTGTTGTGGAAATCATGAGTCCTGAAAATGTATCCTAAGATACCCATTACTATATCTTTGTTAATTGTTTGAACTTGAAGAGTATACTTTGACTTTGTAAGTTGCAGTAGACTTTGGTAATGAGCACTGAAATATCTAGATATTTAAAAAAAAAAAAACCCTAAGTAACTAGTCTTTAATAGATAGCTAGAGAATGGATAGATAGATGGATAGATAGATTGACAGACAGACTAAACAGGCAGGTAGACAGAGAGAGATGGATTAATGAGGTCAGACAGACAGATCATAAGTAATAAAGCATAGGAATAATATTAAGTGAATATGGACAAAGGGTTGCAGGTGTGCTTGTACTAATTTTATTTTTGATAGTTATCAAAGTTTCAAAAATATTTATAAATTTACAAGTACTTTTAAATTGACAGTGAATAAATAAGGTCCCAAGGATCACAAGAGAGGCAAGTTCCTCGAGGCCTGTGTCTTGAGTGGGGCAAGTTTATCATGGAAAAACTTGTAGCTCCTCTTGGAGGATACAGAGTTGAGAGACAAGAACTTCTAAAACCCCATTTGACGAGAGGGATTTATTGAAATAAAATTTTTTAATTACCTGAATGAGTCTATTCTTCTTGTCCATTCATATCCATGACTGAGTATGTTTCCAGAGTCGGCTATAATTCAGGGAGAAATGAGTGACTTGTCAAAACGGCCCAGGGAATGCTCAATTGAGGGCAGCAGACAACACCTCTGTTGAGACACTCACAGAACAAGCAGAACACGTTACTACTTTCCCCTTCGCAAATCATCTTACACTTGCTATGCTGTTGGATTCTCCCTGTCAGATTTAAGGTTCACCCACTTTGTAGTTAGAGGCGCAGGCCATTTCTAAATCATTCAGCTAAGTAGGAATCTTCATGAATTTGTACTCTGGTCCCTTGCCATCTACAGTCAGAACAGTGCCTCCTTCAGTCATCGGTGATCCTGTGCACACTGATGGCTTCACACTGTGAACCACTCTGAAATTCATGCCCCTGCTGTATATCACTTATTAATAAAATGATGCCATTAAGCTGGAGTATGCTTTAATTTTTGGTCATGTCTTATTTCATTAGTTAAATAGATACTAAGACCCAAGGGAGTTTGCTCTGATTTTCCTTCCCATTCAGGTTAAGAATCTATGTTAGGTTTTTGTTTTGTTTTGTTTCATTTTTTTTTGTCATAAACATGGCACCAAACAAGAAGACATAAACATTTACTCTGCTTCCTAAGGTCCCAATGGCAAATCAAGGTGCAGTTCCACTAAGGTTTGCTTTTAGGAACCAATGATTTTCATGGGCTTACTTACAGAGAAAAGGTGAGGATTTTCTTACAGAGCTGTTGGGTGTTTATCTGCTCAAGAGGCAGCATGTGGAAAGCTCTTACCCTGTAAGGATGAGAGTTTCCACATGGCTCATGGATGGAGAGCATCATCCCTAGTCTTCTCCAGTCTGTCTGCTTTAGCTTCTCTGAGGCCAGAGTTTCATACAGTAGATGGCACTAGGTGGTAACACCTACTGACTCTCCCTACTCATATCCATGATGATGTCCAAAGGGTCAACAAGCCCAGCTGGGATACCCCAATTTCCCAAGATGGTGGCTGTATGACTTGGAAGATAGTCCCACACAACAGGTAACCTAATCTCTTTGTCACACTTAGACATGAGAAAGCCAACACCAGAAACTTCAAGGAAAAAAAAAATCTCAGAGCTGGTTAAACGCTGAACCAGAACTCAGGAGCCAGATAACCGGTCATCAGTTCGATTCTTCTTCCTAGGAAAAAAGAAACCAAAACTGGATTTGGTGAAGGGGTTTTAATTGTTTCATATTAATACATTTAAAAATCTATGGCAGCTTTAAAAATAAGTAGGTTACAAAGGGCCTTTTTAGGTTGCTTGCATATGTTGTCACTTCTAATATAAACATAAAAGTTTAACAATTAGTACATTTTTCCAGAGGAGAGGCAAGGAGTGATATCCATACCCATTCTGTAGTCTGTTGCATCTCCCTAATCAAAACCACAGAACCATGTGAGGAACTAGAAAGAACTCCAGAGCCCTAAGTGACTGCCAAAAATGAAAATGGTTGAGAGATCAAGAGCTAGGGGTGGGGGAGGGGAGTGACTCAGAGACCCAGTACCCTCCCTCAGTTTCAGCATGCAGGCCAGCTCAGCTCTTCATCAGATAAGAACGTTTTACGCACAATGGGCCAATTTACTGCACACAGGAAAGCCTGTAGCTGGGTTCAGCCCACCACTTCCTGTGGGAGTCAGCAAAACAGCCTCAGCCCTTCCATGCCTTTGACCAAAATACCTCCATGTCCTCAGATGAGCCTCTCTGCTCAGCCTGCTCATTTAATGGGAGGAGACCAGAGTCAGCTCCTGATGGTCATGAGGATGGAAATGACCATTCTTCAGGTGTACTTTTACTACATGCCCACGTAAGTGGTTATATGTGTGCACATACCCATGTGTACCAGTGTAGGAAGACTTAACCATTTAGAGGGTGGGGTGGGGTGGAGGAAACTCATTGCTTTATTCATACAAATGAATTCTTTGCAGTTACAATGTTTCCTTGTTCCAAGCAAATGCAGTTTAAGCATCAGGTACAAAGACTACACTCACTGGAGCGGGTCCCCATCCTCCGGCATCCTCCTGCCCCATGGTTATCCTAGTCTCTTTTCTTCTGGACTCTTATTTGCATTCTGGGATGCAGGGAAACACGCTTCTTTCTATTATATTTTTCTAGGAGAAAAAAAGGTGTGTGTGTTTGGGGGTGGGGGGGAAGGATGCTCACCAAGACTTGTCTGGATTTCGTCAAGTGGCAAAGTAGGACAGATGATACGGTGTCATCTAACTTATTTGGAAGCAGGGTTCAAACAACCTAAGGTTATGATTATCTCCAGACTTGAACCTTCTCTTCCTTTCCCTGCTTCACTTACATCTCAAATATCCCTGAGTTGTTAGAAGATCTCAAAGTTTTTCTCCTAGGGAGCCACCATTCCAAACTATGATGGTTAGTGTTAACTGTTAGCTTGACACAATCTCAGATAACCCTGGAAGAGTCTCCGTGATGGATTATCTAGATTTGGTAAGACTGTGGTTATGTCCATAGACTATCTTGACTATGTTAATTGACATGGGAAGATGTTCACTGTGGGTGGCTCCATTCCCTAGGAAGGGTATTTTGAACTGTGTATGTGAGAAGAGCTACCTGAGCACCAGTAAGCACACAAGTGTGCTGTGACCAGTGGCTTCAGGTACCTCTTACCTTGACTTCCTTGGCAATAGACCATTACCTGGAACTGGAAGTCAAATAGGTATTTTCTCCTTTAAGCCCTTGTTATTGAGGTATTCTATCACAGCAACAGGAAATGAAACTGAGACACAGGCCATTAAGAAATTCTTTCATGCCATTGTCCTTTGTGGTGTCTGCACAGGCCTGCAGTGTGAATAGGAGAGCTGCTGTCTCCTCCCATTCAAATCCTGTATCCCAAAGCATTGGTATTCTGGCACGGCTCATCACTAAGTCTGTTCAGAGGGCTCCCTTGCCCCACTTAGCCTAGCACCACTGATGTAAAAACCATAGTTCTAGATGCAAAGTTTATTTGGTCAACTGAAAGCCCCAGAGTTTTGTTCTTACAAAAAGGAAGTTCACCACATGGGTGATTCTAGGCCAAGTCTAAGATTATACAGAGGGATAAAGGGTAAATTGTTCTAAAATTTGAGCCCTAGTGTTGAAACAGCATGCCTGTTACCCACAGTGTTGGAAAGGAAAAAATATCTAGATCTATGGCTACAGCTTTGTGTATAACAAAGGCGGATTAACAAAAGAAAAACATGTACAAGTTTTATGTGACACCAGGACCATTATAAAGAAATTAAAACCCAAAGAATCAGCTACATGTTTGTTTTTATGCCAAGCATCGTAAAGAATCTATAATCTTGAAGAAATACAATTGAACAAAGGGAGTGTATGATCCAATGATAGTAAATGGGAAATTTAGCAATCCTGGTTTGTTTGAATTCCTACCCTTGCCTTGTGTCTTCTGAGATAAGAGCCCCTCTTCCAGAAGGAAGGGTCTGCAATCTATTTCAGGAAAGGTCAGAAAATCCTTCCTAGGTTTTATGATCTGCTTGGGGAAGAAGGGTGGAGGGAAGGTCAGAATGACCTTCCTGCTTCTGCTGTTTTCTCAAATTCTTTCAGCTTGAAGTATTTGGGGGTTGCATGTCCTGGACCCCATCAACAATTAGTGCAGGACCTAAAAGGCTTGAAACTTATTTTCAAACCTACATTCTTTCAGGGTTGCAGTTCTGACAGAGCCAAGCTTGAGGCCTTGAGCTGGCAGGTCAAGCCGGGCTGGCTTCTCTTTCAATTAACTCAGATCTTTATTTTTTTTTTTTTATTATATTTCTTGCTGAGCAGAGGAATTATTTATCTTTATAAGCAAAACTGGAGAAGGCCCAAAATCCTGAGGGCATCGTAAACTATATGGCAGAGTCCCTAGGAGTGTGATACCCAAAAGAGAGAGACAGATTATAGCTAACCAATCAAGAAATTTAAGAAACCTAAGGATATTCTTCAAAAATATCAAAAATCACAGACCCTGAAGATATACTTGCTTGACATTTTAAAACTTATCTATCCATGCAATACTTTTCACTAAAGCTTTTATGCATCCTTATAGCCCAAGCTAATTTTGGATAATTTCTTTTCTTATGGTTAAGGTCATAAAATTGCAGCCTTAGGCATTTCTTATGTGTCCTCATAAGGTCTAAACACCCATCTCCAATATCTACTGTGAATTCCTATAATAATCCTGCAGATAAAGAAATATTATCCTGGAGTGATTATGTAGCCAGTTAGTCCCTGCCCTAGATAAGAATATGTTTCTTGTCTTCCCATCAAGAGCTTCCTTCATCCTTTATAATATTTCATGTCCCTAGAGTTCAGCTCTATCAGGAATTCTAGATGTAGTTAGACTTTTAAACTCTTCAAATTCTTCAAAGCACTCAAACTATTTCCTCAGGGGGCGTTATTCTAAGTAACTTTGGGGGGGGGGGAAGCACATTGTATTTCCATCGTCTGAGCCATCCTGTAGACAGAGGAGGAAACATTGATGCTAGAAGCAGAGAAAAAAGCCTCAGTCAAAGTTATATTCTGCCTCTGAACAAAGGGGAGGGAGGCAAACATGAATGAGAGCCATCGAAGGGTGGTACTAGTGACCAATTGAGTCTAATACAGTAAAAAAAAAAAAAAAAAAAAGATGAATGCATACCCCAAAGCAAGATACATGGCATCAATTCATTTGTTTAAATATAAAAAAAAAAAAAAAAAAAAAAACAAAAAAAAAAAAAAAAACAAAAAACAAATCAACCAAGAGAAATGAGAGGCAAGTGCTTGAAAGTGCCCCAAGGAGTCTTTAGGAAACTAAGCCTTTCTCTCTAATTAATACTTATGGGATTTTAATTTTCTTTTAAGACAAGAAAAGTACAGCTGTGCAGAGAATCACAAAGGAGGAGGGAGAAATCCACCTTGAAAGATATAAAATGCATCTCCCCCTGAGACTGTGACAGACGGTGACCTCTGACCAGAGCAACCTGGAGGACAACAGGTGACAGGAGAGAACAGCAGTCCCTCGACGGATTGGGTAGGTACAAAGATTAAAGGAACTCAGAAGGCTTTTTCAGCAAGTCTGACTGGTAAGAAGTGAGAAAAAAGATGGATTAATGATTAATGAGACATTACTGGGGAAGGGAACCCTGTTATATTCTTTTTAAAAGAAGAAATAAAATATAGCTTAAGGAATTTACATGTTCTGTCTGTCTGTCTGTCTGTCTGTGTCTCTCTCTCTCTCTGTGTCTCTCTCTCTCTCTCTTTGTGTGTGTGTGTGTGTGTGTGTGTGTGTGTGTGTGTGTAGGGAGATGCAGAATCCAAGCTATTATACGATTACTGTACTGCCTAGTTTTATTTCAGCTTGAAACAAGCTAGTGTCATCAGAGAGGAGGGAGCTTAAAAAACGCCTCCATAAGGTTGAGGTGTATGCAAGATTGTATGGCGTTTTCTTAAGTAGTGACTAACGAAGAGAACCAAACCCACAGCGAGTGAAGCCATCCCTGGGATAGTGGTCCTGGGCTCTATAAGAAAGAAAGCTGAGCAAGCCAGGGGAAGCAAGCCAGCATTCCTCCATGGGCTCTGCATCAGTTTCTGCTTCCAGGTTTCTGCCCTGTTTCAAGTAAGATGAGTTTCAAACACTTCTCCATGTTGTTAAAAGTCAGAAAATAGAGAACTTTGGTTATGGGGGAAGGGAACTCTGAGGTACTAATAATGCTGTGTTTCTACATGTGCATGAGGTCACACAGAAGAGATGCTATCATGTAAAGCTATAATGGACTGTATATGGTAAACCTAGCATGGGTTTTATAAAAGTAGTAAGTGTGAAAGAAAGCAAGAACTCAAGAATGCAAGTATTAAAATTATAGTTCTAAATAAACCAGACTCAAAGGCAAAGTGTTAACTATCCTGCAATGGAGGGATATGTAGCACATAGGTTTAGAACATCATCTGAGAACTGGAGATGGAAGCAGGAGCAGTCAATCAGGTTCCAAGTACATCTTGCTTCCACAGTTGATGCGTTCATATACAAACACACAGCACCATCTTTAAGTCTTGAGGAAACTATTTCTCCTAGCAGGACAAGAATCTTACACTACTTGGAAGTCAATCATCATATGTGAATTTTTCATTTTTTTTTTTAAGTTCAGGTTCCCATTGGTGGTTTTTTTTTTTTTTATGTATCTAAGTATATAGGAGAGAATAAAGTAATCCAATCATATGTGACCTTAAAAGAAAGACTAACCAAGCAAAAATAATTTGATTGCTAATTATGTGGTCAATCCAATACTATCACTGAAAATATGGAGAAAGTAAAGAATGAATCATCTATTTAGTGGAAGAGACTAATGCTGATTAATAGCACAAAACGTGTCTTGTATGCTACCTGGTGCTCTATTCACGTCTACAGTAACATCATAGGAAGAGCATGAACATATTGTATGTTACAGTGTGATTCTGGCCACAGACATATTTTTTTAGCACTGACAAAAGAAACACTATATTTACAAATTTGTATAGATTTTTAACTGTAGGCTTTTAATCTTATAGGAATTTCTGGTAGAGATCAAAGTTAGATGTCATTTTATCAGACATTTCTTGGTAACACTTTTAAAAAATAATGTACAGCAATGAACCTTACAGTTGACACAAAGTCATGGCATTTTGCAAAAACTCTACAGAGTTTACAAAAGGAGAGGAATAAATAATAGAGACATTTTCTTGAGTTGAATGTCAGTGCCACTTGAAATCAATGACAAAGTTAAGGGTTAGAAGGGAGTAGGTCAGGAGCAAGAGCCAAGTGACATTCAGGTAACAGTGTGTACTAAAGAACATTGGAGTTGTGTCCACGATGAGCAAGTGGTAGAGACACACTGTTTCCGTCTCCCTGGTAACTATTCTTGTGCTGAACAGTAAAAAGCAATTTCTAACCCACATTGGTGAGTGTATTAGGTGTTTTTGTCCTTCTGTTGAATAGACTTCCAGTTGATAGTAGAAGACTAAAAAGTGATCTTAAATCCATATTCTCACTCCAGGACATTTGACCTCACATGGCACAAAGGGACTTTGCCAAAGTGCAAAGGGTGGGGTTGCTAGTTGAAGTTTTGAATGAAATTAGTATTTATCTTAAACACAACAAACTGGCTCCATGGATGTGTGTGTGTTTGTGTGTGTGTGTGTGTGTGTGTGTTTAATTGGATTAGTTGCAAGTATAGTCTTAGAGAAAATTCCTATATGTTGTACAACTATGAGGAAACAGGCATGAGGAGACACTTAGCCGTCCTTGGGATGTGAGCAGAATGCTAAGAAGCTAATATTGTCAAGGAAATAGGAACCCTGAAATGCTCAGGATTTTCCTGTCAAGTCTTTGTTTGTGACGGTACTGAAGAGAGAAATGAGTTGTTATGAAATCATGGAATGCTAACATCAGGTGCTGGGCTGTTGTATTATTCAACAGCTACCCCTACCTGCATTCTGACGTTTGTGTGCTGAGTGACAGGCCCCGTGGACAGTGATGATCAATACAATTTGTCCACACCTCAAAATGACAAAGGAATAACCTTGTGCTGCAACCAAGGAAGGGCATCCTGAACTCTCAGCATCGGAAGGACATCTTTCCAGTGAGGCAGCTAAGTAACATAACATCTAAGCTCCTTATTGTGAAACTCTTGGACTTTGTATTTTATCTCAAGAACATTGTTGTCCCCTAGGAAGAAATGTATTCCCCTTCTCAGGTTCTTTTGCCCCTAGCGTTTCAGGTCTTGACTGAAGGTCTTTATACAATAAAGAGCAAAAGACACTTCCTTTCAATCCTGTGGTTAGAAATATTTCCTCGTGTGGTCTTAAAATAGTCTCTTCAACTCAACACCATGACTGTGACACAGCACAATTTGTATTTTACTATACTCAATTACCGATGAGAAGACCTGTAAACTCCTGCTTTTCCTCCCAGGCCCTAGCTCCAGAATAACAACTTTTTATGTATGAATAAATGCCTGGGCCATAGCTTAGACTTGTTCAGTGACTACCTAATGACTTATTTAACTCATTTAAATTATTTTATGTCAACCCCAAGGCTAGTTACCTCTCCTCAGTTTCATACATCCGAATTCCTTAGAGTCCAGGGTGACTCTTCCACCTCTGACTATCTCCCAGAGTTCAGTCTCTACTGGAACTCTCACCTACCACTTCCTGCCATTTGCTAATAGGCCATCCGATTTGAATTGACAGGTGATGCTTCCACACAGTACACAAGAGATTCTCTCTACAAAGATCCCATGAAGTAAAGTGACTGTTAATGACCTTGGGGTAGCAATGGGGCAGATGGAATTTCTCCTTGTCTCCCATGAAAACGAAAAGAGTTCTCTCATTTAGCTGTTGTTTATTGTCTTTACTAGGTAGTGGGCATTGGGTGTTTTAAAAAGTTCAACATTATATGTCACAATGTAGATTTTAACAGGCTCTGTGGGAGCTATATTTAAGTCTTACTAAATTCATGGTTAACATGATTATTTTCTACTTACCACTTCTCTTTGCTTTAATTAACAACTGGTGAGATTCTTTTTAGTTATGTTACTAGCCTATTAATACCTTGAATCCTGAATTCAGCCTTAAGAGGTTTAAGAGCCAATCATTGATGGGACAAGGCTGTGAGTGTTCTGTGGGCTAGTGACTTTAAAGTAAATTGTTTGTAAGGCTACATAAATTATTGATCATGAAATAGCCATGAGTAGTTTTCAAACTGCAAATGTAACTGGAGTGAAATAATAATAAAATCCACCATAACAAAAATGAGTTGTATTGCTCGGTAAAACCTCACATAAAATGTAACAAGCGTCCCATCCTATGGGATGGAAGGAGAAGCCATCAGTAAGATTTTGAAAGATTAATTCTTCATCCAATTTATTCTCCTGCTTTGTACCTTTCCATTCCAACCAAAAGGAAGAGAAAGAATATTCAGAGACTTGAGGTAGGTCACCTCCAATATCCAACCACCTCAAGAAAGGACTCTTCATTCTCCTTAACTTAGAATCTTGTTACAAGATGGGCAGGAACCTCTGGAGACAGCATGTTCATTACCAAACTCACAAAAAAAAAAAAAAAGAAAGAAAGAAAGAAAGAAAGAAAGAAAGAAAGAAAATGAAACAAAGAGAAAAAGAAAAGGTATCTATAGGCATTGATATGTAGCCTAGAAATCTTAAAGAACTTTTCAAAGGAATAAATGATATCTGAGGCAGGTAAATATAGAGAGAACTTAGAAACCCAGAAGCTACTGCACTTGAGCTGCACATACTTACTCCTTTTCCAAGGGAGCACTTAGCAATCTTGGACCCCCACTTACATCAAATTATACATACACTGTTCTTTAAACATATGTATGTGGTCACTCCAAACTACAGCTCCCTAGCAACTGCTAATGACTCCTATGGCCTAACTTGTTTCTTACACTCCATGCAATACATTTATCATCCTCTTCATAACTTACTCTTTAATTCAGAAAACCTTTCTGCTTAATAACTCAGTCATAGCTTCTTTGAGACACCCTCTTCTCTATTATGAGATGAAGAGAATGGGTAACCAATCCAGTTTCACATGCATGTAATCAGACAAGGTTCTCAGTTGAAGACGGAGACAACCTTGGGCTCTTCAAGTTGGGAAGTAATTTATTACAGGGCATCTAGAAGCTTTACCGTTCTGGGTAAGATTGGGGAAGCAGACTCAGGACACCTTCAGGACACTTTCGGGACTTTATAATGTTACAAACAGCTGAACAAGCTGCACCAAAGGGAAACACTGGCTCTGCTGATTTGCTGGTCTACCCCTGCAATCACTCCTGCTATGGCTCTGGGTACTGCTGTCATTCTGGTTACCTCTGTCACTATGGCTATATTCCAGGTGTACTGATTCTACCTGGCCACCATCTTGCCAACTCAAGAAGAGTACAAAGTCTTAAGATAAACCATTCATTGATTGATGGCTTATGGTTTGAGTCAAAGGAGTAGACACAGAGAGAATCTAACTAGCTCCAACAAAGAAAGGCTTTCTACCCTACAGGACTAAGAATTGGATAGTTAACAGCATAAGCCCTCTCCCCAAAAGAAATATTTATCGTATACATCTTTGAAAATCTTCAAACTCGGGGCTGGAGAGATGGTTCAATGGTTAAGAACACTGACTGCTCTTCTAGTGGTCCTGAGTTCAGTTCCCAGCAACCACATGGTGGCTCACAACCATCTGTAATGGGATCCCATGCTATTCTTCTGGTGTGTCTGAAGACAACAACAGTGTACTCACATGCAAAAAATAAATACGTCTTATTTAAAGAAAGATCTTCAAACATAAGACAATTAAAGGAAGAGTACCAAATGTTCCCAAGAACATTTCTGCCTGAGACGTTTGCTGCTTGTGCTCAGGATGTGTGATCTCACTTCATGGGGCTGAATTTCCTTAGTTGCTTGTCTTTATTCATTAATCACATTTGATTGGTGAATCAAATGTCTGTTTGTCAACATTGAGTTCACCTCTTTTCTGTTTCCTGTTGTCCTCACACTAAGGTTTGTCAGAAAAGATGAATGAGTGGGTGATCCGAAGGCCAAAGTCACCACATATCAAGGTAAGACAAAATAAGCTTAATCTATGTTCTTCCTCTTCAGCCTTTAATCCCTGTATTTATAAAGCAGAGGCAGGCAGATCTCTGTGAGTTCAAAGTCATCCTGGTCCACAGAGCAAGTTCCAAGACAGCCAGGGCTATGTAGAGAAACCCTGTCTCAAAAAAAAAAAAAAAAAAAAGCAAAGCAAAAACACAAAACAAAATTCTTCCTCTTCTGTTCTATTGTAGGGGGTGGTTCTATTCCCCAATTGGTTCTTGATCCATCAATAAAGATGCCAGCAGCCAATGAGCTAGGTGGAATAGGTGGGACTTCCAGATCCCCGCAGGCAAGCTAGAAGACTCAGGAGAGAGGGTAGGATTATTCATCATGCTTAGGAGGGAGAAAAACGTGGCCAGCTGTATGATCTCTCAGGCTGAGTGACCATAGACTGTTTCCTCAGGTAGGCGACTAGAAGCACCCAGCAATTGAGCCATAAGGCAGGTTAAAAAAATATCTAAATGTGTGTGTGTGTGTGTGTGTGTGTGTGTGTGTGTGTGTGTGTGTTTCATCCAAGGATCTGCAGGAACCTGGTTAGGGCTTATAGCACGGTCCACCCAGAACTTAAAGCGGGGTAGCAAAAACTACACACTACATTCTATGGTTATGATGGCTTTTCCTTGTAATTTTCAATGAGCTTCAATTTCCAGATAGAGCTTTCCCTACCCCATAAAAGCTAGTGATGGAGGCAGACCCCACAGTTAAGGGCCTACTTTCTATTAGACAGGGACTGTGTTTGCAGCCAGTGCAGTCTCTGGCCTTTTGTTCCTTCAGCGTGAGGCAGATCACACACTCAAAACACTTAGGATAATTATCCTCTGGTAACAGTATATTTAATTCAAATGTTTCAGTATTTCCACATGTTGATGAAAGAAACACCCAGTAAATTAGTCTTGTTTTGTACATACACGCAGGTCTGCCGGTGAGGTGGAGGTGAGGGTCTGTCATAGCTCAAAGAGACATGTTTTCATTTGCTTTGGATTGTGAAGCTCAGCACATCCCTTACATTCACAAAACAATGACAGAGACAATGTTTTGTTATTCAAATGTCTACAGATATCCAGAGAGGATAACGAGAGCGCCTTCCCTACCTCTTAGCCCATGCATTATGTGAATTTTCAGTGTGCGAGAGTTGTTCAAAAGCCCATCACATCCCCTGTGTATGCAGGTCTTTTACTGAGTTCCTCCTTTGAAAATGCGGACCACTAGCTTCATTTGAAAGCAGGGCATCCTGCTAATACCTTGGTGCTCCTGACCCCAGGACACTACTTGGCTCTGCTTGGCTTTTTTTTTCCTTAACAATTTGCCTCTTTCTAAACTACTGCATAATACAATGTTATTTATTCCGTGAGATTTTTTCTCTTCCTGTTAAGAGTGAGCTCATTATCTGCTTGACTCTCTGATGTCCTAGGGACACCTAGAGTACATTCACAATGCCATTGCTGTCTGTCTAATGAATAAACCTCCAGATTCCTCTGAGACCAGCTGTAACAACCGAGACCCTAGGCCAAGTGCAGAGACTGGATGACCTCTGTGTGCTGCTCAACTCCTGCTCTGTGGCCACCCTTTACCTATAAAATCTTGCCTTTTCAAAGGCTCTAAAATTTGGTCACAGCAAGACCTCATGTGGTTCCCCCTCACAGAGTCATGTATTGCAGTTTCCTGGAGTAATTGCATCTAAACAAGGAACGAAGTCTCTAGCTAAAGAAATACAGTTTTAATTGCAAAAATTCCAGCCCAGTTTTGTCTTCACATGGGGCTTATATATTCTAGCAGGAGGCAACTTTAGCTTAGTGAGAACGAGTCCTTCTGGTTATCACACAGCATTGCTAATGTGTGCCTCTGTTGAGAACAGATATCTATCCAAAGGAGCTTGTGTCTTCTTCCTGCAGGCTTTTCTGAAAATAGTGTTGTTATGTGGGAAATGAAACAAACATGTCAGTCTAGCTGAGACACCTTGTGCTTCCATCAGAGGCTCTGGATTCACCTTCATGACAATTTACTTTTACTTTCTTCTTTTTGGGAAATCTGTGGCTCATCACCCATCATCATCATCATCCCATGAAATGTGGCATTGAATTATTTCAAGTTTCCTGACCAAATACAGTAAAACTGTGCCCATCTGCAAGTCATAACTAGAAACCACAGCACCCTGGAATGGAGTCAGGAAATGGACCCTAGCTGTTTCAAATCACCTTGTTAAAAGTGTCTTTCAACCCCTTGTTCTCCTCTTTCCCTCTCTGGACTAGGCTGTCTGTGGAGAGCCTCTGGCACAGTCTGGTTCTATGCCATCCAAACCTTGGGTATGGAAGAGGAGAGGCAAGCCAGCCTGGGAGGGAAAGGATGTGGGCAGAGAAGAACAGGGCTGCGGGAAGCATTACATGCCTGCACTATTGTTTCTAACTAATTCTATTACTACAGTTTTTTTTGTTTTTTTTTTTTTTTTTTAAAGCCTGATTCATTTGAGAACATATTTATGCTACCTTTACACTTGATTTACTGTCTGGCTTTGTGTGAGACTTTAAAAATCTTTTTCTTCCCCCATGATTTAGTCCTTGGTTGCATTAAAATATTGCATAAGAATCTTTAGAAGTTGTTACGTATTTTTCCATATTTATTGTTCTGAAATTTCCAATTGATGAGCCTTAATGGGAGTTTTTCAAAACATATTTTACAGTTATTATTATTATTATTATTATTATTATTATTATTATTATTATTTTGCCAAATACGGTATCACATACTTGTAATCTCAAGAGTCAGAAGGTCCAGTTTGCAGGAGGACTGCAAACTCAAGACCAGGCTGGGCTACATAGTAAGACTCTGTCTCAAAAACCAAACAGAAAACAGTAAAACTTATTTGAGTGTAAATACCTGAATGATTCTTTTAAACCTTGATTCTTCACTTGAGAGATTTTCCTGTAATTTTTTTTAATTGCATTTGTTTCAATGAATCTCTAAGAACAAGTCAATCACATGGTTGGCTTTTTACTTGTTTTTTAAAATATAATATTGACTTGGGGCAAGAAAGCAGATCAGCACCTTGATCAATCACTATCAGAGGAGCTTCCTGATGCTGTACATGGTAATAAACACAGAGACAGACCCACAGCCAGATAGCATGCAGAGTGAGAAAGCTTCGGATACCAGCCTCTAGCAAATGGCTCCATCAGATCCCTCTTCTTAGAGCTCAGAGAACCCACAGAAGGGAAGGTAGAAAGGAGGTAAGAGCCAGAGAGGATGGAGGACACCAAGGAAACAAGGCCCTCTGAATCAACTGAGCAAAGCTCATGTGACCTCACAGAGACTGAGGCAGCATGCACAGGTCCTGCATGGGGCTGTACCATGCGGGACTAGAGCTGAAAAGAGTGGACATTCCTAACCTAGAAGCAATCTCCAGTTGATAAGCACTTGTAAATGTAAATTTAATTTCCTCCAAGGGAGTTTCACTGGACAAGCCACTCTACAGAGTGGGATGAAGCCCAGTAGCAGATGGCCAATAGAACATCAACTTAGCCGCATCTTTAGTGGGTCCTTGTCTCATAATGTCTTGTCAGAGCTCTTCTTCTTTTTAATATCTTATTGTTTTAAAATGTAAATTATATATAATATTTAAATTATATATTTAAATTATATATACATATATAAATATAAAATATATAAATATAATATTAAATACAAAAAATATAATATATAAATATTATATTAAAATATATAAATATAATATAAAATATAAATATATATAAAAGGAACTATATATAATACATTATATATTATATATAATATATATTATATATATATAGTTTCTCTTTTTTTTTTTACCCTACAGGTTCTTTGCAGATATATTATGTCTTCCAGTTTAGTGTTTTTATGGGATTCCTGAGTATATAAACAAACAGGTCTCTGTTTCTTATGCCTTCTCTTGGGCTCTTCTCTCTTTGCTTGTTTTTCCAATTCCAATGTGTTAGTTTTTCTTGGATGAGAGGAAAGGTGAGGAAGAAGTGGGAGGAGTGGCAGAAAGGAAAACACAATCAGAAGATATTCTATGAGGGGAAAAAATCTACTTTCAATAAAAGGGAAATATATAAATATATAATATTTTTACTAATTATTTTTGGCAATTTAATACGTGTATAAAATGCATTTTGATCA